>NC_143016.1:17580395-17931395 GCF_055824585.1 Amblyomma mixtum
GTGTGTTTGATGTGAACAAGTGATGCTAAAAAGTTCGAGCTTAAGCGCCAGTTGGCAGGGTACCGTCATCGTCACAAAATGCAATGAGAGAGGGAGAGAGAAAGAAAAAACACTTTATTGGCAGCTTTTGTGTCAGCCGCTAAGTTTATAGAAGGCTTGCCGCACGAAAGCCTGCTCGCCTTGCAGCTGATCCGAGGCGAGTCAAGCACTCTATGAACTGGGAGGGGGGTAGGGGTAATGTGATGACTGCATGGCTGACGGGCATTCAAAGAGAGAGTGGAGAGTGGGAGAAGTTGGCGCGCTGTTCTGGGCTGCTGGGACATGAAGATGTGGCCCGATCACGGTACACATATGAACTAGCTGGTGTGTAACGGATGTTAAGCTGAATTTCGCGTAAGAGACTAATAAACGAGGTGGGGAGTGCGGTGCAGGGTGATGGAATGTTTTGCTTATTTGCTCGAAGGTTGTCGTTGTGTATGTTGATTTGCTTCCGGTATTGAAGGGCCTCCAGTCCGGACGACGGGTATAGCCAGGGGATCACATGTGTCTAGTGTAAAGTTTCGCCGGCGCGCTGATCTGTCAGCTTGCTACCTGCAATCCCGGCGTAACCAGGAGCCAATCTAATCCCAACTGGGGTGGCGGAGAGTTAGGTCAGTGCGTTCATCATCTCTTCGCGAAGATAAGTTGGAAGGCTGTCAGTTTGAATGGCTCTGAAAGCTGCTTGAGAATGGTAATGCACGGTGTATCTGAGTTGTTTGGGGGGTCAGCTTTGCATCGTGCAGACCAGCTACTATTGGCAGGATTTCTAGAGTGAAGTTGAAGACGGTGGGGGAGAACGGACACGAAGTCTGTATGATGATGGCTTGGGAAAGGTTGACGATCATACATGCTGCTGCACCCATGGTAGTGCGTGCAGCCTAGATGTAAATGCGAGTACGGTCCGGAAGAGGTTGATGACGAGGAGCTTGTGCCCTACGTCGGCCTTCATGCCTGATGCGGCCCACGTTACATGGTAGGGGGCATCCTACGATTTCTCACAACTCGGCAGGACATCATGGGACGTCGGCCAATCACATCCCAGTGTTCCACGACCACCAGCCGCTGAGGCGCGTCTGCTACTTCACCCTGCCGCCCTCCATGACCCTGGGCAACGCGACGGCGAACCTGTGCACGCACCTGTTGTGCGGGTTCGCCGTCGTGCGTAATGGCAGCCTGGTGCCGGATCGACCAGAGGACGCCTCCGACTACGACCGCCTGGTGGCCCTCAAGCTGGCCAACCCGGCGCTCAAGGTGATGCTATCCTTGGGATCCCAAGGCAAAGACGGAGTCTTCAGCGCCGTCATCGCAACCAAAGTGCGAAGGCGCAGGTGCGTGCAGATGCTTTGCCTTTTGTCCGGACAACCTGCGCTACTTACGTTTGCCGTTTCGATCGCAGCAATGTGACACACAGCATAGCGAGAGGAGCAAGCAGTTTTTGGCGCACCCGTAGTGGTCCGTACCCAGTGCTTAATGTCTGGCACCATCCAAGCGGGTCTGTAGTGATTCGAGCAAAGGTGGAGAGTGAAATAAAGAGGGAGATAGAGAAAGCGGCTGCTGGCCTGTTTTACACATGGCTTTATACGAAGATGAGAAATAATTTTTCGGTGATGATGATGATGATGAATTTTTAAGGCGCAATGACAGCATTGACAAAAGAGCGCCATGGCACAAGGTAGTTTTCATTGCACAAGGTGGGGTCTGAGACCCATTTCTCAAGCATTTCACCCTAAAGAAGCCGAGCACCAGGCCAGGGGAAAGCTTGTACCCGTTGTATCACCGGTGGGCACCCGGCGGAACTGGGGATCGAACCCCGCACTTCTCGCATGCAAGGCAGATGCACTAACCACTAGGCCACCGCTGTGGTAGAAATCATTTTTGATCAGTGTAATTCACAGACCTGAAAAAAAAAAAAAACGATCCCTACGCTCTGCCCGTGTGTTCTTTGTTGTTGTGTAGCCTTGGAGGTTAGCGGAGAGTTCTGGATCACGGCGTACTCTGGACTGACTCGTGATGTGAGGGCGCGGGTTTCCCTTTTTCTTCCACCCTTTGAGTAGTGCTGCACACATTGTATTTTTCTCCGTAGAGAAGAAATGCATCGACCACCACTTACAAGAGGAATAAAAAAAAATGGTGTCTTGCTCCGGATTCATCCCTACATTCGAGCACAGGAGGGGGTCCTCAGATTTCTTTCCAGTACTTGTGTGTGTGGGGGGGGGGGGGGGGATGTCTAAGACCCCCCCCCCGAGAACCCCCTTTCTTTAAGCACTGCCCGTACCGCTTTTCCAAGACACCTGCCTGCGCTAATAGGCATGAGCTCTCGCGCTTTGTCGAAGCCAACGTGGCGTGCGTCAGCCGCTGCGTCGAGAATAGCCAGGCAAGGAATGTCGTCAGCCATGCGCGTGCCTCTCGTGGTTTAGAATGTGGTTACGCGTTTGTTGCGGCCCAAGCGAGTGACGGGAGCAGGTTTTAGGCGCCCAGTGGAACAATATCAGCGCCACCTGGGTACTGCAGATTGCCTGTACCACGCTGGCAACAACACTGCCACAGTAATGACTACCATTAGCCAGATTGCGTCCACTGGGGCACAAAAGCATCTCCTAACTGATCTCCAGTTAGCCTTTCTCTGTGCAATCTCCGGCTACTCTATGTCAGCAAATTTCCTAATTTCATCTCCGCACCTGGCCCTCGGTCGTCACCCGAATCACGTTTTGCTTCACTTTGAAATCCACTCTGTTACCGTAACGAACCACCGGTTAACTGTTCTCCGCTTACAAGTCCGGCCGAAATACCATAACTAAAGCATCGTGCAACCAGTTAGAGACATTTAGCATAACGTGTACCGCTACCTCTTACCGCGTAAATGCGCATGCACTGATTGTCCTTTCAGGCGTGCGCGCAGCTGACCGGCACCTGGCACCATCTAGCACCCCGAGGGTGATCACAGTGGTGACGCGTGCTACGCGGTATAGCGGGAGTGGTTCGTGCTATGCTAAAAGTCACTAAACGTCTCTACTAGTGACGTGTAGCATAGCGCATACTGATGCCGTTACCGCGTAGCGCGCGCCGTCAGTGCTACAACAAAGCCTTTTGAGTAATCCTCGCCAGAACCGGCTGTGAGCGTTATCACGGTATTAGCGATATCGCTTAGGACCTCATTTGGCGGAAAATTAAGTTTACCACGTTCTCACAGGTAGCCTTCACATACAAGGAAGAAAGAAATTCGTCTTTATAAATCTTTGCAAGTAAAAAATGCATCCTCTTGAAAAGTTTGGTGCTCTTAATGGAGTACAAGTGCAATTTGAGATCTAACATCAGGAACTAGCCACGATTTTTTTTACCTTTCCTTCTCTAGCTCACAATGATGGCTTTAGCAGTGATAAGCTTGAAGCTAATTTGCTTTTCCGCATAAGCATGCATCTGCCAGGACGGCAAGCATGACTTTTCTTTTTCATCGAACAGTTAGAAACGGCTAGATCCAATTAGTGAAAGAACACAAGCAGGTGATAGGGTCCTGAGTTGTACAGGCTAGTCGCTGCCTTCTTTCTTTTTTTTTTTTTTATGGGGGGAGGGGGGACATCGCGGTGCTGTACGTATAGACTCCATAGTATACGATGCCCCTCTCAGATTCGCGTGCCGTACTTGAAGCGACGCATTCCAACTGGACCTTCTCTGCTTGCTTCTGAGTCAGTATTGGGTATAGTACTCTATGTGCGACGGCAGAACGACAGCACTGCGTTACCTGCATATTGCCTATATAGACAACCTGCAGTACCTATAGGCCGCGCTGTAATTGTTCCACTGCGCGCCTAACATCCGCCGCCGTCAGCCGCTTATGTGGTGATAAATGCGAGATCACATTTTGACCGACTACAGGCGCGTGTTTGGCTGATAATGATCCTAACATACGTTCTCTCGACGAAGACCAGAGCGCAGAACCTCATGCCCATAAGCGCAGGCAGGGGGTGGACAAGCACTACGGGTCCTCCTAAATAATATTTGCTCCTCTCACTAGGCTGTGTTTTACGGCACTGTGATCGACACGGCAAACTTCATTGAGTTGTCTATGCCATAATCACGCGTCAGTCTGCATTAGTGCCCCATGCATGTGTACCGTGCCGCGCGCGTGACGCACAGTGACAGGGCACGACACGCGCGTGGCTTGTGTAGGCATTTTGTATACATAGTATGTATAGAGAGACAGTGACCCCTCGTGTGCGGTGCGCATCTGTGCCTGGCGACCGATACGCGAGCGCTGTTTGTTTATTTTTCTTAGTACGCATGTTTTCGCGGGAGTGTGACCTTTTACGTAGTTGTGTATTATCATCTCCCCTATCCTTGCTCGCTATCCCTCCTGTCTGCGTTTCGCCTCCCTATCTTCTCCCCTGTATTTTTTGTTTCTGCCGGCTGTAGCTCACGAGCTCAAGACAGGCGATAGGAGTTGCCGCAGCCGGCAGCCACTTTTTTTTCTTTCGTTTTTGTTTCTTTTTAATAAAACCGCTACCGCAGCATTCTCTTCGTGAGCCACAACATCATAATCCTCCTCGGTAGCCACGTAACCAGCGTTTCTGTTGGGTTAATCGGGCCGCCGCGTGTGTCATTCATATATGATATGGGGTCACTCGCGTGCAGCCGGCCAGGAAGGCGAGCTTCCGTGCCAGCTATGCGCGGGCGTTCTCGTGTCCCCAACCCGTGGCGCAAAGTCACAGCCACGGCGGGTTCGGACGAAGTAGGCAACGAACAGAGTACGCTAGGAAACCGTTTATTAACCTAGCGCAAGGCAAAGCACACTGCGGAAGAATGTTCTATCCGATAATATATGGTTCAGCAGCTTACCAAGTCGTCGTCGACCGGCGTTGGATAGTCCGGGGAGGCGCGGGCAGGAAGCGGGGTCGGCGGGGCAGAGCGGCAGTAGCACCGCGGCGAGAGAGACAGCTTGAGAGCCCTTGTTCCCGCGCGAGCTCTCCTTAAACCCCTACGATATTGCACCCCCCTTCGGCCACCGGTTACCTTCAAGAGGAATCGTTCACCCCGTCCCTAAGACGTCAGAGCGTAGGCGTGACGTCACGTCCGAGCTGTGAGTGCGGAGAGTGGCCGGGTGCCCCCCTCTCCCCATTCCTTGCGGCGCGCGCTCTCGTCTCGTGACTCGGCGCGGGGGCGATGAAGGATATTTGTATATCCCACAATGAATACCGCCATCTCTTGCATACGCCAAAGCACATGCTTACGAGTACAACGCACAAGTTCAGTCTTGTAGGTCAGCGCGGAAACAGCCTGAGATAGAGAGCACGCAGGTATCTCTGGCTTCCAACCGCTTATGTATTTCCTGTTTCGCGGCATGGTCCAAAAAGCCTCAGCTCTGAGTATGTGCTGTCGCAGAGAAAGCAGACAGCATGCGCTCTGTACTTGTGCTAGCGGGCCTGAACATGGACGCTTCCTGCCGTGCAGTTTCGAAATGGTATATAGCTGCTGGTGGGAAAAACAGAGTTCTCACGCAAGAGGGATTTTGGCGACGCGGCAGAAAATTTTGATGCGCGTCACTTTTGTAAGCAAGCACGTAGATAATCTCTGTGCAGTTGTGCTATGAAATCTCAGCGAACATGAATCGAAGAAGAGAGACGACTGGTTTTTTTTTTTTCATCCTCTTTTCTGAGTTCACATTGTGTTCACAGTATTTTAAAGCCATTATTTCACAAGCGCTTTCTCGCATTGTTCATTGTTCTCAGTACTGTCGAGTAACATATGCAGTCTGCGACTCGTTGGCGAGGACTTTTTCTTGGGCGTTTTCGGCACTGATCTGACATTTCGTTTTCGTGCCTGATATTCCAATTCCAACTTCGATCTCGAAGATAACTCGATTCGATTGCAGATCCCAGTGAAGCCACGTAAACCGTCCAATTTATAGCTGCGTTCAGTGTAGTAACAGGTCAAAAAAAGTTTGGAGCAACTCGTCCATTCCTAGACTCTGTCGTGTCTTCTGCGCAGTTTTTAATAACGCAGGTGTAAGGCCCGAGATTTCGTGCGCGTAGCCGTTCCCAAGGGTACGTATAGCCAGAAATTATGTACAAGCGCATTTTTTTTTCAACGGAATGTTGTTTATGAACGCAATTTTTTTGCATATCATAAGATTTCACCATAGCAATCAATATATCCGCAGATCCCCCCTCCGCACGTTTGTATAGCTTTCTGCTGCTTATTGTCAAAAACGTATCCAATTGGTTTTCAATGGCAGTTTTAACTACTTAATTAGCGCTAGCACAGGACAGACTTTAAAAGCAAGATTTCGCTACGCATCAGAAAGCCACGTCATTCCCATAACATGTCCATAACAGTGTATTACAATAGTCCACAGTTTCCTGGCAATTAAAAATGGTGTCCATGAAAGCTGCACTTGATGCGTGTTCGAAGCCAAGACGTGTTTGTAGCGAGCGTAAGGGAAGATGGGTATGGAAGGCGCACCCGACAGGAATTCCTCTCCATCGTCGCCGATGCCGTAAGTTTAAAAACACGTTTTCCTTTCTTTTTTCTCGCTTTCCTCAGCGAAATCGCAGCAGGAACACGCTCGCCGACTCCCTGCGGTGTACGCGACTGTCAAACCACGTGACGCTTGACCAAGTGCCTTCTCTGCGAGCGCGACAGCAGTGGAGTGTTTCCACATGTGCGCCGCAGACACGAATGACATGCCAAAGGGCCCTCAGTCTATAAACTGCACGTCAATCTCGTAACGCGAGCGCAGAGCCAGAGAGAAAGACAAGCGAGCCGGATGAGGAAGCGGGAAGGGCAACAGTATTGATGTTTGTAAACGAGCGCCCCGCTCGAAGTCAGCGTTTTTATTCCGAGCTGGGGGGACGACAAACAGAGTGACGCAGTCAGGCATACTTGCACACGATAGCGCACGCAAACAAGTTGTGAGCACTGCATAATGTGGGAACAATGAACGGTGCCTGACAAGGGCACAACGCACACTGCACAAACTAAAGCATATCGGGTATTTCGACTGTATGCTTTCTTGTGCCGCACCCCCGTTGTTGTTGTTTTGCCCCGTTGATCGTTTAGAAATAAATGCTACCAACTAGCCTAAACTTGCATTTCGTAAAGGGGTGTTTACACGGCTTGGCCAAAGCGAGCGTCTAATTGAACTTACGCACTGACAGGCGTCTACTGCCCACGACAATGGTGCTGAAATTGTTGTGTACATAATCAGCGTTTTTAAACTGTGCTTACCCGCCAAGCAGCGCGTTTGAGAAGTGCAGAAGTGCGTACGCTGTCGATTCTAATGTAGACGCTATAGAAGCCTGTTGGTGGGGAAAAAAGTATAACCCTCGGGAAGGTAGCATTTCATGACGCGTTTCTTACTAATGAAAAAGTTGGGGCAGCCTTAGTATTTCCGTACCCAGTAATTCGATCTGGCGCTGGACCGAGAGGTGCTGTCCTTTTTTTTATTTTTTGTTAGCTCCCAGCGAGTGACAATAGGGAGCATCACATTGCCACTGACAACAGACGCAGCAATGCCGCTGACAGGGGTCTGTATACCTCCCCACTGCAGTCACCGCATCGCCTTTCGGCTCAACAGAATGGAATTTAACGCGTCTGTAATCGCACACACCGCGCTGAGACACCCTAAACCGAGATGAAGCTGCACTCTTGACCCAACCACCTCCCCCACGAGACAAGCGTATCGTGTCGAGCTCCGGAAAACGGTTGCCGGGCATGTAACAACCACAGCGACCGCCGCCATCGGGCGCTTTCGCAGAGCTTGCTGCCCGTGCACTCACGGTGAACATTTTCTCCAACAGATTTCTGGACTCCGCCGTAGAGCTACTCCGGCAACACGGGTTTGACGGCCTGGATATAGACTGGGAATTTCCGGGTCAGGGCGCTCCTCCAGAACAGGACCGGACGAACTTCGGCCTTTTTCTCAAGGTGAGCCTCGCTGTTAAGCCCGAAGCTCGGCTTGATTTTTCTATTACACGCTCACGGCCGAGTCTGTGTACGATAGTTCTTAACTTCCAGTCTTCAGAAGCACGCCCTTGTAAACTATTTGCGAGCAGTAGAAATGGCGTCAAGAGCCAAACCAAAGTGGCATTTCGAGAACCCGAACCCGAGTTGCGTCAAGTTGCGTGGGGTGTAAAACGGAACTCCGCGCAACCTTCGATAGCCTAGCTGCATGCTGCAAAAATTGAAAGTGTGCGGCTATAGCCACCATAGTACGGGCATGGTGTACGGCCATGGTGTACGGTCATGGCCAAAAGCACCGCTCGGTGGTACTGGCCAGTACTAGGTGGTATTGGAAGACAGCGATTTAGGAAAGGGTGAAACGGGCAGAAATTTTTCCTTATCGACGTTCACCTAGCTTTCGCTGAATTTTGAAAGTTGCACAAGCGTAAACGCTGTAAAATTTTTGCGCTCTCAACAAAGATTGTGTTTTTCAGGAAGCCCGCGATGCCTTCAGGATCGAGTCAAGAACGACTCGCCGGAACGAACTTCTGCTGTCAGTAGCTGTGCCGGGCACCGCGGAGCTCATAAACGATGGTTACGACGCCAGCGTCGTCTCGCGGTAAGCTTTTCCATCAAAGGGAAATACCGCGGATTATACGAGTGATAAATCGGCAGTCACTACTGGTAGGGGCTGAACGCAATAGTTGTCGTTGGTGGAGCTCCTTTGCTTAAGTCGAAGGAAGTGAAGAAGGGGAAAGATGGCACAGCAGCTCAATAGTAAAGCAGCGCACACAATATACAGCCCACACTGAGTTTAGCTGGTTTAATCTCCAAAGGTGACTGAAAAAGGTGAGAAGAACATTCGCCTCGCTTGCCTGCATTCTTCATTTGCGCATATATTTTACTTGACGCTTTCCCAAATGTACTTCAGTCACATCGCCCTTTTGGTCGTCAACGGCTGACTGCCTGTTATTTTTTTGTTTGTTTCGTTCAACCCCGCGTGTCTCCAATTCCGACATATCATGCTTACGGCATTCGCGCTAGCAGAACTTTGCCTTCATTAAGGTCGGATGGCCACGACAAAGAAAAGCACTGTCGCATATGTTCCAGATTGTTTTTAATGGTTGTTCAATTTGACGGTCCTGTTTTTAATGGTTGTTCAATTTTGACGGTCCTTGTTTCGCAGTCACCGAAACAGTGTTCTTTATTATTTATTCAGAAATGCACCGCGTTTCCCAAGGGCTTGATAGCAGGAGGAAAAAGGGGGTTACAAATTATAAAAGAACAAACTTTTATATTGGTACAGCACACTTGGTCAAGAGACAATCTGTTCCACTCCGCGCAAAAATTCTGTTCTGTTATCGAGCGCTAGGCCTTTCATGGTTGGTTTGTTTTCTTTAATGCAGGTACACCGATTTTATCAATCTTATGTCCTATGACTACCACATGTACCAGCCCTATCTGCCGTTCACTGGGCACAACAGCCCCCTCTTAAAGCGCAATGTGGAGAAGAGCATTTTCGCTACCCTTCATGTGGTAAGTTGGACTCTCCAGTTCTATGTGAAACTGTTTGATTTTTATTGGACATGACCCGAGAAAATGAAAACAATTTGGACATCGGCCAGAACATGACTGAAAGCAACATGTTCACAGCATAAAGCCGTTGGCCAATGGACAACGAAACTGCGAGTTTTGTAAGTGTAGTCGTCGACACTGGTGGCACAGCGTGCCGCCTTGGGGCAAATGTGTTAATTCGATATTTACAAAAAAAAATAAATAGAGCAACCACATAACAGATCTTGCAAGGTATGCCAAAGGCAGACAAGCACAACATAAGGAACAGGGCACCACAGTGTCTGTGCGCTTACATTATTTTCCTGCGCATTCGTTCTGCAACTGTTTCAAGATGAGAGACCGTCAAGCGAAGCCGACCGCACCTGTTTTCACATGCATCTAGATCTCTTGATCAAGTAGTAAGGTGGAAAGTTGGGCGAGTTGATCAAGCCTCTCTGCTCATCCCTCTATAGCTTGCTGCCTATGTGGCTGTGCACTCGACCTAATGGTAATCAAACCTTCACTGTCCTCCCCTTCGCAGGCCTGGTCCGCCGAGTACTGGGTGCAGCGGGGCGCCGACCGCTCAAGGCTGAACGTGGGACTGGCAGTGTACGGGCGCACCTTCACGCTGCTGAGGCCCGAGTCGCACGGCTTCGATGCCCCGGCCACGGGCACAGGGCCGGGAGGCGACGGCTCCGTCGACTACGTATGGGTACGCTGTGACGACTTTCTTTGACCATGGTATCCGCCTTTATCAATCTTCCATAACATCCCTCTGTGGTTTACCTTTAGAGGTCCTACCACTGGTTGGTTTGTAATGGCTTTGGTATAGGCATGCCTGAAGGTCGCAGGGCCAGAGCGACAGCTAGATAGCACGTGATTGGCAGGTTCCCCTGTTGCCTTCAGGATGCATCCTGAAACTGGGTTTGCGTGGCGAGTAACTTACGGCGCAAACCGAGGAGAGGACAGAATAAAAGGCACACAGGCAAGAACTCCATTCAGATGTGCAGCTTGGCTCTCTTCGTCTTCCCTCGTGTGCAGCAATTTATATCTCCCAACAATGAATGAATAAAACAAACGCGAAGCGCTCTGTTTCTGTGTCCTTTTCACGCTGTCCTCGTCTTTTCGCATCGTATTTGTGCAATGCACAGAGATGAGGCCCAGGATGAGCCAGAGCATTTCCGCGTATAGCGCACGGAAAGCGTCCGCACCCTTTGATCCCGGCTCACGTGCCTGCCTGTACAGTCTGCACGCATTCACTTTTTGTGGTGATTGCTTACCGACAGCGCGCACGTCAGGCCTGGAAGAAACGCCTGCTCAAATGAAAAACTGGAGTTCAACCGAAGCACCTACGTGTGGAAGGTGATTGGGACCAACCGCTCGTTTGTTGAATTCTTGTTCTTGCGTACATGGCGCGACGGACAACATGCAGAGTCCTTCGCTGCCATTGCTGGAACCGCGCGCGCCTGAGTCTGGCCAATTTGGACGCTTAGCGAACGTGACCGGGGCGCCTAACCCAGCTAACCGGCCTCGTCAGCCTGGCCTTACCGCTCCCGGACAGGCGTCACGTCCGTAGTTTTTATCTGCTCGCAACGCACGTATGATCGCTTGGGTGTCCTTTTCTTTTCAGCCCTCTCCTTATATTCAGTCTTACTGCCTCAAAGTGAATACAGCTTATTGCGTGAAAACAGGATAGTTTGCTATTTATTAGTGAAAGGTAGCAGTAGTTCCTTATACTTCGCGTTATACACACTTTCGTATTTAGGTGTATGAAAAATTGGTTTTGAGGGAAGGAAATGACGCAGTAACTGTCCCACATATCTCGGCGGACACCCTAACCGCGCCGCGAGCTAGAGGCGCCGTAGTGGAGGGCTCCGGATAATTGATTGATTGATTGATTGATTGATTGATTGATTGATTGATTGATTGATTGATTGATTGAAAAACATCTTTATTTGTTCAGTATTCTCAGAACGTGTGGGTGGGCCGCCTAGTCCGGTAGTCCACTGGCTGCTGCTGCTGCGCTGGCCCTCCCCACCAGCCAGTGCTGCTGAGTAGAATAGCCTCCCACTGCTCCTCTGTGGGGTTTGGAATGGGGTCAACTAAGGGATTAAATTGGCATGCCCACACCATGTGGTAGAGGTTAGCTACCTCTCCACAGTGTGGGCACTGCGGAGAGTATAGTGTGTAGGTTACCACTGGTGTAGCTTAGCTGGCGTTGAATAATTTCGACCACCTGGGAATCGCACTGACATAGCACAGCACACGGGCGCATTTTGCGTTTCGCCACCATGGAAACGCGGTCGCCGCGGCCGGGTTCGAGCCCAGGTACTCCGGCTCAGTAAAAGCCACCGCCGCGTATGATAAAGTTTTGCAGCGAAAGCTACATTGGCCACAAAACTTGTGATTTCGCCGTGGCGAGGAGGCACTGAGACCGACCTTGAGCAGTTGCAACCGCTGCAGCTGGCGAAGGCCGCGCGCTCGCCGCGCCATCTGGCATGAGGTCACACCGCGCGCCTCACCTCGAAGTCGCCGCCACCGTTTGGTATGACGTCACACCGCTTGCCTCGTCGTTGCGCTCGCCTCCGCTCGCTTCGCCAGCCGAAATGCGACGTAGCTACCGAAATGTCATTAGACGAAACTGCTTTCGCTAAGTATATCCTGGCCTAGCTGAGCTAAGCCACTGGCATTTTTGTGCAGTACTCCATGTTGCGCCGGGTGCTTCAAACTGCGGACTGCACTACAGCGCCTATTCACAGAAAACGTGACGGCAGAGAAAAGCTGGTAAAGCAAGAATTCGAGCCACGGCCGCTGTACGACACACTTGTGTGTTTGAAGTTTGCTTCGAAATAAGTTACGACCTGTACGCAAAAGGAGCAAAGAAAATGATAAGGGGTGAAACGGGCGTGGTTCAAGTTTTATATATACAGGTCATAAGCAATCAGACGATATTACTCGAACGCGGTCCCGTAGTAGATGTGGTGTATTCGACTCTGACCAGAAATCACTCTAACTCCAAAGCTACTTTTTTTTTAGGAAGCAAATACGTGCAAAAAAGGTAAAATTGACGACGCTGTTACCAGCATGAAGCTTTAAGGTCCTCAGAAGCTTACCGTATTCGTTTTGTCTGCCACCACTGCAGAGGGAAACATAATAGTAACCTTGGTCCGTTTGCTTGAACGATATTATTAGCAGAGTAAATTTATTCCATGGCGGCAAAGAGAATAGCTTTAGATTTCTCCTTGCTGGCGTTTTCGCACCATGGACAAATTGTGCTCCAGAGTTCAAAACAGCAGTGGCCAGTTTATAGGCAGTTTGCTAGAATGACGTCTCGCGACAAATAAAGGTCAATTGGAGGTCATCGATAGAACACATTCGGCCTCTTATGCAGTCTCAAGTCGGCTAATGACAAGACGATGGCGACTACAATGATTTTGACAGGGCGGTCAAATAATTTTACCTTGAGAGCTGCGTGGCGCGGTCGCAAATAAAAAAGAAGAAAGCAGGGCGTAGTGCTTGTGAGAGAGAGACATAAACCTTTTAATGAAAAAGAAGAGAACTTAGCCATCGTTTAAAAATCGCTGGCGTGCTACTCTGCGTGGAGAAGGGAATTTGGGAGATAAAGACGGAAGGAGAACGGTGCGAAAAAGGTAAAATTAATGGAAATATACCTGTTGTTTCTTCGTACAGCACACAGCTATAGCAAAGAAATCGTCGTGAAGCAAGTGGCTCGTGCTTCGAGGAACGGTGCTGCGTTCTCCGCCGCGGAAACGCCAGGCTGGCAGCGACAGAGACAAATCGGAGACCTACTGCTCATTTTACTCCCGGTGTAATTTTACTCTGGGGCTAAACTGTTCCGACCAACGCTTTCAGGTCGACGTCCTGCGATTGAGACTCGCTCTTGGTTAGCACTTGTCACGTAGAAGTCTGACCACCTTTGTACACTGCTCTTGTTTACACGTGTTTCATATTGCTTCAACACAACCCTGAGGCCAGTAGCAAGATAGGGAACAAAATTCGTGGGCGTCAGTAGAAAGAACAGGCATATGATCGTGATACAGCTACATACTTGTCCTTACGCTGTTATCACCATTGATTCTTAGCAGACGAAAGGAGCTGATTTTCTTTATTTTTCTTTCTGTCTAGTTAAGCCTCTCATTGAGCTAAACCGCTCATGTGGTTTATCCTTCGTATTACCTTTTTTTTCCGCTGTTCTAGCTTTTTGTTGCCGCGGCGTTGGCGACGGCCCAGACCTCGGTTTCGATGAAGGAGTTATTACACGCTGATGATGATATCTCTTGATTGTTTCCATTCTTGTGCTACGTTCGCCAATCGTGTGCAGAGCGCCCGAGTTGTACGCAGTAGAAAGAAGCAATTATACGGGCTGCAATTCACCGACTAGGTATATTTGAGTAGGGACGTATTTGTGCACGAGCACGCTCGAGCACCTCATGCACGTCGAATTAAAGTTCACTGTGCCCCAGGTGCCTCACAGACCACAGTGTTGATTTACCATGTAAATATTCACTAACCAACCATATACTCAACCCAAGAACGACTGCAATCGAACATCATAACAGGAGTTTTCCTTTAACGTTTAAGAGGTGGTCGAGGTGTGAAGAGCCCTTGGAGGAGAGGTTGTAGGATGAGAAATCTCTCTCTAGCTGATCGCCACCTGTCACTTGACCTGATCCTCACTGCCATGTCTTTTGCGGCTTTGTGCTATGACATCTGATTTTAAAAGCATGTTCAGAAGCGCGCGCTTAACAGCAACGTAATGTAACGTAAGTAATTTAACTTGGCCTAAGCCGCCGCGGTGGCTCGGTGGTTATGGCGCTCGGCTGCTGACCCGAAGGACGCGGGTTCGATCCCGGCCGCGGCGGCCGGTCGCATTTCGATGGAGGCGAAATTCTAGAGGCCCGTGTACTGTGCGATATCAGTGCACGTTAAAGAACCCGAGGTGGTCGAAATTATCCAGATCGCTCCACTACGGCGTCTCTCATAGCCTGTGCCGCTTTGGGGCGTTAAACGTCATAAACCAAGCCAGCCGAAACCAATTTTGCACATTTATTTCTTTTTAGGCGGTTGTGTTACACGGTGACATTTTCGAGGCAGGAGGTTGCAATCCTGCCATGGCGCATATACGACACGCGCTGTTATCTCCGTGTTTATATTATTCAAGATGGTGTACTGTTTACTGGGGTAAATGAAAAAAAAGTCGACAGCAGTGCTGAACAACTTGCTTGAACAGACAAAACAAATAAAAATTAAGTTCAACCGTCGTAGTTGGTTTCCTACATTGCTCCGCTCTTTTTTATTTCAAAGGTGCATGCAGCTGCAGGCGGTTCACTCCCAACAGAAACGTTCAAAAGTTCAACCAGGAGAAAAACTGCGACCTCATTTCCACACGCAGGTCTGCCAGTTTCTGAAGGGGGGTGCGACGTCTGTGTTTGACGACGAGAGCCAGGTGCCGTACGCCTACCAGAACCGCACCTGGGTCGGTTACGACGACGTCGCCAGCATCCGCTCCAAGGTAAAACGGTCGGGCACAGTCGGCAGGTTTCCCAAGTTGTCGACGGGACCGTGTAGCAGCGCAGTTCGTCCATAGTTAGTTTTAGTGTCGAATATTACCATTTGCATCAGTTTATGCGACACTCTAAACACTAATGCACCTATATGGGAGTAAGCTGCCCTCTAGCGCACACCCTTTTATAACGCTTGAGGAGTTTACTCCCTTTTTACTCCTTTATGTTGACAGTGCACGGTCACTCCGTCCGTGGAGTGGAATCAATGTCCCGCCTTACGATCGACGTTTACTTTTGAATGGCGTTCGCGTGCATGTAAAAGTGCATAAGCCCGCGAGTGGGGTATTGGTCCCAGCGCAGAATAATTAATAAAACATTTAGGTGCCACCCGAATGAACTGCTTTACGAATCCTGCCCCTAAATTAAATATTCATGGCCTTTATGAAACGTTGCAACAAGCTCGTCATCTCACCGCTCATGCAAACTTTCGTACTCTTCCAGGATATGCCAGATTAGCGAAGCCTTTCTCGTAAGATCGACTCGGCCAATCACGAACGATCCTTCGGGCGAAAACATTCAGATTAAGTTCTGTACATGAGGGCATACCTCATCTAGCGCCACTAGCGGCGTCCGAGCAACATACTGAAGTGTTCACGTGTGTCGAGTTACTTTGTTTGTTGTAAACTGCGTTGCATGAACTCCCCTTTCTGCAGCCAAAGCTGTAATAGCCTTGTACAAGTCATTCAGTACAAGTAATTTAGAGGGTAGAACAGCAGCCTTATAACGCCTTACGAGCGTTAGGTGGACACCACCACCACGTACCTCAAAGTGCGATTGAGGTACCCACCCGGGAAGCCAGTTATGCGCATTTCCTTTCTTCAAAACCAACGAAGGGTTTAGACTGCGAATAAGACAACAGTGGGAACTCGACTATTTGCTTCGTGCAAGCGGGCCCCGGTGTCCGTGAAGTGTGCCCGTGTTGAAGTATTAGCGGGGTCGCAGCGGAGCACCAGACAGAGACGACCAGCGTGGCAGGCTACTAGTTCCGGACTGCGCGTGCCGGGCGTGCGCTCCGAGCACGCGCTGTCGTTCTTTATTTTCTTCTGTCGCGGGAACGCCGATCGCAGCGCCTGCGCTTTATAGCGTCGCCGGGCGCTACAGGGCCCCCCGCCTAGACGGAACGTCGAAATATGCGCGCCGACGGGGCAGAGATGGAGTAGGCACGGCAGGCAAGCAGGCAGCTGGAGTAACAGTGTCCCCACGGGGTCGCTACAAGGTCCGGTAAGTTCATGTCGGGGGCCGGGAAGAGCTGTCGGGTGGAGTGCACAGGCTCAGGTGGACGAGCCTGGCTGCTTCGCAACGGGCGAGGGATGCAGAAAGGGGATGGTGATGACAGCGGCAGCTGACATGAAAAGTCACCCAGGAAACGTCGACGGGATGGCCGGAAACAAGTATTGACGGCAACTGGTAGGGCTGACAGTGCGCTCGAGGATAGCCTGAAGATACACCGGCGGCCAGTCTTGCGAGCGTTTGCAGTGCGTTGCCCCAGAGGGTGTGGCAGAGGGTGCTCGAGGCGGCGAAGCAACTTCAAGGCAGGCGTAGGCGGAGTGAGCAACGGGCGGCTGCCATCTGGCGGGAAAGCCATGGCCGACTCGATACAGGTAGCACTAGTTGGAGAAATAGGGCAGAAGTCCGGCACATGAGCATCGAAAGGAACGGGATGCGCTGGTGCTCCGACCACAGGCAGTGCTGGATGGGGCCCGCCCAAACGCGTCCATGCCGCAAGCAGGCCACCACCTTCGGTGGCTGTGTCGTCTGTCGCGGAGGCAGAGTCACTTGCGAAGCTGGCAGATGCCCAGAGAGCCATGGTAAGCGGTGCGGGTTGCGCATTGTGAGCGACAGGGCTCTGATGGGGCTTGCAGGCGCGTCTCGCGATAGGAAGGACAGATGGGCTCACCGGGAATGGGCATGAGGTGGCGGCCCAGCTAGCGGTGTCAAGCTGCTTTGAAGATGCAAACACCGGCGGGGAGCAAGAAGGGCCCACATCAGTGGACTGGTCGGGCTTGAGAGAAAGCGCTGACACCGGGTCAGGAACCTTTTCAGGCAAAGTGGGGCTGGTGGCAACCGCCATGCCTGTTACTGCTGTCACCGGGTTGGCCTTCTCACCCTGCTCCTGATGACGATTAGTGCTCTGCGGACCTTCTGAGGGGCTGGGAGTGTGACAAGCAGGCTTGGTCGTGGTCGAGGGCTCTTTAGCATCAGCGGGCGGCGGCTTCAACCGCACAGCAGAGGCCTGCAGCGCTGTTGGCGGTGGTGACGAGGTAGATGGAGATGCCGGAAGCCTCGGCACGGCTGCTGCCGCAGAGTCGTCTTTGGCTGGAGGAGCTCTGGCGACAACGCCACTGAAGCGCAAAGAGGCAGAGCCAGAGACGGGGGTCGGATAGTAGTGGGAGAAGGACGCGAGGCGAAGCTCGTGCGGATCCCACCTGGTGTGGCGTCGAGAGAGACAGCCGGGCTGGAGACGCTGGACGGGAGTGGCGGCGAGGCGGCGAGGGGCTGCTGAGGCGGGCCGGGTTCTGATGAAGGCTGCGTGGGCGCGAGCGAGGCCGGTGCAGGGCCAGAGGCTGGCGGCGGCGAAAACGGGTCCGCTGCGTCGTAGAGCGGCGGCGGAACGTAGTAGGCGCCGAAGTACGCCAAGACGGCCGCACGCAGCTCATCGTATGGCCGGCCGCCGAAAGCAGAGTAGGTGAGCCGACGCAGGAGGTCGGCCGGGAGGATGTCACAAAGGACTTTGTGTTTGAACGGCTGGATGGTGATGCCGTTCAGGTACATCGCAGCCTCCAGTTGGGCGAACCACCCGCCGACGCCTGCAGGCCGGAACGCCGGGAGCGGCGGGTCGAAACTTGGGTGCTGCCAGTACGCCATGCTGGAAAGCCGCTGCGATAGAAGGCACGGTTCGCCAGGTCACCACTGTTGAGGTTTTTGCGGGGTCGCAGCGGAGCACCAGACAGAGACGACCAGCGTGGCAGGCTTCTAGTTCCGGACTGCGCGTGCCGGGCGTGCGCTCCGAGCACGCGCTGTCGTTCTTTATTTTCTTCTGTCGCGGGAACGCCGATCGCAGCGCCTGCGCTTTATAGCGTCGCCGGGCGCTACACCCGGAACGAGATCGGACCGAAGACCGCAAACGGAAGAAGGCCGAGTATGCACGTGAGCGTAAAGACGCCAACACGGGCCTATGACACGGCCAATAGGGGATATTCAAAATTTCGCAAGTGCGCTTTCCCGCATAACAATGTTGTCCCAAACAAGATGGCTGACCATGCGTTTCCAGCTGAAACAAAGCAAGAAAGACTGGTTTTTTTGTTTGATTCTTCGAAAATACGTTTCTTACATTCTATCCACACCTTTAGCGCCTGTCCTGCAGCAAACGTAGTTCCTTTATAGCGAAGTCGGCCATATTGTTTGGGGCAACATAGTTATGTGGGAAAGCGCACTTGCGGAATTTTGAATATCCCCTATTGGACAGTCGCCTGTGAAATCTCAAAATGGGCCTGGTGGTGAAAAACTTTATTTAGAAAGGGTGACTGGGCCACTCCACTCACTCCAGACCTCGCGGCCGCTAATGCCCTCAGCCTTCGCTGATTATGCGCTAAGCTGGTAAGCTCATATCTAATAGTTTTCTGTATAACCTTTCGGCAAAAAACTTGCGCTGAACAGAGCAAAGCGGACCTTTTTTCCCTCGACCCTGACTTTCGCCTTTGCGTTCAAGCTACTGCACGTGTGACATAGCCGGCCTTTAACACTGTTTTTTCCTGCGTCGCAGGTTGTATGGACCATGGCCCGCGGATTTGGAGGTGTAATGACCTTTGCGCTCAACTACGACGATGCCAACAATGTGTGCGGTCGCGGCTCGTTTCCCATCCATACCATGATCCGCAACATGCTCCAGACCTCATGATCTGGCTGGGCGCTTGTGCGAGAACACATGTGGCAACGTTGCTCTCTCGACGCAGTGACGACCGCAGATGCACGCAGGTGCGCGGGGAGTAAAGAGCACGTTGACCATCTGGAGAGTGGCTTTACACAGCGGCGCTCGCGTCAGTCATCGATGGGAAAGCTCGTGGACTACCATCGCGTCGGAAACGAAAACAACGCATGGAGACGAATTTCCAGTCACGTCTGTGTGAAGTTAAAACCTGCTACTTGTCTTGTCATAGCGAAATCACTTCACTACAAATGCAGTTTTTTTTTTCTTTTTATCTTTCACTCGCCAGCATATACTGAAATAATGAGGGTATATGAATGCCATTGCAGCACCGGTGGATAATTTTTCGCAACTACTTCAACAAGAAACCTTTTGCTATCCCAAGCGGTTCATTTGTAACAAGTGCAGACATAACTCATCTATTGCCAATGTGTTAACAACCAATCAAATATTTCCTTTCTGCACACATCTGCGGAGCACTAACTCGAAAAATACAGAGAATGTTTTCTACATTCGAATTGGAGCGAAAGCATGGATTTGTGCTACGTAGAAGACGACGGTGAGCAGGCAGTGCCGCTCACCGCAGAGCATATGGAAGTTGATGAAGACGATGCTCTCCAATGCACAGTGGAGAGTGTGGTGCAGTTGAACACGAGGCGTGTTGGCTGCGACGATAGCCTAGTGGTTTCGCTGAGCGGCCTTTAAAGGAGATCTGTTCGCACAGCCGCGGGTTCGACTCCCAGTCATGGATATTGATTCAATTTCCTTTTCTCTTTTTCATTGTTTGACCTCCAACTCAGGTGAAGGTCAAATTTGCACGGTTCACAATTGAAGCCCAAGATGCCGTAGTGAAGCTTTGGCTTCAAAACATGCCACTATGCCTACGATGTGCACGTGTGTTGTGCCTGGTACCACGAGACCCCGTGGAATGCCCTATTGCACTAAGCACTCTCCTGAATTGCTGTTTTCTGTAGAAGGGCTCAGCATAAATGATAGCAACACGAAATTTGAGTTGTACTCTAGTAACAGATGCAAACAAAACCAAACTAGTGGCCCAGTAGCACAGCATATGCCTCATATGCAAGGTGTTGCGTTCAAACCCCAGTACCACCAGGAACCAACTTGTTTTCTAATGTATACACAAATTCCTGAATTTCACTGAAGCGCAATGCTTGGAAAAGGTGCCATATGGTCTCTTCGAAGGTCTTGAAAGCCCTCAGTTAATTTTTTTAGCTGCCAAAAATCATAGCACTTGAGGTCTGAATTGATATTTTTTCAAGCCTGTGCAACCTTTTAAAACAGAACCCCGAAGTGGACAATATAAAGATGATATATTACACTGCAAACAAATTTTTTCCAGTTTTATTTATGAGGTACTGTGCGGCTAATATCGGCCGCACAGAGAAAGTCAGAGCTGCACATACTCATCAATTCGTCATCTTTACTATGTAGCAGTTATCGGTACTCAACCTAACACCCCGCTTGTACACTTTCAGCAGTGTCTACCTGTGCTGTTGGCTCCTGTTGGCTCCTCAAGCAATGTTGTGCTGCCTTCTACTTTCTAAGCTTTCATATTCAAAAGTGTTAGTCACAGCTTAATGCGGTAACCGCATCAACCGATGTTACTCGGGACACAGCATATGATGGTGATAGCCGTTGCCTTCTCCTGCTGCTGGCACACCCACACGAAGCTAGCAGACTTGGCAGAGAGCAGCACCTTTCAGCATGTTACTTGGTTGCAGTCAGAGAACAGATTTCACATATAAACTGAGCTTTGAAGACACTGCGACGATTCCTTTATTCTTAATGAAAAAAGAACTGAAAGCGTGAACACTTTTCAACCTATTATTTTCAAGCTCCTTTAAAAGCAAACAGAACGTGCTTTCAGACCTAAAGAAAAATACTAGTTTTACAGTTCCGGACGCAGCTAAATGTTCTACTAGTTTCATGAACTATTTTTCTCACACTCTTGCAAGTACTGCAAAAGCACTGAGATAGGCACATATTTAAGAGGGTACCCGAGAAGGCCTGAGCCCCCCCCTCCCACCCACCACCTTTCTCCGCCCCCAATTCTCTTAGCAATACTCTTGCTGGGCTTGCACCATCCAGCGCTCCCCTCCCTCTCAAAACAATTACCTTGTGCTCCTACAGAGAAAAAAAAATTCTATGAGCTTAAGATCAAGAAATACCTGCCACTCGAATTTTCATATGAAAAAATTTACCCACTGTTCAATCTTTTTGGAACAAAGCAATTTTCTTTTGTTTCCCTTGTCTTCAATGTTCCCTTTTTACTGCAAAAACATCACAGAAGGCAGAGGCATATTGACAACATGGCTTGCTAGGTTAGGCCGCCATTTCTGTCAAAAGCTGAATTTTTTGGTTTGCTGTAACCCTTGAGATGCTGACACAGGAAGACGCTCAACAAACATTTGTGACAGCCTCAAGTATGATGGCCCCAGTACTGCTCACTCAGAACAGACGGTGTAACAAAATCAGTGTTGCTGTTAACCTGCTTATAATTTATGTACTTCGTAAAATAGGCCTATTTTTTCTATATAATTAAGCTCTGCTTTCTATACACATAGTGCAACAACTATATTTCCACTCACTATATTTCCACAGCAGTCTTATTTATAAGGTGCGCAAAACAGTTCATATCATACAAAATGGCTCCTCTTCCAGCCTCCTTAGGCATATCAAAATAGTTGCAAAAAATGTACACCCTGTGCCTAGCTGCTTTTTGGATTCCTGAAGAGAAGGCACATAACTGTGTGATTTTTACCACACTGAGAGTTGGCATAATAAAAGCACCGGCAGGCAACACAGTTCCTACATATTGTACAAGTGTTGGCTCCTAAAATGTTTTAAATAAGAAACAAAATGCATAAAACAGAACTCTCACAAACCAATCATTCCGACCGTAGTCCAGCCACACCAAACACTGGGTAAGTATCGCAGCCACCACGTGTAGCTTGTTGTGCAAAAGAGAGAAAACAGCAAAAAAAAAGAGAACAGTGCACATCCCCACCAACAAAAACAGCACCCAGCTCCAGGCAACAACAAGCCACTTCAACTTGAGCAATGCAACATCACATTTCGCGACAGTCACTTTCATAAATCCAATCCACACTTATGCTGAAATGCTCTCACTTTCTCAACTGCACTGCTCCATCGTGGATTTCCTGCTTGTAGACAAGTATGTAGAGCACGTAGAACGATGGCACGAGCACAGCAACAATCACCACGATCGCAATTATTCCACCCCATCCAATGCCGCAGTCGGCACCACTCGACACGTCATCCTGTGCATGCAGTGGGTGTTTGTCAGCGGTGCCATCCTCCTCAAGTCCGTCGATTTGCATGCCACTATCTCCTGCACCTTGCTGTTGCAATGCTGCCTGCACTTTATGATCGAGGTTTTTCCAGTAACGGATAGCCTTGTCCGGTGGCGATTCTGTGCCATCACTTGCCACAGAGATGGTGTCGTCAGTGGGTGCACAGGTGTCAACCAGCTGTCCGGTTGCGACATGGATGCGATCGGGTACCTTGAGCACATTGAGAGCAAAGAAGTCCTGGTCACTCAAAAGGTTGTTCAGATGCCGCAAGGCACCAACCTGGAACAGAAATAAAGCGCCATGACATGTCACAAATGAGAATTTCTTTACGCCGATGCACTTAGCAGATTGTTGGGCTGATGTAAAAGTGCAGGGATGAGGCAGAACATGCAAATAGCAATTTTGACTCACAGGTAACTGAAGGAAATATATTACGCAAACCAATAACTTGCCATCCTTCTCTAATAGAGCTCAGTTATTTTGAAGTGATCCTTCCTGTAGCATACCTTATCGGCTTCTTTCTGCATGCATGTCAAATAGATTCTGAAGTAATGCACTAGGCAGTCGCATCCCTTATCGTACACTATTTCTTTTTTTACTAAAAATTCCACACGGTTTTATAGTTTTATAAAGGTCACGGAACTCGGAAAAAATCCACGCAAACACTTTGTTAATGCTTGCGATTTAAAAATATCAGTTAATGACAGAGTAAAATGACACTCAGCTCTACAGAAAATACCTCGTACGCAGTGACATATTGTGGCACCGAGCTCCGACCTCAATGTCGATCTCGCTCGCAGGCTGCCATATGCGTGGCCCACGGCAACTGCACTTGTAATGACTTTCGCACACACTGAAAGCGCTGCTCCGCAGTAGACGACAGCCACACGCCACACCAAGTTCAAATTTTCACACGACAGAAAAGCGAAGAGCTTAAGGCGATCTAAAATAATGAAGGTTAAATAAAAAGAAAGCGATGCTTACCGTACATCCGTAGCGGAGTGCCAAGCCCTGCAATGTTTCACCTTCAGCGATGCGGTGTTCAAACACTGCCTGCAGTGATGCCTTTCGAACTGCAAGCTTGTTCCTGTCACCCGAATCCCTGGAACCGTTTTGAGTTCCACGAAGTCTCAGTTCGGTCGCATCGTCCCAGGCACCGAGCTCATCGGAAGCTACATCATCTCCGTCAGCGAAGATAAACGCCTGTTGTTCGTCACCTTCGGAATTAGTCCTTAGGCGCCCCCGGTGATAGCGCGGGCCGCGAACACGGCTATTTGGCTTGGTCAATGACCATCTTTTGGGAAGGGACACCATGGTAAAGAGAAAGCCAACAGGGCGATGACAACCATCATCGTGCCCCAAGTTCACTTCCCGCTACGGTATTCATGCGGACTGCGCACGAAACCCGAACACTGCACAGCATTAACTGGGAACGTGGATCAAAAGGCAGCATTGCAAGATCGGAGGGAAACGAGCAATAGATCTTTTGCCGCTACGAACACACGGAACAGAGACCGCCGCGGTAACCAGCCTTCGCACAGTTCTACGGTTTCCACTGAAGCTGTGGCTGGTAGGTCCAGACGGCTGGCTTGTGATTGGCTTGGCAGCGTTTGCAACCGCTTGCAACGTGACGTGACAACGGCCATGGACACCACCGACATCCACTTAAATTGTGTTCATACGCGCATTCCTAATCACCATTGATAACAACAAAAGTTAATATTTACCTTCCACTATTCAGCAGCATATTGTTTAGAGGTATTATTGACAATTGTCATTGTTGTTGCAGCGGTGCATTAGTTTTTTCGTCTCCGGGGTTACGCTTTTTGTTGCGCGGATGCAGCTTGAACGTGATGAACAAATCCACTGTGTCTTCATGACACCCCATAATAACTATATAAATTTCATCTAAAAGGTCTAGTGCAGTAAACGTTAGTTGCCTGTTATGCATTCTAATAATATAATTTTTTTTTCGCAATTTTACGATCAAATTGAGCCGAAAGAAAAATTGCTGGCCACCATGACCACACACGGACGTGACGTCAATTTTTAGTGCCTCGCTTCCGTCCTTTTCGTGTGGAAGCCGAAAGGCTCTGGTTCGGTTATTCCATAATCGCGACACATCAAAGGTAAATATTGGTGAAATTCCCATTTTGTTAGTCACAGCGGCATGCTTAATTAGTAGTTTGATGGTTTTCGTACTCATTAGTCAAAGAAGTGGCATTTACATTGCGTATTTTTTGGATGAAGTATCCGTTGATGGCACGGCAAGCATGATTGGTGTTACGGTCGAGAAGCTGCTTTTGCCTAGACGGTTTCTTGCTGTAAACGTTTTGTGGCGACATGTGATCTGACCTATTCGTGGCTCAACTCTCCGGTGCGCAGGTCGTGATGGGACGGTACTCTGTCGACCCGGACAATGCAACGAAGTGTATGTATCTTGCCTACTGGGGAATGGGTATCTTCGTACTATTGCCTCAGTGCGGATTTCTCTGCTTTTACTTCGTCGCTCCGTGTGCACCTTGTGAAAGTGCTACTGTTCTTTCTCGTTTCAGCGTGCAAGGCACGGGGTTCGAACCTCCGGGTGCACTTCAAGGTTCGGTTTCTTGATTCCCTAGCTCACCTCTGCTGCGTGCTTAGCGAATACTGAAACTGAGCAGGCCGTTTTGCGCTTTCGCAGAACAAGTTTGCTGTAGTATTACCGACTAATTAATTTTCTGTTGGATTTTGCGCTCAATGCAGAACACCCGTGAGACGGCGCAGGCGATCAAGCACATGCCGCTGCGTCGGGCTCAGCGCTATCTCAAGAATGTCATCGCCAAGAAGGAGATCGTGCCTTTCCGGCGTTTCAATGGTGGCGTGGGCAGGAAAGCTCAGGTGAGTATCAGGCTTCATACTATCTGATTATAATTTGGGGGCCGAATTTATATCATGCCGCTCGCTTGGGGCTTGCTGGTGACATGACAGCTGCCACAGCAGCATCAGTAGTGTTCACAGCGAAGTTCTCATCTCGGATGTCACGCCAAGTCAGCTCCTTGATGGCTATTGCGGTAAAATTGAACGCTGAGCCAAGACTCAATGAAAGGAGGGTAGAGACCAAATTTTTTATGGCGTTTTCTTTTGTGATTATGTACACATCACCAGTACACATCACCTTGATATCTCCCATGGCCGCTAAATAGTTCATAATTGAATTTCTTCGCTCATGCTGTCTTGGTTTCAAAACCCGTGCAGTGGCTTTGATATGAAAGGTGGGTTTAGGTCATACGAGGCGTGAAAAGGCTGCCCTATAATCGCTGATACATAGTTTTAATTCAATGCAACACCAAAGCTAGCCTGCATCATTAGCTGGTACGAGATTATATTGCAGTTTTTCTCATGATTACGTGACCTAAACTCTCCTTTGACATCTCAGCCATCGCTTGGTTCATGGAAACTGTTACAGCATGGGAGAGTAAAGTCAGTTGTGAATTTAGTGGCCATTGGCGAATACCACGTGATGATCCATGTGTACCAATGCCTTATGCTGCTGCCGACCCGTAAGGCACGGGTTCGATCCCAACTGCAGCGGTCAAATATTGATGTAGATGAAATGCGAGAGGCCCGTGTACTGTGCGATGTCAGTGCACCTTAAAGAGCCCCAGGTTCCGGAGCCCTTCACTGCGGCGCTCCTCATAGCCTTAGTAGCTTTGGGGTGTTAAACCCCCATGAAACCATGATGTCTTATGCAGCATTTCAGAGAAGAAAACATGAAATTAAAGTTAAACATCTGTTTTCCTTTATGGTGCGAACATTATAGCAGCATGTAGGGCTAGCTTGCCATTTGGAGGAGGGTTTCACTAGTACCATGTTTGCTTGCTTGGCTCACTGGCCTCCACCTTGTTTGTGGTCAGTTCTGCTGTGTTAGGTCCGCCCTGAACACACCCCTTGCATATACAGATGCAGCCAAATGGTGAACATTACTGTGCGGTCATTCAAATTGCAGCTTCATGTAGCAGTTTACAGCCTGTTCAAAAATAAGCATATTTTGACATTTTTACTGCCATTGGACACTGTCAAAAGAATTCTAATGCATGAACATATAGAAGAGTGCGGTGAGGGGCTAGTTGGTACGACATTATGAGAACAAATAGTAACTGCGCAAAAAGGACGGGACAAGGGGAAAAGAACCCGTCCTTTTTGTGCAGTTACTATTTGTTCTTATAATGCATGAACATAGCCACCAACACCTCAAAGCTTTCACCACTGGTTCTGAGACTGGGGAATGTACTGACTGATGGATTGTGCCAGTGGGCTGAACTCAGTGGTCAACACTCCGTATTTCTGGCAGCTCTTCGTTCAGTAACATATCACGACAGGTGGCAACTCAAGTCAACTGAGCAAACAGACAGCGCAAATGATCTCTCCGAAAATAATGGTGTGCTGGCCGTCGGCACCATAACTTGTGGGTCTTGGGGTAGCTCGCTGTCAAAAATTGCTCACTTTCATGGATTTGAATGCTTACGATTTCTGAATTCAGGCATTGTAGCAGTCCTGTACGTCGCACACCACATCAGCGCCTCTGCAGTCATACAGGTTAATGTTTTCACTGAGTGCAACCTTTATGTCATGCTCACTCTATTCTGTTTCATGCAGTTGATAGGCATATCCACTGAGGCACAAACTTTTACAGGACACGTAGAAATTATCTACAAGAAGCTAAAGACACAGTCCACAGATCAGAATGGTTAATCTCCTGCCGGCCACTGGTGGCCCTTGCGGATGGCATCAAGTGAAAGCCTCCTATATGTTCATTTAAGTAGGCAGTGTCTCTGTGAAGCCCTCTGGTTCAGTTTAATCTGAGCGTATAGCTTCTTGTGGGCAGGACATACTAAAGTAGAATCTCGATGACACGAACACAATTTGTACGAATTACATGTTAAAAATTTGCAAAAATTCCCCGTCCAGAGTGCATTGTATACAATGAGCAGAATTTCGTATGCTCTGACCACACCCTTGAGCATTGAGCGTTGCCCGCACATCGCAGATGCCGCAATTGCTAGGTGTGCGGTAGAGGCCGCAAGCAGTGAGAGGGGACATGTGGCCTTAAATAAATCCTGTTAGCCATAAATACAGGGTCTTGAATATTTGGGGGCCGGGTTTTAAAAAATTCCTATGTAAAATCTACTACCCCATTCGAGCTGAAATAATGTTCACAAAGTAGCAAAATGTGGTCTACGTTATCTGATAAGTGATTCAACTTCGGTTCTTGCCTAGATTTTCCGGAATGGACGGAAAACTGCTCTCGGCGACGTGCAAATTTTTTGCAGAAGCGAGTCGAGAAGCTGTGTTGACATGGTGCGCCATCTGTCGAGTGGCGAGGCAACCCGGCAAGGTTGTTGGCGCGCTTGCCGGAGATGGCGGTCGCATCGCCACTCGACAGATGGCGCACCATGTCAATGCAGCTTCTCGACTCGCTTCTGCGAAAAATTTGCAAGCCGCCGAGAGCAGTTTTCCGTCCATTCCGGAAAATCTAGGCAAGAACCGATGTTGAATCACTTATCTGATAACGTAGACTACATTTTGCTACTTTGTGAACATTATTACAGCTCGAATGGGGTAGTAGATTTTACATAGGAATTTTTTAAAACCCGGCCCCCAAATATTCAAGACCCTGTAGATCTGTGTGAGTGTGGTTCTCATGCTTCCGCAGATGGGGTTTTTTTTTTGTGTGCTTTGTTTTGGCTGATATGAGTGTTTTTGTGGTCCCTGTTTTGATGTTCGTATCATCGAAAGTCTACTGCACCTGGGCCTTTGTCTAGACGCCCGTCAGTCTCAGTGAGGCACACTACCCTCTGTTTGATTTTGCCGTGTCATTCAAGAACACAGAACAGTCCATCATTGTGTGCCTGCAGTTTCTGGCTCCGATTGTGTTTCCACATCTCAGACTGTAAGAGCTCCATGGTTGGGAAAGGTTGTCTGCTGGTGAGGTGCGCTTTTAGAGGTGCAGCAAAGCCAGGAGGGTGCATAGCTCTCTGGGCGGAGGTGTACACTGAAAATGATTGTGTCGCAAGTGCCTTTTTGGTGCAGTGTTTCTGGCTCCCGCAAGTTGTGGTGGGGCTACCGGTGCATGTCGGGTCTCCTTCCAACGGTGCCATTTGGATTTTGTGCAGGCGAAGGCGTTTGGCTGCACTCAGGGCCGCTGGCCCAAGAAGAGCGCCGAGTTCTTGTGGCAGCTTCTGCGCAATGCGGAGAGCAATGCTGACTACAAGGGCCTCGATGTTGACCGCCTTGTCATCGACCACATCCAGGTCAACAGGGCGCCCAAGATGCGCAGGCGCACCTACCGTGCCCACGGACGTATCAATCGTAAGAGGCCCATCCTTGCTGTTTTTATGGACACAGGAATTTAGTGGTGGTGTTGTGGATGTGCAACATTTTGTTGATACTGTTATTAGTAATACTCTGTGCCGCCACGGTGGCTTAGGCCTGTCCTGATCTGTGGTCAGCATATCTACCTTGTGCCTCTTGGAGAACCTCTTCTTGGTTGCGTCTTTACTGAACTTCAGCCGTTTTTGGTCCTTCTCGAGGCTGCAATGAAGGAGGCTACTGCCTGCAGTATAGCTTAGGCCCATCTCCACTCTCTCGTTTGTCTCATTCCTGTCCTGATTGAAGACGTCACGCGAATTTTGATTCTTGTCATCAGTGTACAGGGTCATCCATTCTTAGTTAGAACCCGCTACAGTGAAATCTCGATACAACGAACTTCGCGGGGTCGCGAATAATCGTTCGTTATTTTGAAATATCGTAATAACGAAAGACTCGCGAAAAAAAGGTAGTAGTATTACTGGACAATGAAAATACTGTACCTTCAGGAAGGGCACACGACAAGCTATGTAATTTTCAAACAGGAACGGAAACAAGAAGTTCAGCACTCGTTTATTTGAAGAAATCCGTGATTCTGGCGGGTGTGACACAGGCGCCCCAGGACGAACTCTTCAACGTCTTCAACTTTTTGGTGCACAGAATCGCTACAACGTCCGATGAATGTGCGAAGTTAGCCTATGGATGCAAGAACCTCCGCACTAGACAGGTTCGTCCGCTTGCTCTGCAGGCGGCGAGTCGGCATCGTCGTCCAGTTCATTTTCTTCGCCGCGCTCTTCATACTCGTGAACGCTGCTCTTGATGTCTTCTACAGTCAGCTCCGCTGACACAGGTCAGCATTGTCCAACTCGGCGCAGTCGGCAAAAGTTACAGAAGAGTGTATAGAGAGTTTCTCGGTGACTTCAGTCCGCATCTCTTTTGCACTGTCGTCATCCGTGCTATCAGCGTCATCGCAGTCTTCTGTGTGAAGCGGCGATTTCACAAGGCCAGCTTTCCTCCAGCAGTTGTTGATGGTCGAGGCGTTTACGTTCCACCACACCCCAGTTACCATTTCGGCAGCCTGGCGGACATTTATGGCTGTCGGGAGTCCGAGCCGAAAGTTTACAGCGCTGCACTAGGCGCTTCCGAAACTCTGTTTTTACGCACCTTATAATCCCCTGATCCAAGGGTTGGAGCAACGATGTGTTTCCTTAAGCGTGAACTGCCGTCGCTTCATCTTGACGCTGGTGCCCGCACAGTCAACACTCAGCGGCGAGAAACGACTAGGCCTAGCGTTCACGGCGGCCGCACACAAAAAAAAAAAGAAAAGTGCGGAGGTAGTCACAAGCACACCGTGGGAGAAAAAAAAAAAACAGGAGGAGAGACGAGCCAACTTCCTGTTGTGAGGCGGCTTCGGATTGGACTGGATTGTATTGGATGCCTGCCTTGGCGATTAGCAGAGAGCGTGTGCCTCTCAGGGAGTTGGCTCACTTCTCCGGGGTAAGTTCGTAATAATGAGGTGCATTTATAATAGGTGGGCGAATAAATTATGCTCGTTATTCTGAAATGTTCGATATTTTGAAATTCGTAGTAGTGAAATATTTTTACATAGAAAATTTAGATATTTTGGCGGGGATTTTGAAAAAGTTCGTAAATATGAAAAATTCGTTAATGTGAGGTTCGTAGTAACGAGATTATACTGTAGCGCATGGCCACACTCTTCAGAGGGCCACCACGTGCGACACAGTCGCTCATCGCGGCAAAGTGGCGCAGGGTGTACCTGGACGTGGTGCTTCGCGTCATCCGCCACTTCACTTCGAAGTACAGCCGTTTCGGACGCAGTAGCCCTCCAAAAAGCACGGCCATGTGCTAGTGCATTCTAACTAAGAGTGGACGACCCTGTACCTTTCCACCAAGTCATTGTCGCCTACTCGAGCAAACACTGGCTTCTGGGCTGCACTAATAGATTTTGTAAAAGTGCCTTTGAGTGGATATGGCTCCTTATCGTTTGTGCTGTGACTGGCTGAACAGAAATTGTTGTCGGGAGCATAGTTGAAAGTGTCTTGCTCTGTGTCTTGTGGCTTGCTCTGCGTTCCTCATTTCTGGTACATAACTATGGCTATGGTGGGCATACCCATAGTAGTTCATCCTATAGAAATGATCCTATGAAGAAGATCAACCCCAGGTGGTCGAAATTTCCGGAGCCCTTCACTACAGCGTCTCTCATAGCCTGAGTCACTTTGGGACATTAAACCCCATAAACCAACCAACCAACCATAGTAGTTCATGATTATCTTTCATTATGTCTTGCATACGCTTACTTCTGGCCCTCATGTATTTCGCCCTGGTCCTTTTTCTTGTCAACCAAGCTTCACGGGGCATTGCTGATACACTTGTGCACATGACTTGGGCAGTCCTTGCTTTGAATGGGGACAAACCCATAGCTGTTCTCTTCTTTCAAGGCGTGGAAGGTATGCATGTCTCTGCCAGACAGCACCGTTTCAAGTGCAGCCCATTCTTGCAGAGAGAACATTTACATAAGGTTAACCTCCACATCCATGCATTTTGCATTGCAATCGATGTTCCTCTGGTGCTCTTGCTGTGCCATCCAGTCTGTGTAGCCCTCGTCTGAACGAAGGTTTGGAACCAGTGTGCACCCGAGAAAGAAGTTAGAGAGTACCACATGATCATTTGTGAAGCCAGTTTCGATAATATACAGCACAGAAATATGACAGCCATTCCTTAGTCATTCATGTGCCCTCGGAAATGACGTTTTCAGGGGGCTGCAAAAGGTCTGTGTACAGGTCCTTGATAGCATCCACACTATCACCCTCAGAGGCTGCTGAAATCTTTCAGACCTCAACCACTATTCTCTGGTGTGCTTCAAGCATGTTGTAGTGGAGGCCTCTGTGCTTTTCATCACAGAAATCCAACGGGCAAGTGACTCCTGTTGCCTTGGATGTTTTTCAAAGCCCTGATGTCGACCTCTAGAAAATTGCAGGGGACATTTAAGCTCCTTCTTAAGGGTATGACGTGATAGCATATGGGTTAATTCCCATATACCATATAAATGCGTTTAAGGGCCGCACCCCGTTTTCCCGAAGGAAATGCTTAAAAAAAAATCCCTGTAAGAGCCGCACCCGAACTTTCCATGACGCAGGCGGGAATAGCCTTCTAAATGCACACGCCATGGCCTCTGCGATCGGCTCGGGCTGCGATCAATGGTGCGCTTGATCGTGGAGGGCACGCATGTGCACATGAGCTTCCAAGTGCTGTTCATGGATGGCGCCCGAGGCCACGATCATCATCATCAACTTTTTTTTCTCTGCCACAACCTCCTGCTATCCACATCGGCATCATTATCACGAGCTCCTGCCTTTTCTGGTGTGTTGCGCCACGTATTCACCGTAGTAGTTTCGGCGGTTGTGGCTTTCGCGTGCTGCCGCCGAGCGTTGCAGTTTTAGCACGATGGGCAAGCACCTTAGCTAAACAGCTGGGAGTTAGCTCTCGAACATGATAAGTGTGCGGCGGGCAGGAAATTCGGCGTGGCTGGGAAGTGCGTCCGATGATGGTGCAACCAAAAGAATGCATTGAGGAACACAAGCTGCAAAAAGCGCGCTTTCCGAGGCAAGCCGTGCGACTTTCCCGAACTGGGAGAGCTACTCTGCTATGTGATAGAAGTGCAGAACAATGGCTATGTGTGGACAGTGGAGATGCTGCGCGGCTTCTTTTGGGACGAGCGTGCACCAGAAAAAAAGTGCGGCCCTTATACGCGTTTATATGGTATGCAGAATTAGTCATTCTCTACTTTACATTCGTAGATTCATGGGAGACCTCTCCTGGCGCATTGATGCAGTGGTTAAACGATGTGCCACTGCAGGGTTGGCAGTTTGCTGCCACTGGTGGGCCTTGTGCAACCCAGGTTGCTCTACCCTAATGACCGCGGTCGGCACTTAGCTCACTATCCGGTGGGCAGGTTCTGATGACACTGGAAGGTTACATGACCTAGATGGTCCACATGCCTCCTAGGTTGTTTCTCTGGGGATTTTTTGCAGATTTTTTGCTCACAGTCAGGGATGCCGGATTTTCTGCGACAAAAGCTCCTGAATCCTTAACGATGGTCGCACTTAAGCCCATCATTTTCAGCTTCATGGCCAGACCATGCTGCCTGTCAGACTTGTTCACATTGAGCACTGTCAGCCTGCACTTCCATGATCAAGTGTCCTGACATCCTACTGCTGTCGACTTTCAGTATGGCGCTTTCTCTTCCTGTGCACATAACACATTGTAGTCTTCAAACTTGTATCTTACCACATCAGTTCCTTCATGCTCGGAAAAGTATGTGACGTAGGAAACTGGAAAAAATTAAATCCTGTCAGACATGTCAAGAGCAGCCTGCTTCAACCGGTCAATTACAACATTGCTTGCTTAAGTGCTCTTGAGGACTGAGAAATCACCAGAAATGGCATAAGCTATCCAGCACTCAAACTAAGCAAAAAGTTTGCTGAGTAGTCAGGGACTCCTCACGGTTTGCACCTTTCTGTGTGTAATCATTATTGCACGCCAGCTAGCACTGACATTCTGCATTGCCAGTTGTGTGATCGATTGCCTTTTGCTCCCTCTTGTCGATATTTTACAGCAGGGTGGCATTAATGTGCAGGGGTTAGCGGTGGGAAGACATAAGGGCAGTGTTGTGCAGGTGCCCTGCCAAACATATAAAAACCTCCTGACAATGTGTTGTGCTGAATTTTTCCAGCTTAGTTCACTCTTTCAATGCTTGTGCTTCTACTGCTTGCAGCCTACATGAGCAGCCCTTGCCACATCGAGGTCATCCTGAGCGAGAAGGAGCAGGTTGTCGCTGCGCCGTCCCCAGAGGAAGATGCACCGAAGAAGAAGCAGTCCAAGAAGAAGATGGCACGGCAGAAGCTGATGCAGAGGGACTGAGCCCCCTTCCACTTCTGTATAATAAGGATTAAAAAACTTGCGGCCAAGTGGGCATTTCGTCTAATGATGCCTTACTGTGTGCACCATTGTTTTCTGGCAGTGGTGCCTCTCACTTCTAAAAATCTAAGTGAGAAGCATATAAGGAGAGTGTGCTCTTTGAAGTGGCCAATGACTTCATGGCTATAAAAAGGCCATGAACCAACCACCATTGGCGGCACATTCATGCTTATTTCAGTCCAGTGGCATACTTTTTGGCCTTTGTTTCATTATTAAAGCTGGAATGCCAAGGTATGAGTTAAGGGTAGAGAGGTAGGTGGCATTTAATGTCCCAAAGCTGCGCTTGGGCTATGAACAGCATTGCAGTGGAGGGCTACAGGTCAGTTCCAACCATTGCCATGCTACATCGGGCAGCGCGCAGGATCTTACATTTCGCCTCCATCGAAATGTGGGTGGGATTTGATCCCCTTGGGCTTGGCAGCCTAAGCCACTTAGCCATCGTGTCTGTTTACAGATAAGTAGCCTTGTTTTGTCCTAGGATAGTTAACAAAGGCCTAACCTCAGTGTAAAAGGTCTTATCCGGTTAAACAAATGCTGGAAGAATAAACTACTTTAGCTGGCCAAAGGATTCCTGTATCCTGCAGTCATTTTTATTGCAGATAAAGCACTCGTCAAGGCTTGGTCGCTTAATGGGTCACGCCAGGAAAAATGTTGGCTGGAATGAACGTGATAAGCTTCTACATGCAATCCTACCTTCCAGTTCACTGGCAAAGCAGAATCGAATAGCCTAAGAAATTGAGTTATGAGGCTACTTGCAAGGGGGAAAACTGTTTTTTGAGGAAAGGAAATGGCATCACATCTCGGTGGACTTCCAAACGGCGCGAACCAAAAATGAAATGACGTTTCAGAACCTACTCGGACTGCGGGCAGCCGCTGGGTCACTGACCGTGTAAGAGGGAGGAATGGCTCCTGGGGAACGGTTAATTCCATTGTTTTGAAAGGTTGTCATAGCCTTGACCAATGTTACTAGTAACATTGGCCTTGACATACCATTAGTGAGCTGCTCGCGGCATTGATGGAAGGAAGGTTTGTTGCTAAGCTTTATGATTAGTCGAACGCTGCATTAAGACGAATTCAAGTCTGTTCACCCTTAATTGACGGCAAAATCTGCGTGGACTTGCTTGAAGGTGAACGCAGCTGGAAATCGGGTTAGTATAGTACTCCACAGCGTAAAAGGCTGTGCACTTTTACGCGATAGCGTTAAAAGCCCCGTTTACCAGAAAATTCAGCGTCGGCGTCGTGAGCGAAAAATCACGTGCATGGATCTGATAGGTAGCCCCCAGAGATTTAGAGGCAGCTAGGTGGGCCACTCAGGTCACATGACCTTACGGCGTCATCACCCTCCATGGTCATCACAAACTGCCCACCGTGGAATGACTACTGATAGCCCGGGAAGAGCAACCTGGTCACACATGGCCCACCGCTGGGAGCACCTGCCATCGCAGGGCAGTAGCGCATCGCTTAGCTAGGAGGGGCATGAGAGAATGATCTGCATATCTGGAAATTAACTGATTACGATGCCGCGTAATACCTTAGGGCCCCAATTTCATTGAGAAAGATGTGCGCTCAAGGGCGTCCGCAGAATTTCCAGGCGTTTGCACCCGATGGCCGGGTATGGGGGCGGCGGTAGGTTAGCACATATTAACTCTATTAGCACCAAAAAGGAACTATTTGTGGTCAAAACTGCGCACATGAAACAAAAATTAGAAGCAGCAATTTGCTAGGCTTGGAGAACAAACATTGGAATTTAGTAATGAACAAAGAATTGAACTCAATAAGCAAAATCAGATAAATTGATATCACCTCAGCGTGCTAATCAAGCTGTGTAGTTGTTTTCTGCTATAGTGCATAAATAATATCCGGGGGTCAACCGCCTCCCCCCCCCCTTCCGGACGCCCATGTGTGCGCTGCAATGTGTACAATCAGTGGTTAAAAAAATCACAGGTACTATATTCTTGCTTGTGTTTTTTTTTTTCTTTCAATGATGCGCACCGCCCCGTGATATTCGCCACTGACATTGTTTCGGTTTCGGTGTCATCAATTGAATCATGAATCGAATGATGGCTGTGACGTGACGTTGGCGTTAGGTCACGTGAGGCAGAGCAAAAACTACAATATAAACCGTGATATGTAGCTGTACTTGGCTGTACCCTGTTTCAAGAGATAGTGTCTTACGTGACGAAAAAAAGAAAAAGAAAAACCAACTACTCATCACAACCATATCGTACTATTGGTGGAATCGAAACAACGTCAAGAAGAAATAAAGTTTTCAAGAATTTAGTGGTTGTAGGTGAATATCACGCGGTGATCCATGGGTTCTATTATATCTGCCACATCATTTTGAAGAAGAAAACATGCAACTAAAATTAGGTGTCTATATATAGTCCTTAAAATGAGACTTCGTTTTTGTCGGTGCGATTCCTGTGTTGAAGGAAGGATAAAGATTCTGCCAAATGATGAGGTAAGGCACTTCGCTCGACAGGAACAATTTTGTTTGTAATATTCCTATATGTTTCCATGTGCACGTCAAGGATTTTCACCCCTCAGCCACGTCCTGCGGACATGGACTACGTGCTTCACAAATCGGCATGTTCAGCCGCTTGCTGCATAATTGCAGCTATCGTGTGTGTCACGGTTATTGTGGGAGTTTACAGCGTCAGTACGGCAGGTAATTACAGTTAAGCGCGTAACGAGTTAAACCATTCCGAACTAATATGCAGTTGCACACCTTGCAGGAAATTTCACCGAGGAAGCGCGCGGAGTCAAGCCTACAGTGATGAGCATCTTTGAAGCAGACAGAATTTTGGGTTTCATCAATGAAAGTAGACATTTTGAGGATTAAATCAATTAAATCCATATCGCAGAATGGCACGTTATTTGTGCGTTTTCAAGAGCTAACGCATAGAAGCCAGAACTAGTTAAAGTGTGACAGTTCCACGCGAAACTGCCAGGCATGGAGGAACCATGATGCCAGGTACTGCTTTGACTGATGTGGTCGCACTGCCTGCCTGGATGCCGTCTAACCTGCAAGAACCTGTTGTAAAACGTTGTGTGTTCGTGGAAGTTTGCCAGTTGTCATACAAGAGCTGAAGAGGGGGGTTGTATGCAGAGGCTGACAATTTCAGCGGTTTTCAGCGCTGCGCTAGTTACGTGTGCCGCCACTCGCCAGTGTCACGTTGGCGCGGTTGTCAGGCGGTTTTCGCTATAGTGTACTAGAATACTCTAGTAGAAAGTATTCTAGTTCACTATAGTTTTTGCAAAACTGTTTTACGTCCATTTTCTTGTTGTTGTTAGCCGTAAAAACATCAAAAAGCAGCTTAGATGTGGTAAACCACTGATATAAGATGAAATGCAACTTGCTCAAAACAGCTCGTGCTATATCGCACCTTACAACACACTTAACTCATAACCAACAGGATGCGAGAAAATATTCATGGGAATTTTTTTAGAAACGTCTTAACACACTGTTCCTTGCATTGTTTCTCTCGCTTTTGGTGTTCTAGCTCGGAGTGAGATTCACGGCTGGCAACAAAGCAACTGCTACAGTGGCGACTTCTGGACAAGCGTTTGCGGGACGGCAGGCTGGAAACGCTGATTGGTCAAAAAAATATGACGTCATACGCGTGACGTCATAGGTCACGTGATATTTAATGACGTCATGTCCGGTTGGGGACAGGCATGTTTTCCCTAGATTTTCCCCCGCCACCGCTCGTCAGCGGACGGGGCTGCTCGCGAGGAGCCGAGAGGCGAGGAGGCAGCGTGCACTGCAGCGTTGCCTCCTCGGCGTGTCCCCGTCATGTCTTTCGACCCGCCGCGGTGGCTCAGTGGCTATGGCGCTCGGCCGCTGATCCGAAAGACGCGGGTTCGATCTCGGTCGGGGTGGTCGAATTTCGATGGAGGCTAAATTCTAGAGGCCCGTGTACTGTGCGATGTCAGTGCACGTTAAAGAACCCCAGGTGGTCGAAATTTCCGAACCCCTTTCACTACGGCGTCCCTCATAGCCTGACTCGTTTTGCGACGTTAAAACCCCAATAAACCATAAACCCATGTTCTTCAGTGCGCGCGCGAGATTAAAAAGCGCACCTGTCGCGCTGCGCTGTCACACTGCATGCCTGCTTCCGTGCATTTCTTGCGGACTCCTTTCAGTCATACTTAGCTATACTTTGTCCAAAAGGCTTCTTAAACAGTTATTTCAAGTTTTATTGCTATGTATAAAGAATATGTTTGTAGCAGGTGCGTGAGCCCGAACAAAAGAAAACTGTTTTTATTCCCCTTCAGTATTCCTGCTTATCGAGACTTGAGTATTTATATGTTGCAGTACATCTTTTTTCAGGCATCACAACTGATGTTTCGATGTGTTTGGTAATTGACTTCATTGTAGCTTCATACTTGCACCATTTAAACTCTGCACATAGCTCTTTTTTCACAAAAGGAAATGTGATTAGGTTTCTGAATAGAGCTGTGCACGGGCCGCAATTTCGAACCCGCGCCCGGCCCGGGACTTAACCTACCGACAGGAAGCCCGGCCCGACACTGAAGGACCCTGAGCACGCTCGTGCTCGGCCCGACCTGCAAAGCGGCGACGACACAAAAAGAGAATTTCAGGAAAATGAGTTTATTTCAATGACATTCAAATTTTGACCTCGCATTCCAGATCACAGTTTGGGATTATACACAAGACACAACGCATAAAGGTATAGATTTATCACTCTAAATATGCAAGTTGTTCATTGATGATGGCTTGATCGAAACAAGAGCGGCGCTCTTTCATTACGAATCCTGCGGCGCTGAAATTTTTCTCGCTGCTTGAATTGGTGGCCGCAACGGCTAATACTTCCATAGCAAGAGAAACGCTTGAAGTATGAAGGGGAATGACAGACGTGGTGTCGTAAGCCATGGATGGCGTGCCACAACAGGAAGACTTTTTGACTTGTTAGAGGATAAGCGAGCAAATAAGCGACAGGGCGGCGCTATACTGCGAATGCCGATGTGGCCGCGACGTCCCTGCTTGTACTATTCACGGGAAGGCACGGTGCTGTGTTCACTTTGCTGACAAGCGATTACGGCGAAACGCAGCACTGCGCCAGAATAGTACAAGCTGAGCCGTAGTGGAGGCGCCAGTGACATTCTTCTAATGCTTTTCATGTGGTGCCCCCCCCCCCCCCCCCCCTCCTTCGCTCTCGCCCGTGACTATTGTCCGTCTTCCCGGCCGGAACCTGCCGGGTAGGCGGACAAGAGAGAAGGCTGCCGGCTCTGCGGTGCGCTGCGAGTGGCGAGTGGAAGAATTTAACCTTTTCCCGATGTGCTGCTGCAGCGCTACTCCGTGACCCCGCGACCTCGCGTGCGCCGTACGCAGCCCTGCCTCCGCTTCCCAGAACCATCCTTTCTTCTTACAAGGCGCCAAAAACTGGTTGCTTTGCCCCAACGTTGGTACTTGCTAGAACGAAAAATGCGTTTCTAGCCCCAGCTAGCTTTTTTTTTTTTTAGCGTTTGTACTATCTTCCCGTCCTTGTACATGCCCTCCTGGATGGTCTAGACACAAATCACTTCCTGCTGTGCATGCAAGACGCCCAGCGCACCACAGCCATATTCGCACTTCCACATATATGATACATGCTTTGCCCAACTTAGAGCCTTGGGCGTTTGGTTGTGAGTAACACCGTATGGCGCGTAATGCATTCCCATCAGGCAGAATTAAAATATGAGAAAATTCATCGCAAGATATATTTCCTTGTATTCTCCAAGTAAATTACTTCTATACTAACTCCTCCCTTCTGAAGTGACCAAAAGATAAAACAACTCAGCGTGTAAAAAAGGTGAATGCAAGAATACACTACTTTTGTGCAAAATTCACAGGAAGTGCACTTAAATTGCCACAAGTGCATGGCCAATTAAGGAAAAAAAAACAAGGGAAAAGGACGGAGACGCACAACAGGAACACAGGACGACGCTGTGTTCTGTGTTCCTGTATTCTGTGTTCCGAGTTCTGTGTCCCCGTCTTTTGCGCTGGTTTTCTTTCTACAATCGTGAACCAATTAACTCGCCCAGCTCTCCACTCTACTGGACCAATAAGGCATCAAGCTTCACAGTGCATTAGTGTTATATCTTACGCTACATATTTTCGAATTGTTTTTGCTCGGCATACACGTCTTTCATTTGCTTAGGAAGAAAGCAGCGCAGTCAAGAAAGTTACTCCCTCCTGCCAGCGAAAATTAAAAAAATGCGGTTTTTTCAGCGCCAGTATAAAATCTTTGCATGCTGACGGCATGTTGAAATTTTCGTTAATGCACCGTAATAATTATCTCATGAAGCCCCAGCTCTTGTGGCCCAGGACGAAGAGTACGATGATTTATGGCAATATTTGAGGTGCATTTATGAGCCAAGTTCTTAATGCTCTAACGTTCTCCTAAGCAAATAAAACTGAAAATTGTGATAATTTTGATAATGCTTTATGGAGCTAACACTACCAGGACGTGGTAAATAAACAAAAAATAAATTCTTTGATAAAGGCCTGTACGCTGCACTTGTGCTGCTCATTTATTTCATGCTGTCCATTTTCTCAGTGCAGTGTCTTCTTTGATATGCATATTTCTGGCTCATTACATACTTTGCTTCGGTTCACAATTCTTCTTTTAGCTATATTTCATCCACTTTCCTGCCATAATCTCTATTCAAACGTAATTTGTGTAATTTTGCTTTGTCCGGGCTCCTGCAATGTTCTTTTTATTTTTATTTTATTTAGAACATACTGCAGGCCTACAGTAGGCCCAAGCAGGAGGGGCGAATACATAATATATGCAAAAAAGAACAGGTTTAGCAAAATTGAAAAATGTTAAATACAAGTTGTAACACAAAATACAGCAATAAATACAAGGCTCAGATGCAAAAGTATATATGAATGATGTGAAGACCTGTTTCAAGCTGTTGCACTATAATTCAGTCTAACCTCCTCGATCACGATCACCTAAGCCTTTCCTTATCTGTTGCCATACTTTTTTATGGAAACACTTAAAAACAAAGCACCATGATCTATTTCAGTATTGTTTTATTTGCCGATCTAATTTTTTCGAAGATAACATGGGATACCAACTCCCCTTTAATGTCCCCGTTCTCGTCTCGAAGTCGCGAATTTTTAGATGTGCGCTCAGTATTCTCGTTAGTGCATTTGTGCTCACAAGGGACTATAACAGCCAACGCGGCTAATACGCTAGATTTAATCCTGACAAATCGATCTGACATAGTCTCACCTATTACATACCTGCCAGGCATCAGCGACCACTTGCTAATGCACTATGACATTAATCTAGCCACTCCGAACACTAACAAAAAGAAAAAAAATAATAATACGAGACTACAATGGAGCAAATTTTCAGGCGATAAATAATGAACTATTTTTTTTTATCGATGCTTTCCCATAGCTTTGGTGTCCGCAGCATTCAAACCAACTGGAGCATGTTCACAGCTATAATCACCCAACTCACAGAACAATACACTCCTGAACGCACTGCTACCACCCACTCAATAGCTCCCTAGTGTAATAATCACATTAAACGTTTATCTAACAAAAAGAAAGCCTCTACCGCATCGCAAAGTTCTCGCCAACTAGTGAGCGATCGGACTTCGTATTCAGCGGCTTCCAACATGTATGTTCAGGCGCTCAAAAGCGCTAAAAGCACTTCCACTCACATGTAACCACCAATGTCAAAAATTCTGGCGGGTCATTAATCCTTCCACCGACGATAGTTTTGCGTTATCTGACCCGTTAGGCGACCTCATCCCTTCCGACGTTCGCGTCACGATTCTTAACCGCGTAATCACTGACAACTTTACACCCATATCTGATGTATACATATGCCTACAACTCACCACTTCAACTATGTTTTCATGCCACCTATAACTGTTGCTCCTACTGGTGTGAATAAGCTTATTGATGGACTCAGTGTTCATTCCGCTCCGGGTTATGACTGCGTTACTTAAAAAGCACTGCAGCTTATTCGCCCATTATACTAACCAAACTTTTCCAGCATTGACCAGTCAACGCTGCTACTGAGTGGAAGATCGGAAAGGTGGTTACAGTCTACAAATCCGGCAGCAAAGCATCCCCTATTAATTATCGTCCCATATCCCTTACCAATACTTGACCCAAAATGTTCAAACATATAATATTCACCAACCTTGTTAACTTCCTTTCATTGAACAACTTTTTATGTCAGCGCAACATTGTTTTCGAAAACTTTACTCTTGCGAAACACAGTTAATATAGTTTACACATGCATTGCACTGTATTCTAGACCTATCATCACTAACTGGCTGTATATTTCTGAATTTTTCAAAGGCTTTCGACGATGTATGTCACAACCTTTTGGCTCACAAACTAAAACATCTTAATATTGACTGTAACTTATTGAAATGGATTGAATGTCTACTTAATCGCTCACAATTAGTTATTGCTTACGGTTATAACACCTGTTTTACAGAGGTGTCTTCCGGAGTTCCACAAGGTTCAGTTCTTGGACCCTAGCTACTGTTCCTGATCTAACATTAATGATCCCCGCTCTCTTATGGATTCTCATATTCACCTATTCGCTGATGTTTGCGTCATTTTTAGAGAAATAACCAACACTAACAACCTTACATTACTTCAGTCAGTGGCGGTCACAGAGAGTGGTTTTAGGGGGAGCGGACAGACTGCTGTATATAAAAAAAGAAAAAATAGAAACAACGATTTTTCATTTTATTTGCACAAAAATTTTTTTGCGCTTTGTTATTGAAAAATAAATGGCGAAAGGTATAGACGTTATACCATTACTCAATCTTTGAATGTTAACGCTTACGCGAGCAATATTCATTTCGATACCAGGCGAAACGAGTCGACGTCTGAGATAATTGCCACGACATGTCCACTAAGGTCAAAGCACCTGCCCGGACATTTCACCAGTGGGGTTAGCGGCCTTCATTTATCAGTTCTGGGAAGTGGCTTAATTTGTTCTGCCCTCAGTCCCCAAGGCGGCTGGTCGGCGCTCCTTGTCAAGCCAGAAAGGGATGGTCCCCTCGCTTGCGTCGCTGTGTCCCTGGTGGGATAAAGACATGAATGGGTGGCTCCCCCCCCCCCCCCCCCCCCCCCTCCCGCCGACGAGGTTGTTGGCCACCGCAACCGCAGGTAAATGGCACCGCCGTCGCCGCCGCGCCGGCGGCATGGCAAGACAACGGTGGCGGGAACTTGATTACTTTTGTATTTTGTAAATAGTGTACAAAGCTCTCCCCTGTCCTTTCTTGCTGTCGCTCCCCTCTATACTTCTCCTTACTATCCTCTCCCTTTCCCTGTCGTTTCCGCCGGCTGCAGCTCGGGTGCTTAAGATATTAGATAGCAATTGCCGCAGCCGGCAACACTCTTTTGCTTCCTTTTTTTTTTAAAAATAAAGCACTACCGCCAAGGCAGGAACACGATACCTATCAACGTGTAGAACGTGGAATTGTGTGAAATAAGACAGCCGCTAACAAGGTGAACGTACAAAGCAGGGGACTACTTGACGAGACCGCCACTGACTTCAGTGCGAAGAATGGTGAATGCAGCTATATATGAACAAATGCAAAGTCATGCGTGTATCTAGAAAAACTTCCGTCCCACCTCACTACTACATCGATAACATTTCGTTGGAATCAGCCTCATCATATAAGTGCATCGGCGTCCACATTACTTATTATCTTAACTGGTCTCTTCATACCGAGAACATAATTGAAAATGCTAATCGCATGCTTTGCTACTTACGTCGCAACTTCTTTAACGTTCCTTCCAATTTGAAACTACTGCTTTATCAAACACTAATACGATAAAAACTCGAGCATGCAACACGTGTATGGCACCCTGCTCATGACTTCATTAATGATCTTGAGCTGGTGCAAAATAACTCTGTGCGTTTAATCCTTGTTAACTACAACCGCACAGCTATGAAGTCTAATATCTGCCTCCCATAACTGACATCGCGTAGAAAAGTGTTTCGTATCACCCTGTTCCACAAGCTGTACCATCATCCCGCTCTTCGTGATCACCTCATCCCCCGTACAATTTCTGTATCCCGCCGCATTGATCATGATCACGAAGTTGGAAGTATGTCATGCAACAGAAAATGCTGCTCGCAGTCATTCCTGCCGCGAACCTCATGCGACTGGAACCACCTTACCGCAGAAGTTGCCGGCACTGAAAATTACGAGCAGTTCCGCGTAGCACTAGCTAACATTGTATATTCAGGCGCTGTTTAATGTTCATGTAATCAACTGTATTTTTCTCTCAGTTTTAGTATATTTACCATTCCCCCTGTGTAATGCCACTAACCCGTTGTGCTCTAAGCGGTGCGGGCTCTATTATTTTACTTTCCTTTTAGACTAGCCCACCCTAACATCTGTGTAATGCCACTGGCCTTGAGGGGTAAATAAATAAATAGAGTAATATGCAAGCCTCTCACACAACATTCACGAATATTTCTTTCTTTCTGTAATAACAATTTGTAGACAGCCTAAAGGCTCATATTTCACTGACGTGAAGGTTCATTTTTCAGTCACAGTTCCATACTGTAGAGCGCAGGATAGCGCTTGTGCTGCATAGTTATTCTTCTGTGTGTGTCATTGTAGGCGCTATTGTTTGTTTTCTCAAGTACTATGCACCGTGTATCCCAAACTGAAGTTCTTCTAAATCTTCTTTGATATTAGCAGTTGCAAATTCAAGCCTTCTGCAGGATTTGAAGGAGGCCCAAGGAGACGAGGACTAATTTTATGCATATGCAAATGTAAACAGCTAATCTATCTGTACTATTGTAACTTGCATTCTTTTTTGCTTTATGTGCTGTTCTTATATTTCGTGCCATAATGCTGAATGTCGTGATTTTTGTATGTATTATAGTGTAAATTGATACTGTATGTCTGCTGTCAAAGTGTTTTCTTTTTCTTTACTGTAATGCGCGATTGTAATGTTTATCTCTTATATTGTTTGGTGTACTTTCCATGTTCTTTTAAAGTACCAACTTGTTTTTCCTACGTTCAAAACTGTCATCTAATGGTCCCCTGGGCCTTGTCAAGCTGTGTGCACAGCTTTTAGCCCAGGGTGACCAGCGAGATTTTTCTGGTAAATAAAGTGCATTGACTGATTTATTAATTCATTGATATGCAACTTACAAATGATTGGAAATGAGGGGAACATGTGCACAGGGCGGAAAGCGCGTGGTCTGCCAGGAAACACTGAGGTGGCCCCGAGAAGAGCCTTTAGTAAGGACGACATCCGTTTTGTGCCTCTTCACTAAGCAGCGACGACACGGCGTGCGCAGTCCTCGTTTTGCACGAGCTGTCGAAGCAATCCTTGGTAAAAAAAAACACGAGGGAACAAAGTCGTGCTGTGTATGCAGATGCGATCGCCTCGTGGTTCCATTCACGGCGAACAACCATCCGGCAAGCCTGGCTCTTTCGACGGATTCAGGAAACGACTGAAAAGAACAAAAGTAAGGAGCGAAGAAAGGTGCACTGCTTACAGGTTAGAACACAAAAACAAAGCTAGGCGCTGCACTCGGTTAACCCATTCAACGAGGCGTGGCGTGAGCTTTAAATCCGATTTCGACAAGGCGTGAGAAGTCGCTAAAGAAGCAAAGGCACACTGCACTGAATGAATGATATAGATAGACTAAGCGCAAGTCATAACTTCTCTAAAGCCACACTGCACTCGTTTAACCCTGCAACGAGGCCTAGCGCGGGTTCTGATGTCTGGCGCCGATTTCGACAAAGAGAGGGAACACGGCCGCGAGATTGATGCCCGCAATCTTCCAGGAAGCAATGAAGCGGCCCTGAAAAGGGCCGTTTGGAGCAGCTCTTCAACGTCAACCTACAGCGGCGTGGCGGCGAGCAGTAGGCCCAGCGTCCGCGGCGAACAATGACATCGGCTTCCGAGAAGCATATCCAGGGAACGACGCTGCAAAAAAAAAAAAAAAGTTTCGTTACAAGCACCGCAATTTGGTGAGTCCTCAATGCACGAGAAAACTTGCGACAATGTAGTTCAGTCCTTACCTCAGGGTTGAGAATGCGCACCCCCGACAAGCGCGTCAGCGTAGCTGTCAAACGGCGGTCCTCAAAGCGCGCCTGATGCGGATCCTTGTAGTGCCGCGGCAAAAACTTTAAATACGAGCACGACACTAGCCACGTGCTCCTGGGGAAACGGCGAAAGCCGCAAGCAAAAACTGCACAGAAATTTCAGCTGGCTGTCGCCGCCGAGCGCACCACGCACGAACGCCATAGCTGCACACGCCTCGAAACGAGCGCGCCGAGGATCACGAAACGAATGCGGCATGCCCGCTCACCACGCACGCGCGGCGCGGCGGGTGCACCTAGCGATTCCCCAGGCGCTCTAGGGAGAGGTCGAGAAAGGCGCGCTGACGCCACGTCCGGTTGAGAACGAGGGCGAAGTCAAAAAACGTCACGGAGAAGCGCATCCCATCGACCAATCAGCGTTTCCAGCCTGCCGTCCCGCAAACGCTTCTGCCGTTGGCCGCTGTTTTATGCGAGAGATAATTTTTTTATGTTGCTTCATCAACTACACCGCAAACTTATAGACGGTGCACGGCACGGCGGAGTCGTAACGTTCGCATTTTTGTACGCTTGTATGCTGCGCGAAGTAAGCGGCTAACATGAGCCGAAACCCTGGGAAAAACAAATTAAACCTCAAGCTTCCGCCGGGCTCCATAGAGCCTCGAGATCTAGATCACTCGGGATCCGATCCGACAAACGAGTAAGTAAAAGCGATGCCACCCGAGGCACCCAACTTGACCTTTCAAATGCACCGTTCTCTGCGTCAGTGATTGACAGAACCTCAGCTTCACTGCTCAATGTCTAGTCACATTTTACATTTCGATTCATCCGGCGCTTCTGTAATGAGCTAAACTATAGACCTGCGCGGCATATTCTCGCTCGTTCACTGCGACTCGGGGCCCGGCTGTTTTGTGGCGCTTCGACAGGCATTCCGAATGACAGCCAGCCTACATTGTTGTGTCTTGCACTCGTTTGTTTGTCGTCGGCCGTACAGTAAACATGCCGCTTCGTACCTCTGTGGCAGTATAGCTGCACATGCCGTATGCGTTCTTCGGATTTTGGTGGGCCGGCTTTCGAGAGCAATTTCCTCGATAGCGATTCTCGAATAATCTGTCGGTGTTCTGCCTTGATACTGAGCCGAGGTATGTGCCGCTCCTCTTAGAGGCACGTGTCTTGCCATTTCGTTTGTTTCTGTTTTCAGCGGGAATCGAGGGCTATTGGCGGCGACACGCGTCACTGGCGGCGGCGGGAATAATTTGCCTGGAACGAGCGTCGTGACTTCGCAGGCGCGGTTCTTTGTACGAAACACGCCAAGTGCCAAGGATCGCGGTGTGCGTGGTCCGTCAAAAGGGGCGACCTCGCCCGCAAAAGCCGGCCGACCGGGCTCTCGCGCAACGCCCAAGATGTGTAGTCGTCTCGCAACATGGGTGTAGCTCTTGCGGAGGCGCTTTCGGTGCCGTCTAGACCGGTGACTCGCGAGCTGCGAGCGTAACGGTACAGCGCGCAGAGAGCCGCGAAAGTTTTTGGTTTATAGCACATTCCTGTGGGTGTTAACAAGGTCTATCTGCTGTGCTTGCGTAAGTGGGAGCGGTTTGAAAGGGAAGGCCTTGGGTGGTTTAATTTACATATCTAGTTTGCGAAAGAAACGCTGCGCATCATGGCACCAAGAAGTTTTCTAAACATTACAAGGCAAAAAAAAAGTGCGTCCGAAGTTAATGTTATTGTTAAGCTAATATAATCTACAATGTTAAGTGTGTGCAAGTGCAGCTGTGTGTTAAAAATGCTGTCAGCACTTGGTTTCATTCAGCATCGGAACAGCATGCACAGATGTGGGCACTTGGAGCCCTTGAATACAAAATGATCAGTCGATGCTTAGGTTTATTTATTAATGTATTGCAGTTAGTAGGATGCGTATTGGTACATGGGATCAGATTGGAAATATGTGTCTCAGGTTTGATGTGATTTCACTTGTCTTCTGAGAAAACTTGCCCAACCATTCTGAAATAAGTTATTTTCCTGTAGTGGGCTGCAGGTCTGTGGACCCTCAGAAGTACTGTTGTTCTTGTTTTGATTAATTGAAACCTTCATTGAGCCTGTATTTGGAGTCTCTTGGGTTTACCCATAAAACTGGACTGGATAAGGGGAAAGGGACTGGGAAGAAGAGTGTGTTTGTACTTCTCAGCATTTTGCTTAAATGTTGTTATTTACCGATTATGATTGCTGAGTTTTGAACTTCAATTTGCTTGTGAAGCAGCAGTTCAGTTCACTTGTGGTGCTGCAATTTTTAAATCACTGGCCACAATCCTTCAGTGCTACAGCTTTAAAGAGACTGCAAAGGCAAACGAAAGTTGGCCTAGATGATAACTGCTCTAATGACAGCCAGGCTACTTTCACTGCAAAAGAAGCACTTATAGGTTAGAAAAAAAAAGCAAAATATTAGTCTGGTATAGCTGTCACTGGCTGTTTTGACCGGTTAACTGCGGTGACATCAGGCGATATTATTTGCTAAAGGGGACAGAAAATGAAGGATTTTGTCAAAATAATTGGGCAGCTATGCATCGCTCCTGTTAGTGCACTTTTCTCACGCAAAGAAATAAGAAACAAAAACTAAATGAGAAAAATTGGCTGAAGCAAACCCGTAACACTCGACGCCATCACCGTCACAAGTTTGAATCAAAGGTACGGAGGAAAAAAATGCTAAACTGCAATTCCAAGTCTCTCGGCAGCTCAAATGTGCTTTGCTGGCAAACAAGTGTTAGGAGAGTAATAAAGGGCTGAGCTATTGAAAGTATCTAAGAAAAAAAAAAACCTTATGGAATTGTCTTCAATGCCTCTTTAAAGCCTGGCTCTAATTGAATAATTTAGAGGACTGAAAATTTAGCTACTTTGGGACAGGAAAAAGTGGAGACATTTCTCGGAAATTGTTTGTGCTTTGAAGCTGAATTACTGCTCTAAATGGAACTGTCTAGTAAATATTCTTCAAACCCTCCAGGGTATTCTATGGCTGTGTAATAGCTGCCATGAGGCCCACCCACGCACCCGCGTTTGACCCTTTTAAGCCAGTCAGCTAGGTCAGGGATAGGAGGAGTTTAGCGCTGCCTTAAAATGAGTACTAGAAATGTCAAGAAAGTTGCCGTCATATGTAATATGTACCTAGAAATAAGGGCAATGTAAAGGGGAAAGGATTACTAGTTGCTCGTTATAAGACTAAAAGAGGACAGCTTACAAATTCAATTCCAAATGCTGCGCAAGGAAATAAGATCTGATATTAGGATACATGAGCACTGCTCAAGGGCGTCCGCAGAATTTTTTGCAGGGGGGGGCCCCGTTGGTGCCCCGGGGGGGGGGGGGGGGGGGGGGGGTATGTTCGTAGCAAAAAGGCGCTATTTGTTGAGTAAATTTATTTATTTATATATAAATAAAAATTAAACAAAATGCACACATGAAAGAAAAATTACAAACAGCAAATTAAAGCGCGGCTAGGAGAGGTACATTGGAGTTTATCAACGAAGAAACAACTAAAATTAATAAAAAATGCAAAAAGATGCTATATCACTTCGTGGAGAAGAGTGCTTAGTCTTCCTGCATACAGGTTCTCGACTCACCCGGATTGATGACCAGCACACAGCACAATATGTTCGCAAACACGCAACTACAGTCACTCAGTCAGTCTTCCTTGAACAGCAACTGTAGGCGCCTCAGATTTTTCTGGGCGAATTGCGTAATTACACGTGTGATAAATTCACTTCTGTGCTTCATTACACGCTCTCGGTGCACACTCATCATACACATTGATTGGAAAAACTGTTGAACGCGTACGTTGAAAACAAAAGATGACTATATATACAACGAAAACTTATTTACAAGATAAATGCACGCTTGCAGCTTCATACACCTCGCTCCATCTTGCTTGCGCATCCGCACAGTCGAGCAACCCCACACACACTGCTCGCCGCTCGTCGTTTTCTCGTCCGCTGTCTTGGTTGTTCTCAGCTTCGCTGACAACTGGCCACTAAAAACACCCAAGCACAAACACAGAGGCGCGCACACGTGCGAGGGCTTACTTGCCACAGTATCCCCGAATGCGCACTTTGGGGGTGAAAGGAACGCCGTGCAACTTCCGAGGGGAAGGGACACTCGCCACTCCGGTCGGAAAATTTGTTTTTGTGTTTTTATGGGGTTCAGAGCCCCAAAACGACTCAGGCTATGAGGGATGGAGTAGTACAGAGTTCCGGGTAATGTCGACCACCTGGGTCTCTTTACCATGCACTGACACGCACAGTACATGGGCGCTGTTGTGAATTGAGGCCCAGCCAGAGGTGACAGGCGAGCCAGGCAGGCGCCATCGGGCTGCGTTGACCAAAGGCGCTGGTTTTCGCAGAAGACGCAAAGAACGCTGGTGTGGGGGCGCCTTGGGAGACTGCGTCGCCGTGAACAAAAGCAGCTAATCCCCTTTGCCGGAGATTCTGAAAGCGGCGCTTCTACCGAACTGCGCTACCCGTGGATCGGAGGAGACAGCGAGCGGCGGCGGCGCCAACTCATCGCCCGCTTGCCCCTGAGCAGCCCGACAAAGCAGGGGTGGACACGGCTGATTTGTCCTTCCCTCCTTAAGAATTCATCGGTGACCGGCGTAACGATAGGCGAAAACAAGATGCCCCGTGCACTGTCTGCCTCCGTGTCGCTATCTCTCTAGAGATCAAAGAAACAGACACCCATCTCAAGGCGGCTCGAAACACATGCTCGCCGGTGCCGCTGTATGTCTGGAACAGGTCGCCCTTCAGTAGAGCTAACGATGGCGTGGTTTGAAAACGGCGGAACGACGCACGCCCGGACGCGGCATTTCGCAGATGTGACCATGCGGGGCTGCTTTTACCCTTTTGACTGAGCGCATTACCGCCCCTGGCGTGCGGCCATCACTCACGGTTCGAGTGAGTGATTTTCCAGGGGGGTGCAACCGCCCCCCCTTGCCCCCCCCCTCCGGACGCCCATGGCACTGCTTCACATTTCACCGGGCGGTTTTTAGTGGGAGCTTTTAGAAGCTCGGATCCTGCACTACCACTTTGTAGCGATTAAACTCTGCCCAGGTTCGGAAGAAATTTGCGCCATCCGATCTGCTGGTTGTGCCCTGTCTGGGCCTGTCCGAAAGCCCAGGCCCAGCCCAAGTGCAGAAGAAATCAGGAGGGCTACGCATTGCGTGCGGGGTCTGGGGGGCTGGGGCCCAGTCTATAAGTTAGGCCCGGGCCCATGCAGTGTTCCAGCCTTGGGTGTGAACTGTGTGTGTTGAAAGTAGCTTTAAAGTGAGTGCATGAGAGCTTTGGCACCATTTAGACAGACTTGGAAGTAGCAGTTGAGTTTAAGCATAACGTGTCATTAAGTTGTAAGTTGTCTTCTGCATTTTGCTTTTGTGAAGACTATTTATCACAGTGGTTGCTAGGCTATAATATTTGGCAAGGGTCATGCTTTAGTGCTGAATTTCTGCTTAGCAGATTCCTCAACAACTATGCTCAAATTGCGCTAACTACTTCTTCAATGACGTCTTCAAGATTTGTCACCCGTATGCAGCTGAAATGCACAATGCCATTTAAATAAAAGATTTATGCTCTTTGTCATATGTCAAGTCAGGTTACTTTTTGGCATTTTATGTACACAGATAATTCTGCATAGCAAGATACTTGCTCTTTCCTCATTAAGTGTTTTGCTAAGCCCTTTGATTTGCCACTGGCTAGGCTGCAAAAATAAATGTTGGTCAAATAATGATTACTGGACTATTATGGGCTGAAACAGGACCGTGGCCTATGCTGTATCCTGTACTGTAGTGGTTCGGATTAATTGTCACCTGGAGTCCTTCAACACGCATTTAAATCTGTGTGCACGGGTGTGTTGACACCTTGTCTCCATTGAAATATGGCCTCTGCGGCCGGGATCGTTCATTGATATAAATGATGGTTGAAGAAAAAGAAGTAGCTAACTATTGATGTTTGTTGTTCTTAACCTTATCAATGCAGAGAAAAAGTGGTTGGCATTCGCACAAGATCATGGTAAATGAAGTATGTTAATTGCACCCGAATTAATAATGGGCTAATGGTCTGTTGTGCTCTAGTAAACATTACCTAAAAGATGTGGCAAAAATTGCTTGTGCATACAATACATTGTCACTTGTAAATGTCAGTACTGACATCTCTGCGAACTTAGAAAATAACAATTTGCTAGACTTGTGCCCTTAAAGCTTGAAGGAAACTTTGTGGTAACACAACTGAAAAGCAAAGTTGTTGGGTTACATGATGTTTGGCCATCTAGTAACTAAGCATGTCTTTGTTTGTTCAAATACATTTGGAGTCCATCACAATACTCTGTAAAAGCAGGAAATGCACTGCATAAGGAATTTAATAATGCAAAGGTGTTCAGCTTGGAAAAGCGAACATGCTGACACTGTGCACCTGTAGTGAAGCTGAAAGAATTAACTTAGAGCACATGGCAAATTCTGTAACTTGTAACTGCAAATGATTACACCAGTTTACAGTCTCAGTAAAGTGCATATCACTTTGTCAGAGTTTGGCTGGATAAATTTCTGATTGTTTACAAACTTTTCTTTTTTCTTCTCTGATCACAGCAAATCGACACAGAACACGAGTATCGAAGACTTGCAAAAGACACTCGAAGGCTTGGACTTGGATGAACAGCAGCGTAAGCGGCTGGAGGCGTTTCTGTCCCAGAAGCAGAAAGTTGGTGAACTTAGCTGTGATGACTTCGAGAACCTCGGCGAACTGGGCGCTGGTAACGGGGGAGTGGTCACCAAGGTGCTGCATCGACCCAGTGGGTTCATCATGGCCCGAAAGGTGCGCTGATGTGCTTTCGAATGCTGCTCAAGGTGCCTTTCTGTGTGGAAATGACCCATTTGTGTTTTGGGCACGGTGTGTGCCAAACCGGTTACTTGGAGATTTGAAGTAAACCTATTGCATATAGTTTAACATTTCAGGTAAAACACATTTTTTATCTAAGTAAGCATATTGTTAAAGCCAAGCCCAAAGTGCTGAGCAGTGGTGGTATTGGCTGATCGTAGTGCAGTGATAGCATCTGCTTTTATATTGACCAGCAACTAGGTATTAAGGGCTTTGTTTTTGTGGTGCAATGAAAAAACTTGCCAACCAAAGCACCTATACCTGCAATGACTACAGTGACAGTACTGTGAGTTACTTAAGAGGTTTGATCTGTGGGCTCCTTTACACAAATATAATCCATGCTGGAAACACTGGTTGTTCATCATGATGGTGACTGCATTTCTATATCATTGAGAAACTGAAAATGAATGGAAATGGAGTTGCATGAAATGAGCCTGTCATAACATGTTTGTCAGAGTGCCACTTGTTGGCGTTTAAGCTCTGCGTGAAAAAAAAAAAATGTATAGAAAGGAAGAGGTGCGTAGTAAGTGGACTTCCCATATTACAGCCAAAAGTAGCCAGACAGAAGTGCCATTAATTAGTCTTTCATAAAAAAGTCGTTCTGCACGTCTGCTCCTATCACGGCACTTTTCAAGCTCTCCAGCACAGTCATGGGCTGCTCGCCGAGGCCCTTGCTGACAGTGACCTGCTTCAGGGACGTGGCATTAACGATCACTAATGAAGCATTCATGGCAACTGGTGGCAGGTCGACCTACCTGTCTGTGATCCTCGGTGAATTTGAAAGGATGTAGTGATGAAGCTAGCACAACAGCGCACGTGCATGCAAAACGTATTCTCTACTGTCTACCTGCTGCTTGCATGAGGCAGCAGTGCAGAAGGTAGGAGCCAATTGGGCCGGTGACTCACGCCATGTGACCGGCTTTGCCAGCAAGGCATACCATGTGACTGGTAGTCAAACTTCTCAGGTCGAGTTAATCACCGGCTATGTGCAGTAATTTTGCTTTCAATGCATTGCCCCCCCTGGCTTGCACCCACAATGCTTGTGCTACCACATTATATGATTTACGTAGCCAGTAGACATGCACACCATGACTCACCTTGTACCCTGTTGGCACGCTCTTAGGTAGCGGTGAGCAGTAGTTACAGTGCTGCCTTTTTTTGTTATTAATTTTTAGTGTCATCACGTTTTTTTGGTAGTGGAGTGGCGGTCACAAGAGCTGGAAAATGGTTTAGTTTCTGCGCTGGCTGGAAAATTGCATTTTCTGATTGCGGGGGCAAGTTTACGATGCCTTTTGTTTTCCTTAACCAGGTGGCACAGCCACGGTTGTTCGCTTTATTTGAGGTGCAGCGCCATTGCCCTCATGTATATTTTAAAAGTAACAGCACCCTCGTTCGTAGTAAGCGAGCGTTTGTTTTAACTGCAGCCATTAAAAGTGGATATGACTGTATAGGTACCTCAGTCCCAAAGGTCTCTGGTGAAACGGGCGAGAGACGGGGCCTCGTCATGCGGTGTCCCGGACTAGGGACGCCGACCATGTAGCGGGGCCACTCTGTGGCTCCCAAACTCTATTTCATCAATTAAAAGTTTTCACCACCACCACCACCGAGTATTTCGCACCTATGTGAAGCTGTACTTCCAGTCACAAAGGTTTTCCTGCATAGTGTCGCTTCTTATAGCCTTGTGCAGCATTCTATTTTGATTTAAAATTTTATTTTTTTCAGCAGTAACATCATATTTGATTCTGTCAAAGATAGGCAAGATCTTTTGTTTTTATCATGATTATGTTATACATTCTGGTTGGCTGTTTGCACCTTTATTTAAGGGGTGAATGCCCATATACGCAGAATCGGTTATTCTTGACTTTACATTCATAGATCCCTGGGAGTCCGGATACCACTCCTGGCGCAGTGGTGCAGCGGTTAAAGCCATGGTGTCTGCAAAAGATGGAAGTGTTGCTAAGAAAATCCGTTGCAAGCTTACCACAGTTTGAATATGGCTGTGTTTTTGTTGGTGAAATATTGAACAGCATCAATGAATCAATCCCACTGGATAACTGCTTTGCATTTTATGGCTCGGTTGGTCTCACATGCCTCCCTTAGTTTATTTGCTCATGCATTCCCCTGCTCTGCTCTTCGACATGTAGCTTCTCCAAAGTTCTTCTGGTTGCAAAAAGCAGTTTAGTCATGTTGACTGCACTTGTTTTTTTTTTGCGGCATCAAATATTGATGCCAGCGGACATTGCTGTGGCTCTAAAGTTTTATTTGGAAAATATGTTTGGAAGGCAGGTGCCGTGTTTGTGGTGTTAACGATGGTCCCTTTGTCTGGTGGTGCAGCTGATACACTTGGAAGTCAAACCTGCCATTCGGAACCAGATCATAAGAGAGCTGAAAGTGCTTCACGAGTGCAACTCTCCGCACATAGTGGGCTTCTACGGAGCCTTCTACAGTGATGGCGAAATCAATGTCTGCATGGAATACATGGTGAGCACGTCTGTTATTTGTGTTTGGAAAGAAAACTTTCATAGTGTCACCTATCTAAATTTAGCGATGCACTCCAGTTATTGTAAGCCTATTGTCTGTGTGTTGTAAAATTTTGAACAGTGCTGGAGCACGTCACGTTCTGACAGTATGACTGTGTTTAGCCTGCGCGCAGCAGAGTGTGCAGTGCTTTTGCTGTCTCCGATGTTGCTTTGCAGGATATGGCAAGGAACCGGGATTTTTTGCGTAACTTTGTGTAACTTCAGTTTTGGCTTATCTTGGGTACCTCTAAATGCTTCCTATGTAAACAAAATAGTTGTGTTGTTAGAGTGTGTCTCACCTTGGATTTCAAACTTGTAGGAGCTTCCTTGCGACTTACTCAGGGTACTGTGATGACCGCTCTTGCGATTAGCCTTTCTGTATGGCTTTCCTTAGTAAAATGACTGACTCATGCATTTATTGGTCTTTCAGGATGGTGGCTCTTTAGATTTAGTGCTAAAAAAGGCAGGCCGCATACCCGAAAAGATTTTGGGCAAGGTCACAATAGCGGTAAGTGCCACTCTTCTACATCAAGGCATGGTATTCAACCTGTCTACAGTACTTTTGAACCGTACTGCGTGCAAAAGTTAATCAGAATTTGTTAATTGTTCTAGTGCATTTAGTTGCATTATGTGTGTGTGTGTATGAAACAGATTACATTCTAGTGACCATATTTGTTGCAGGTACTGAAAGGTCTTAATTATCTGAGGGAGAAGCATCAAATAATGCATCGTGGTACGTATTCGAATCTTTTATTTACGCACATTCTTGATTTTATTTTCCTTGTGGCATGACGTTCAGTCTATGTACACTGCCTGCTTTTTATTGCTCTGACTGCTGTCCGCGGTTAAAGGGACTGAGAACTGATATTCAAGGGCGCTGTATTTTTTGATAGAATGTAAAAGCTTGGTGTTCAAAGTACCCAACCCTGTAATGATTCTGTTGAAAATACCATGAAACATTCCCGGGAGAACATGCTTGTTTTCTTGTATTGCAATGCTGTAAACAGTGATGAACGAGTGCGGTGGCAGTCTTGCAATGCGAAAGTAAGGAACTGAGAAATCTGGTGGCAGTCAAACGAAAGCGATGCATTTCACAATAGAATTGCAGCTTGGTTCTTGACTTCAGGGCTATGGTGTTATTTCTGTGCTATTATGTATGCACTTATGTGCTGTTTTCCTTATGAATGCGTACAAAAGCACTAGTGTGTGTTACCATGTTATGAAGTCTGCTGCTCTTTACCTGCTCCACTTGACACGAAGGCATAGGGGTGGAGAGTAAATTCAACAATCTTTTCAACGCCTGCACATGATGCATTTAACAAGAGCTTATGGGGGTTATTCTTGTAATAACACTCAATAGGCTAGATGCAGTAGTAGCCTTCTAGCACCTGCGTATCAGCCCTTGCAGTCAGAGCTGTGACTGTCAACCCATGCGGCGATAAAGTGTGGGCTCCATGTGCACGAAAAAGAGAGCAGCATGATGAGGCCATGTGCCAAGGACCACTGTTGTTCATTCTGTCGCTCAGTGGGGCAACCTCTTGCAAGTGGCGCCGACAGGCGAGATACATGACATGCACCAGTGGAGATGTGCTTTCATTTGTTTGGTGCCTGTGCACATTAGGCTTAGTAAACACTCCCGTAATCTGCCACCTCGATCAGCTTGTAAGTGAGCAAACTATGCCAGTGAACATTCGCGCCATGTATGATGCTGCAGCCACTGCTAAAGCGCGGCAGCAGTGGGGATTGGGCACTCGTACCTGGCTCTGCACGCATCTCGCTTTGCAACGCACCCTCTTCTAGCCTGTTCCAAGTGTTAGCCCTTCATTGTTGACAAGCAGATTGTTCTCTTTTTTTTTTATTTTAATTTTGTGGCTCTGCCTCATAGCCATGGCAAAAGGAATATTTTCTGTATGGCGGTGGTGTGCAGTGGAAGCAACGATGGCCAAGCCAGTTTGTTTGCCAAGGCAAAAATGGGGAGAAGCATAGACCGGAAGCCGAGAAGCATGTATGGAGGGGTCTCATTGGCTAATCACTTGTACAGTTCTGGGCGACAAGCTAAAGTTTCTGCGGATGCAGTGTCCCTCGCGCTTGTGGGGTGAAAAACCACAATGGGCAACGCACACAAAAGTGGAGAGAAGTGTTCAGTTCCCCTCGCATGGCATTGCACTCATGACCTGCGGTGGTCATTCGCACACAGTGACTGGGTGCTTTGGCGGTGGCGGCGGTCCCATTGACGGATGTCCAATCCGTGTGCATGCACGGCTCCTGCTAAAAGGCATGTCCTGGGATGTGGAAAGGAGTTCTCTCCAGTACTAAGAACAAAGAGGGAAGGTCTCTGTGCTGGTGTCGCCAGGGGGCAGGCGCGAAAGGTAGTGTGCCCCTCCCGCGCAAACCTCCCAAATGGCACACGCATCATGCTGCGTGGTAATTACGCTTGGTTATTGCTGCAGGGGGAGTAATTCATGTGTATTCCCCACAAGCTGTAAACTTATACATGGTGGGAAATGCTGATAACACTGAAGTTTTCATCATACAGTGTTGCTACATCTTGTTTCGTGGGATTTTCACTGCTGAGTTAATATTGTAATTCCTCATTTAACTGGTAAAGCCATGGCCAGTTCAGTCAATTATAAGGCAGGATCTTTTCTCTTCCATCATATTCTCGGCAACACCTTTTGGTCAGTTGCCACCCTTATTATTGGCAGTTCTGTTTACTTTTGTATAGCATAAAAAAAATGCACTAATACAATGTTTGTTAGCTTCTGAGCATTGCTGTTCATCACTCACGTTACACATGGGGTGTCCTTACCGCTTCTATTTAAATGAGCTGTCATTGTAAGATATGGGGCGGCTAATTGACTCTGCTGTCCTGCAAGAAAAAAAAAAAAGTAGGATTATATGAGAAACAGAAACTTTAACTTCCACCTTACTTGCAGATGTCAAGCCATCAAACATGCTTGTGAACTCTCGAGGTGAAATCAAGATCTGCGACTTTGGTGTGAGCGGACAGCTGATCGATTCCATGGCAAACTCTTTTGTGGGAACACGGTCCTACATGTCGGTATGTGCCAGCATTGCCTGTTCTTCTGATGTGTGACTGTGAGAAGTTTTAAACATTCAGACCAGCTAACTTTTAGAGGACCACTCACTAAGCCTGGTCATGGCAACCAATCATAATGCATAGCTCAAGCAGTGATGGTTACCTTTAAAAAAAATTCTTGAGCCATGTGCACTGCAGAAGATGGTGAAAATTAAATCCAAAACCCTCTTGTGCTTCTTCTTGACATAGGCAGTCTTACTGGCACCACCTTCTTTCACCTGTGGTGACGTATCAATACGCAAAACATAGGAGATATCTAAGCACCCTCATTGGATCGTCATCCTGATTGATGTGTGATGTGCTTCCTCTGGGGTCTGGTTACCTGATTACTTAGGCCATGTTTTTTCTTGGCGCTGTTTATATTATTACCGTATAAACGCGTGTAAGGGCCGCACTTTTTTTTCCAGATTAGAGGGCCAATTTTCGGGGTGCGGCCCATACATGCGATTTGCGAAAAAAATTTTTTTTTTAAAGTGAAAACGCCAATCAGGGAATGGACGGCATTTATTTTGTGTCCATTCGTCACTCGCCGAGTATTTCGACTCTGAGCTGGTGCTGTGCTCTGGTGCACGCTCATCCCAAAAGAAGCTCTGCAGCACGTCCACTGTCAACGCGTAGCCGTTGTTCCTCACTTCCATCACATAAGAGAGCAGCTGTTCTTCCATTTCGAGAAACTCTCATGGCTTGCCTCGGAAAGCGGGCTTTTTGCAGCTTGCGTTTCTCAATGCATCCTTCCGGTTGCACCATCATCGGATGCACTCCTCGGCAGCGTCGAATTTCCTGCCGGCCGCATGCTTGCGTGTTCGAGAGCTAACTCCCAGCCGTGCAGCTATTAAGGCGCTTGCCCATCATGCTAAAACTGCAAAGCTTGGCAGCAGCACGCGAAAGCTACAACCGCCACAACTACGGCGAGCACGCTAACACGCGACAAAAACAACAAAAGGCTGGAGCTGGCGATGCTGATGTCGATGTGGATAGCGGGAGGTCGCGGCGGAGAAAAAAGTTTACCATGATGATGATGATGACCGTAAAGCCCCTCAATAGAGGCGCTTTAGATGACCGCGGCCTCGGGCGCCATCCATGGACGGCACTTGGAAGCTCCTGTGCACATGCGTGGCCTCCACGATCAAGCGCTCCGCGATCAAGCGCACTTTTGCTCGCAGCCGGAGAAGATCGCGGAGGCCCGGGCACGTGCATGTAGAAGGCTATTCCCACCGGGGTCGTGGAAAGTTCGGGTGCGGCCCTTACAAGGATTTTTTTTTTTTTTAACATTTCCTTTGAGGAAACGGGGTGCAGCCCATACACGGGTGCGACCCTTACACGCGTTTATACGGTATATGTATACAAGCAAGCATTTTTGCTTGCACCCTTTTCCATCTTGCATTTCTCTGTGGCTTGTGAATCATATTGTTATTTCTCGTTTTTCTTTCAGTGTCACAGCTTTCTTGCATGCTTACTGGCATACTGTCTGCAGTAAACTGGAAATGTGACTACATTTTAGATTTGCTGCTCATGAATTCCCGTAACGTCAAACTCTCATGTTGTGAAAGTTGTGTTTTGCATGGCAGAGTGCATAGTCTACTTCCAGGTGACAGGCATAAACCTCTATAGCAGGCTTGTTGCTCTTGTAGAGCAGAGGTGATAATGAAGTGACCACATTTGGTGCCACGTTAATTTGTGCAGTCCCTCATGAAATTTTTGAGGAGACTAGCTCACAGTCGAGTTTTGCAGCCAAGCAGTGTTACTACTCTTTTCTCAGGCGTACTCTCCCCAAGATGGTTTCTCTTGCATAGCGGGTGACCAGCCTCTGCTAGCAACATTTGTCTTTCTCTGCATCTCTTGAGCACTGGTGAAACTGTGTTGAAAGTCTGCACCAATGGCGAGGCAGTAGCTGGCCCCTATAGTGAATTAAGATTGTCACACAATCAGAACTTATAGATATAGTAACACATGAGGAGTGAATATTAGAAAGGTGCCGTACTCTCAGTTGCTGCTTGTATGGGCACCTCTGAGCAATGCAGTAGAGCTGTGTTACAAAAAGGTGAGAGGCTGAAGAATGCATGAAAGTACAATGCTGGCCTCGCGGATATTCAAAGAAAGAAGAAAGCAAAGCTGAAATGCTTACTTCTTAAATGACTGTTGCATTGGAAGGGTGCACTGCAGGCATAGCACTTAGGTGGCCTTAGGTGGTCGGAAATTTATTGTGTCGATTGACCAAGTAAACGCTTAGGCATATTCTTAAGGATTGATTTATGGCGAGAGGGATTACGAGTGAACTTTGGTTTCAGGTTTTACTTGCTTTCTTGCCGTGCATGACTGCAGTCCTCTGCAGTGACAGTCCTAACTGCCTGCACACCTACAGACTGCACTTCCTTGCAAGGGTCCTTTTGACCAAATTCCAAGTGCTGTTCTTCCTTATGCAGCTTAGCTTGTGCTCTTTGTGAGGTCTTCTGCTGTTTTTGTGACAGCCGGAGCGGCTTCAGGGCACCCACTACACAGTCCAGTCGGACATCTGGAGCCTGGGCCTGTCATTGGTGGAAATGGCTCTGGGCCGGTACCCGATCCCACCACCTGACGACAGAGAACTGAGCGCCATCTTTGGGCGGAACTACACCCCAGAAAGTGAGTGGTGGCTGTGAGGCCATAGGTTGACATCACTGCCGCAGGGAAAGGCATCTCTAAGTCTTCATGTGGGCTTCACACCGGTCTTCTATGGAGGGTTGGGATAGCGGCAGTCGACTGGGGAATTGTAGCATCGGTTATTTCTGCAGACAGCAATTAAAATCTTAAAGAGATTGCACGAATCAATTTGTGAACACGCTTGATCCAATGGAAAATTACACTTGTAAGTACTTTTTGCATTCATGACTGAATGGAAATGTTTGTTGAAAACAATTCATCAGGGAGGCCTGCATGCAGCTTTTACGCTTTCACACTTTCATCAACCGGTGGTCAAGATTATGGGCTGCTCTTGCTATGGTTGCCATCCATTGAAAGCAACGCTGTACTGTTATATTTGATTTGTTTGTCAAAGCTACTGGTCTAATTGCTTTCTGCCAGGAATGTCTTCAAGGTATTGTTTTAGCAGTTGTATGTGTTGGCAAAAAAAAATTGCAGTGGTGACAAGGGTGAGAAAGACAGTTTTAGAGGATGGGGCTGCCTTGCTTTTTGATAGAAAGTGCGGCAAGGTGAGCCATTTTTTAGAACTGACAAATACTCACATTTTTTTGCTTTTTCTCTTGTTCGTTGCGACTGTCATTTGTTTACCGCGTTTGCCAGCAGCTGTTTGCTTTATGTGCTTAAGACACTGGTCTTTATGTGCTTAAGACACTGGTTTCTGACTCATCAGTTTATGAATGGGGGTTCTCTTTTGTCCCATGGTTACTGCCTCCCTGACGGGTCTTAACGCCAAAAGTCCCCTGTACCTAATTGCCTTTTGTTTTTCATGCCATGCTGAAAATTGGCCCGAAAAAAATATGTGGACTGTGTGAGAGCCTTGTTTTGGCTGCAGCACTTACTGACAGGAGCGACGCATGTAGCTTGGCAAAGATGGGAAATTGTAGTTTTGAGATTGTTGTGCATGTGTCAGGCGAGGACTTTGATGGTTCATATTGCATAGCACGCTGCATTTGATGCATTAAAGCCAGATGCTTGTGCAGTCCCTGAAATCATCAAAAAGAAAGTAAATTCTTGCTAGACATTGTGCCCCGATTCACTGTTTGAAACTGAAAATAGGAAGTTGAAGCCTGCAAATGTTGCCCAGTTTAGCTCATCACTGTCAGAGATGTAATGTGCCAGGCTACCGTGGTGGCTCACTGGTTAGGGTGCTTGGTTGCTAAGCCTGAGGACACAGGTTCAATCCAGCTGTGTCTTGATAGCGGCAAAATACAAGGCGTCCGTGTACGTTGGAGTCAGCTTTTGGGGTCAACTTTTTTTTTGGCCAGCGTGGGGTGCAAGCTGGAGGTTGACGTTTAGGTGGCAGTGTACAATATATGTGCATTATGACCTTTGCCGAGTTTTTTTAGGAAGTGTTCACCAAATATTTGCATAATTTGTGATCCCCTTTAAAAAATGCGCAGATTGCATGAGTAAATATGCTATTTATGTTAGAATCATCCTGATGTTAATAAAATGAGAGAGTCCTTGTTCTAGTAAGGCAGCAGTCAGTATGAGTGACTACTACTTTGCGAACATTGTGTAAAACCAAACATTGAGTGCACATATTTTACCTACTCTTTTTGTCAATGTACTAGTATCAACATGACCTCTTTGTCGTTCCACATATCCTGCCACCTGTAGAACTGTGCATTTGTGTGTGTGTGACAAGTGGCTCTCTTGCTATGCAGGCAACTCTGGCATGGCATCGGGCGATGGACCACGGCCCATGTCGATCTTTGAACTTCTCGACTACATTGTCAATGAAGTGAGTGCTGGTTGATTTCTTATTCACTGCTCAACTTGACTTTTGCGCGAGGATATGGCGCCTCCATGTGGTAGATGGCAGGAAGCAAGCTAGATGGGGGCTATTAGGCTCGGGTGAGCGTGGTCGGGCCGGAGAAAGGACGAGGAAGGCGGGAGACGGGGTTACGACGAGATAGACAAGGAAGGGGACTTTTATACAGGAATATTTACATTATTTACAACAAAGGGTAACTGAGAGGGACTCTCAGTGTAAGGGAGCTTCACCAATAGTCAAAAGGAGTGCACTCGAGTCCTCAAAACAACACCCGTTAAATAACGCACGGATTCCCCAGATCCCTGTCTGGGGAATATAGTTCGAAGAATGACGTCCGGCAGATGTGGACACTGTTGATACCGCCCACGGCAGGGGCGGCGCTGGGCCGTGGGGCTCTCTCGCAGCTCGGTTGACGGGAGAGGGTAGAGGCTCAGTAATTAAACACTGCTGTCTTTCACTCAGCACGCCACCACTCTGTCCGTTGACCCGAGGGTCGACTCGGCCACGGGACGCCGCCATCGTCGCCGCATCTTTGGCCTTCGGCGGTCTTTGACCTTCGCCGCTGCGACGACGATCAGAGTGCATCGTGCTAGGGAATATTATATAACTGGAAAGAAGGAAAAAATTGACTGTCGATTTGCATAGTTAGGCCAAATGTGAGATAGGTGTGCTAGCCTTTCGGTTTTCACTTTGGTTCCAGTGTTTGGATCCACTGTTCACAGATGGAAGTTAAGCATTAGATAGCGATAATGGGTTAATAGCCATATGCGCAGAATTGGTCATTCTCTTAAGTTCATAGATTCCTGGCAGTCCTCATATTACTCCTAGCCCAGTGGTGCAGTTATTAAGCGATGCGCCACTGCCTTGTGATGGCAGGTGCTGACATTGTTTGGGATTGTGTGACCCAGGTTGCTCTTCCCGAGCAACCTCTTGGACAAGCTCTTGCGACTAATCATAAATTCAGCTGCCACCTCCCACGGTGGGCAGTCTGCTGACAATCCAATGGGCAGGGCGCGCGTGCGCACGCACGCACGCACGTACGTGCGAGAGAGAAAGAGAGAGTTTACCTGGATACAACGAAACTGAAAAAAGCCCACGAGCAACTGCGTGGCGGGGATGGGCATGCAGTGCTCGTGCATTTATTTTTGCTGTGCCCTTTGCCCTTATATTTTTTGCTGCTTTTGAGCATTAATTGTTGTAGTACCACTTGGTACGACGTTCCAGAAGCAAAAGCAGCAGTGAACCTGTTTTGGTTGCTTCCAGTACGTTTCCTATGGGAGTGACTTGGGGCAACGCTATCTACTTTGTTTAACTATGCACCACTAGGGTTTTGGGTATGTGCAGATCACTCGCACAGAAGGCGGATTGGTGTTCTTCAGATGAAACAACTTGTTCTTTTTTGGGGAACATGATGAGAAAAAAGAGCATTAGCATGGGACACAGATGTGTTCCACGCTCTGTTCTCGTTTCTCATCATAAGATGTGTCTCAAATCAATGCACTGTTTTCCTATTGCATTTAAAATGGACATGAGTTTCTTTTTGCAGTTTTAAAGGGAAGATAAAATTGTTTTTTTTGATAATGCTGTCTTTAATGTTCCTCTAAATTTTAGATCTGTGTTAATCAACTAATGTGTTAGCAGCTTTACTTTTTCTACTCGACATGTACCTGTGCACCTCTAAGTACAAGTTGGGATTGAGGTGGAAAATATACCGAGAAGCGCAATAAATAGGAAAGGATTAGCTACAGCCTTTCTACGGGGTTATTAACTTACTTTCCACTGTATCCGTGAGCATGAAACATGAACCAGCTGCCTAAAGGCTTTTGAAGACTGCTTTCAGGCTTTCGGCATAACATAAAATTAGCAATGTAACAAATGGGACAGAGACACAGGCACGTTCACCAGAAACTTTTTTTAGGAATGTGTTTGATTTATGTGTTAACGTGGAAGTAACCAGACAAGTGAACAGGCATGAAAGTAATCAAAGCAATTGCGGGAGAATCTTGCTGACACATTTTTAGAAAAGCCTGGGAGCAAACGCATTTTATCGGGAAGAACGTATCATCCAAAACCATTGAGATTTTGAAAAACATGACTCAAGATTGAGGCACGGAGGCAACAATTGGCACTTTAAATTCCTAAAAAGGCTAGTCAGTGCTCTGTGCAAAGACTGAAGAGCTTTTGTAATGCTTGTGGGACTTTATTCATATTCTTGTTGTCTCTAGCACAAAAGTTAGTTTGCAATGTATCCAGTCCTGTGATGACAGGGGCAAAATGAGCTTAGATTTCTCCAATGTCGCCATTGTCTTCAAATCCTTTGCACTGTGAATTAGTGCACTGCGAAGAAGCCGCACTGGTGGTAGCCTGCCGCTGTGCTTCTGTGCTTTGGGTCACGTTTCTCTGGCTTGGCTCAATTGTATGTTAGTGTGTATTCTAATGGCTGCTAAATATATCATATCATTAGCATTTGGCGAAATTCTGAACTTACCAATAGGGAAGTTGTAATATCCGGGAACATATCAACCAGTGAAGAAAGTGTAACTGTACAGCACATTTTTATTGCTCTCAAATTTGAGTGGAACTGGGAAATCATATGAATGGAGAAGTAAGAACGGGGCTATTACTGTGTATCCCTTCACTGCAACTCTTTCAGCCTGTTTTTCAGACACAGAACGTTAGCATTTCTTTGTTTGTACTTTAATGTTGCTAGAGAAATTTTTTAAACAGTTTTGTCGGATCAGTGCTACTGTATTTAGTGTTATGTCGCTGTAGCTCAGTTTATTATAAAGACTTAAATTCTGAGTCTGATGTGAACGCATATGGCTGTAGCATCTGGCTTTCTTGGTGGAGCAGGTTGTGTTTGTGTGCATTACCACTTAGGCAGCACACCTTCAAGGAGGTAGCGTCACATTTTCTTCCTTTCTTTCTAATTATTTCTCTCTCTCTCCCAGGCCCCACCATCAGTGCCGACAGGTGTCTTCTCGCCAGAGTTCAAGGACCTCGTTGATCGATGGTGGGTGTCGTTCTTATTGGCCTTCACCCGCTTTGTTGCTATGTGTTTTCTCATTTTTTTCCTGAGGCACGGTGGCTCTTGTAGTTGCTGCGTTGCATACAGCCACGCGCAGCGTGATTGTATGCAGTTAGTACATGGCCATTGCTGTTTCAACATTTACAAATGTGAGATTGAAAACTTGGAATTCTGTTAGTTAGCTTCCCTGCAAGAATATTTTCCAACCAAAAAGTCTCATTCATAAGCTGTGTTCGTAGCCATTGTTCTCCACAGGAAAGATGAAAGCGCGAGTCTTGATTTGTGAATCCAGCCCTCCCTTAGTTTTTTTTTCAGCTGCAGTAAAAACAGTCCTAAGTTGACATTTATTTATTCAGGATAATCAAGAGGGGCAGTTGCTGCTGATTCAGAAGGTCGTGACAAACAAGGATGGCCTTTTAAAAGCTATCCCTTCCCCTTCTATGCACAGTTTGAAAGCAGGTGATGATTGTAGGAGTTCACATTGATTCAGGGGTCATTGCCTCCTTTTTAATTTTTGAAAATGAAGGCAAGAGTATGCCGTCTGTGAACCCGACTTGTTGCTTGGAAAACATCCTTATGAAGAACTGAGTTAGAGAATTTTGCAGGTTGTCAATTACCTAAACTTGCGGAATTCGGGAAGCACTCTTCTGCCCTGCACTATCACTCCGTGGATGTAGCGTCTTCGCTCGCTAACCGCGGAGGGATTTGTGCTCGAGGGGGGAGCACAGGGAGGGACTACAAAGTGTGATCGCTCAGATGCTATTTATTGCCCATGCAAATAATACACAGAGCGGGCTAGCTAGCTTAAAAACATTAGCGAGGGATTCCTCGGAAGTAGAAGGTGACGTAAGAAGGGCTTCCGACTTATCGGCTGGGGCAGGGGTGAGACCTCAGAGGTATCGGCGGCGAACGTTTGCATGCGCTGAGAATGGCGGCCGAGTCTTCCTGTGCGCGCTGCATTCATGGGTAAAAGCCACCCCGGGCATTTGCCAGCATGCCCGTGCGCCTGCCATGGGAGGGACTGATGCGACAAGAGTGCGCGGCCGCAGCTGCTTGTGACGCTGGCCGGAACACGAAGAGACTCTCACTTGCCCCATGGAGTTCCATGTAGCCTTTGAGGTGGCGCTCCCATCACTGCTTTCGCTTACCGCTTGCTCAGCCAGACTCTGTCTGGCACCTGATGACGCTGATGGTCAGTGGCATTGAAATGGAGGGGGATGCAGATTTTTCACAAACTTTTATGCTTTTGACTTAACATCCTTGAAGAACTGCCAGCATGCCGGGCTTTTTGCCTGGCATGCTGCCTAGCATTAGTCATAATAAAGGGACACGTTGGCTGCCTCCCATCTTGAATGCTGTGGCAGTCTGATGTGCCTGTAGAAAATTGTAGAAGATTGGTTTCATGGGGATAAAAATGAATACCTCTGTGTGCTGCATTCATTTATTGATCATGACCTGTGCATTGTTTGCTGAAACTTTACAGCTTGAAGAGGAATCCAAATGAGCGAGGGGACTTGAAGACATTAATGGTGAGTGAAGGTCTTCATTGCTTCTGTTCATGATAGCGATTTTCGTTTTGATGGCACAAGGTTTCTTTTTTTACTCAAGGTGGGGTCAACGACCCATTTCCCAAGCAGTTCGCCCTAAATAAGCCGAGCACCAGACCAATGGAAAGCTTGTGCCCCTTGTATCACCGGTGGATACCCGGCGGCACTGGGGATCGAATTGTTTTGCACTTTTGTGGTTGTGCATGCTCCCGAACATTTGGGAAGTATCTGTTTAACTGTTTGATTGACTATTGTCCAGGAAGCTCTAGTGTTAGGTTTAGTATAGCTTCAAACAAACTTAGTTGATGCTGAGAGGATGACAGACTTGTTCACACTGACAGTTGGTTCTTGAAATGCACTGATACGTTTAGCTGGGCACAAATTTTTTTATTTATTTATTTCAGTATACTGCAAGCCAGAGTTGGCCCAAGCAGGAGGGGCATACAACTAAAAAAATTTCTAAAAGAGCATCAGCTACAACACCGCGAGTCAGTAAACAGGACACAAATCCAGAGTCATCAAACAAGATACTAGGAGCCATACAATAAGTTCTTGAGCTCCTTCTCAAAATTTCTAGACTTACATAGACCCGAAGGAAGGCCATTCCACTCCGCGACAGTGTTTGGAAAAAAACTGTTCTTAAACCCACTAGTTCGTGCAGAAATTGGTGCTAATGACTGCTCATGTACATGACGTGTTCTCCTAGTGCTCGCCAGCTTCACACAATCAGGAAGATCTGCCTTCAAATTTCCAGACATGTAATTAAGAAGCAGTACTAGACGGGTAACTTTTCTTCTTATTGCCAAGAACTGTAAATTACTCTTTCGAATTAATGCAGTTGGAGAGTCTATCCTTCTATATTTTCCATAAATAAAACGAACTGCTTTTTGCTGAACACGCTCCAGTTGAGCAATGTCTTTCTTGTTATGCGGGTCCCACACTGCTGCCGCATATTCAAGTCGGGACCTACCGTATTTACTCGAATCTAGGCCGGCCACGATTCTAAGCCGAGACCCGAAAGTTGAAGGCCACAGAAAAAAAAAAAAACTTACCTCAATTGTAGGCCGACCGAAAAAACAACTGCGAACAAGAGGTACAGCACGCAAACGACATTTATTGCCAGGAACCCGCTCAGGCTGATCCCTGGCTGGCGTTTGGACGAGGAGACATATGCAACGCCAGCCCGGGATCAGCCACCGAAGTCCCGCCCGGCTTGAAGATTTGACGACTGCTCTGCAGCGAGTATAACTTTCCGCTTGAAGGCGGCACTATAATGGCACCGCCTGTTTGGTGCCATGGTGTTGGTGATAAAAACCACGCACGAAAACTTCACTGCTGCGAATGTGCTCACGCCACCGCACGAGAACAGAACAAGGCCAAAATGGCAGCCAGTGCTCATGTGTGCTTTGATCAGTATCGGCTACGGATAGCAACGGCTACGGATAGCAACGGCTACAGTGCTGTCTTTCGTTGGCGTTTTGTGGGGGCGCCACCTGCGTGCTACATTTATTCGTATTTTACGAATACGAAACCTCGAAACGAAATCCTCGAGTCTAAGCCGACATAAGAGTTCTACATCTCGTTTTTTTGAAAAAACTATCGGCCTAGATTCGAATAAATACGGTAACACAAGCCTTGTATGCAGTGATTCTGGTACTCACGGGAGAGTTTCTGAGTTTTCTTTTAATAAACCATAATTTCTTTACTGCTGATGAGCAGATGTCAGCTATATGAGTGGACCAAGTAAGTTTGTTCGTGAGGGTTACTCCGAGGTACTTATAGCTTTCTACTTCTAAAATGGGATGATTGTGAAGTATATAACTGTGAAATCTGGGCGCTTTTTTTCTTGTGATTCTTAATAATACGGTTTTGTTTGGGTTAATATCCATGCCCCAGCGCTCACACCAGTCTGCAATTGCTAGCACAGTTTTTTGAAGTGACAAGTGGTCAGAATCACTTACTACCTCTTTAAAAATTATACAATCATCGGCAAACAGCCTCACCTCTACATCCTTTTCAACAGTATCCACTAGGTCATTCACATAGATTAAAAATAACAGGGGTCCCAAGACACTGCCTTGAGGAACCCCTGAAGTCACATGCAGCATGTCTGAACAAGAGTCCTGGATTGCTACAAATTGCTGCCTATCTGTAAGATAGGCATGCACCCACTGAATTATAAAAGAGGGAAGTCCAATCGATTCAAGTTTAAACAATAATTTTCCGTGAGGCACCTTTTCAAATGCTTTACTAAAGTAAAAAAATAAGACGTCTGTTTGTCCGGAAGCATCCAGGACTTGAAAATTCATGCACTACAGATAAAAGTTGGGTAACAGTAGACATACCTCTCCTAAAACCATGTTGGTAAGCTGTCAAAATATTATGGTCCTCTAAAAATTTTACAATATAACAGAAAATAGCATGCTCTAACAACTTACAGCAATTGTTCGTCAATGAAACAGGGCGATAATTGGTAACTAGTTGGCAGTCACCTTTCTTAAGAATAGGGACAACTCGAGCCTTACGCCAATCAGACGGTATACACCTGTTGTCAAAGACAAGTTAAACATATTAGTTAAGTATTGAGATATTTGTTCCGCGTAGCGTTTAAGAAATGAATTCGGAACACCATCGGGTCCGGAAGATTTTTTTGTGTTAAGTTTAAGTAACATTGCTAAAACTCCTTTGCGACTAATTATCAGTTCGTTACTACAAACAGAAGATAAGATAAGTTGGTAATACAGAAGTAGTAAATTTTGGTGCATAGACCTCATTGCCTTTGTAACATCACAGTACCAGTTGATTTGCTTCCCAGTTCTTTGTGGAGATAAAAGTGTCATAATGGCTTGGGACCTTTCATTACTGATATTTGCTACCTTTTGTTATGTGTATGTTTGCAAAGATGCACCGAAATTGCTTGGAAAGTTTCCAGTGACACTAATGTTTTTTGCTGTTTGAACAAGTAATAAAACTAATAAAACTTTATGAAAAATCTGTGAACTTCAAAATAACTATTTTTCACGTGAAAAACTGACTTGAGAACTGTGAACTCCACCATTTACCGTATTCCATTTGCAAGCGATAATATTTTAGGTTCATGCTCTCGTCATGTTGGCATGATGTTATGTTACCGATGCCAAACTGAGCGATGCAGCTGCAAGTCATACTGCGAACGCACTGCAATGCATGCAGTGCGTGAAGCAAGAACGGTCTGTTTCACTGAGCCACAGCGGTCATGAGGACCAAGGAAGGGAACCCATGGGAAGAGGCAAACGGAAACGAGTGCCTCTGACTGTGCATCCCCTGCCCGTATCTCCCCATGTACACCGCACAGTGGGCAGTGTCATCTAAGCTGTGGTAGACACTGCAGCTGTCCTGTTTCCGGCGCGGTCGCACTGTTCTTTGTAGGACATGTCGGTGGCTACGAATAGCGTGCCATGAACTCAGGTGGCAACAATGAGGAACAAATAGCCAAGCCTACTCGTGCCAGTCTCTCTGACTGACTCTGTTTAAGTTCAGGATGGTGGCTTTCATGGCAGCAGAAAACCAGCTGGTTGTGACAGCGATGCCCACTCATGTCTATACTAGGTCGAATAATGGTCTCCACAGTATTGCTTGCATCTATTTGAGTCCAAAAAATCGAACTTTTGGATGCCACAGAGTTCTAAATATTGGTCTTGATTATACAGAGTGTTTCACCTAAGACTTTCTGCAATTTTTAAAAATAAGCTATTTGAATTAGATGCGCGCTTTTTCTCGCATAGCGTTGTCAGTGCTGTAGTACATCATAATGCAGCTAAACGTGCTAACTAGCAAGCTTGTTAACCAATATTTAATAGTTAACTTTTAAACTATTACCGTTGGGCTCCTTAATTATTGAGAGGCATGTAGCCCGCCGTAAGTAATGTCCATATCCGTTTTTAGAATTTCGAGAACGCGATTATCCTCGGCGCTGTGGCCCAACAAAGTTTGGCTATTTCGACGAGTTAGGTTCACTGGAGAGGTTGCTTTGCCTACAAGCTTCTCAAACCGCATGTATTTTGGCGCGATGCAGGCGAAATTTGTTGGGCCACAGCGCTGAGGATAATCGCGTTCTCGAAATTCTAAAAACGGATATGGACATTACTTACGGTGGGCTGCATGCCTCTCAATAATCAAGGAGCCCAACGGTAATAGTTTAAAAGTTAACTATTAAATATTGGTTAAGAAGCCTGCTAGTTAGCACGTCTTAGTTGAATTATGATGTACTACACCACTGACAACGCTATGCGAGAAAAAGCGCGCATCTAATTCAAATAGCTTATTTTTAAAAATTGCAGAAAGTCTTAGGTGAAACACCCTGTATATACGTTCCTATGAGGCGCCTGACAGTTCCTGCACAAAGTGAAGCATCCTGAAAGTCCAAATTATTGGAGTCCGGAAAATTGGTCGGCTACTGTAATCAAACAGTCCAAAAAGAAAGAGCAAACCCCTCTGGTAACTATATGGCATTAGTATGTTGGGTTGCATGAAGCTGTCTGAATACTGATACAGTCGGCCGACATCCGAAAAATTTATTGCCATCCATAGTGTGTGTACTGGCGTCCTGTGCTTAAATGCAAAGCCCGTGTGTAATTGGTCCGTGCAGAACCATCCTTACGTGCGGACGTCGGAGCAGGAGAAAGTTGATTTTGCCGGCTGGGTCTGCCAAACCATGGGCCTGGACCCCTCAACTCCGACAAAACTCACTCCAGAAGGACAGGCCTGACTTCCATAAGGGTCGAAAGCGGTGTGGAGGACAGCTGCTCTTCCCATCAGCGCAGCCAAGCAGCGTGCTGGTGGCAAGAGAAGGGGAGACGGAGGGGTGGAGTGAACATGCGTGCAGTCCGTCTCTTCCTCTTCTCTCGTCATCATCGGGCTTTTTTGCCCAGGTGTACTCAGCCCCCTTTTCGTTGCCTCGAAGCTGTATCTCTCCTGTCTGGGCAGAACTCTCGCCACTGGCTGTCGATCCGCAGAATGGATTTTTGCCTGTGACACGGTTCTGTTGCATGCTTGCCGACACGCTAGCCAGCACTTTCAGAGGTCATCAGGGTCACCGCAAACAGCTGGAAATGAAGGGCAGTTTGTTGTGTCTCTGCCCTTTTCCTCCTCAGCCTGTGCAAAGTTACCCTGTCAAGAACAGAAGCATGTGGTTTGATTGTACCAAAAGCATTAGTGGGCCAACTCTTTGGTGCCTGAAAAAGGATTTGAATTGTGAAATCACCTAAAAACAGTTTGCGGCTCAACAGGCAGCGCATGTCGCCCTTGCAAAGAGACTCTGTGTCTGAAGCGCCTCTTCTACCTGGCTGTAGCACCTGTTACTTTCACTGTGTAGGCCGTTGACTGTTTCTGCGTGAATTTTGCTGGAGTCTCTAGCTTTCATGATTGAGGGTGGGTGGCTGATCAGAACCCTGGCTAAGTGATTCACTAGAGTGCTCTGGAGCCACTATGGTTTACCACTGTGTATGCAGTTTGCAACAATCTGTGAGGTCACTAATTTTTAAGCACCGCCTGCTGCTACCACTGCTGTCAGCAACTTGCAAAATGTCTGTCAGCACTGTTTCTTTTAGTAGCTTTTACTTGGTTTAAGGTGTTGACCTGCCTTCTGGTGATGGTGGCGGCGGAAGTGAAATAAGTGTATTCGGAGAAACTTGTCTCTTCTTACCTGACATGGTTAGCATTGTACTGTGACAGCAGGATGGAACATTGAAGTGGCTGCATGTGGTGCTAGGCAAACACTTGCTAGGAACTTGTGGTCTAGTGCGCATTGTGTTGCAGAGCGCTTTGAAGGGGCTGGGCTCTTTGCAAGGATTCCTTTCTAATTTCTTTGCATTTTTTTTTGGTGCATCTCATGTGATCAGTTGGCGCCTTTAAGTAGGGCTGGAAGTGTGAAGAGAGCACACAAATTACAAAAGTAGTGTTGCTGGACTGCTTTCGTTTCTTTTCCTAGCAGCTGGTATCTTGGCAGTGTAACTTGTAAAACTATTGACAGCATACTTTCGAGATAATTTAGTTCTCTTAATTTTATTATGACAATGCTATGACAATTTTACCGTAACAAGTCAGTGGCATCCAAACAATGCCATGGTTGAATTGTGTAAGAGGCGGTTTTACGGGCTACAACTTTTATTTGAAAAGTCTTTCGGAACCGTTCATCCCGGTTTTAACAATCATCAATTTGGAACCTTATTTCAGTGAACTTGATTGCATTTCGTTCTGTCAGTGCAGTTATCAGTTGCCAGTGTTTTGCAGCACTCTTCTTTTTATAGTTTGCCAATGACAATTGCCTGGTGATCAGCCATCTAGTAAGCTTCACTGGATTTTGAGATGTTGTCCACATCTATGCTCGAGAGCTTTTCGTGGCTCTCTCACTGGGAACTGGAACTGTAATTCTGCTCGAGAGCTTTTCGTGGCGCTCTCACTGGGAACTGGAACTGTAATTCTGTCGTAGCCTGCAGTGTTACTGAACACTGCATGTGTGTGTGGTTCTTGTGCATGGGTCGCAGTTTTTGTTGAGTGTTCTTTGCATTATTATTGCTCTTCTGCAAACTATGCATGACATTGTACATAAGTGATATGTGAGCTAAAGAAAGTGGCCTGCAGCCGTGCCCATTAGCGCAACTGGAACACGGCCATGGACAGTGTATGCATGGTGGTCTTCCTTTTTTTTTTTTTGTTCTCATATGTGTCAGCTTTTGTAACCTTTGTGGTAAAAGGTTTTGTCTACGATGTAAGTGCTTATGGGCAGTTGTACATTCAGAGGCTTCGTTATTGGCCTTCCTGCAAATGACTTGTAATTCACAGGAGAGCTCTGGCACCCAAGCATTGGTTATTTGCTCTGGCAAAGCTGCAAGGAGGTCCTCTTCAATAAGTTTTTGGTTTCGACTGCGGCACGTTGCTTTTGAGCTCCAAAAAAGTTGGCCCTTTGCGCGGTTAGGTCCTGTCGCACGTTTGCCACGCGTTTGCTGGTGTGATTTTGTACTCTACAATGTTGCAGGTTTTTTTTTATTATTTATTGACAGTGCTTGTGGCGACAGTAATGTGACATTAACCTCGCGGTCTAAACTGGCAGCCCTGCCTTCACATCTTGTGGCAGCAAGAAAGTGTCGGCTAGTAAACCTCAGGTGTGGCAGGCAGTTGATGTGTAGGTGCAGCAACCTCCTCAGGCTGAGGATGAGGCACAACGGAAATACATGAGGAGGAAGAAGGCGCTGTGTGTTCTAGTAGAGTACTCTAGGAAACATTCCCAGTGCGTCCTCATATAGTCCTTTATATTTATTTGCAAATTTTTCTTTCGTGCGAATGTTTTCGTTACGGCAGCCCTTGTTGCATAGGGGCAGACCCGTGTTTGAATGCTCGACTGAACAAGAGCGGGTATGCGAACAAAAGAATACAAAAGTGGATATGCACCTTGGGAGCTGTACAGCTACTATGGCTCTGCTACTACCACAAGCATCGAGTGTAACACTGCATGACAGCACCGCATCTGACTGTGTACTGTTTTATTGATGCATACCTTCTTTCATGGGAGGGATATGCTTACTGCAACTTTGTGGTGGCGACTAGGAGCATGGTTCTCCTCTCTCGCGTGTGGGCATCGCGTCACTCGGCTAGTGCCGTGGTGTATCTATTGTTTCTAGGCTGTGTTTGTGTTACTCCTCACATGCTCTCTTTTGTGAGGGGTGTAATATTTTTTAAAGTACTGTAGCGTGCAGTGGTGAGGGGTCTGAAAAGAAGCAGCAAACCTTTTATTGACCAAAGAAGTTCTTTGCTGCATCTCTGCAGGTGATACGACTATTTTAAAATATTTGAGTTTCAATAAAGCGCCCTGTACATGAAGGCAGATTGGACGTGACTCTTGTTTCTGTGTGGTTACTTTGAAACTTCTTTTGTGCACTGTTGCGTTGGTACCACACCGTGGTTGCTACTGCCCTTTGGCAGAAGTTTTGTAAGATATGTGTTGTAGTGTGTCGTGTTCTGTTTGTAGGACTTTAGGATTACTATGCCCTGAATTTTCTTAAGGCTTTATCCAGAGTCCAGTGGCCTAGGCATAGAAAGGGGTCGAGTGATGGGCTCGGGCTAATGGTGCGAAAACAACTCCGGGAGAACAGCTGTAGCTGGCTCCTGAGAAAGAATCATTGTGACGGCGGTATATGAGTAGAGTGCTGCCTGGGTCTATTTGATGTAGATGCCTGCTGTTCTGTCAGGTCAGGGATGTCGAGGTCATACCTCTGGGCAGTTTTAGCACTGGGCTTGCAATGGGATCTGTAGCTTTAACTGAAAACTGAAGTGCTTCCATTGTAGTTGGAGCTTGGTGTGCGTTACCCTAGCCATGGTGTTGCACAGATGACACACCTTCTTTGCCAAATGTGACCAAGCAGCGGGGTTTGCATCGGAGCCTTATAGTGTAGCTCTTGCAGCATCCCTAAAGACCGAAAGGTCTTGAATGGTGATGTGACTGTTCATGCACATGTACCGCGGAAAGACCCTGGTCAGTGTCTGCGCGGAATGATTCCCATGTTTATACATGGCGAGAAACTGCGTGATTGACGCGACATTTGGTAGCCACCGATGACTCGTTCGTTTGGAGCTTAACTCTTCGCTTACTGCAAAAAAATGACTGATTTTGAGTGCTTCAAATTAAAAAACCATTTCTTCAAGAAGTACCAAATGCACTGTGCATTGTAAGACATCAAGCTAGCGTATTGGTTATACTTTTGAACGAAACAAACCCCCAGTTTTGTGGGCAAAATTTTTCGAAATATTAATGGCTAAATGCGCTGGTAACACAAAACTTGTACAAGCAAAACAAAAATAAGCCACTGCTCTATTGGAAGTTGATTACAAAAAGATTTGAAATATAGAAAGGTTGCACGAGTCGCTATTGTCATATTGGGGAATAGGACTTCTGCACTACTAGAGAAAGCAGTCGCATGAAGACTTGAAGTGGAGATAGACCTGGAATGTGCTGCATGTTGCACTTGTTCAAGTTCGTTTTTTACAGAAGAGCTTGCAGACCCTCCTTTTCTCCATTTTTTCTTTTTTCAGTTGGTAGCGATTGGTCTTAATGGGCGAAAAGGGGGCGTGGTCTTCATAGACATCATTTGATATTTATTTTATTTACCACCACAATATACATGGTGACAGGGTGCCCATAGTAAAAGCGGCCTCATTGGACCGCTTGACTTGGCCATGGACATTTGGTAGATATCTTTGCAGTATGTTGGGAAGACTCTAAAGTACCGAATCATACAACTCACATCATTTACAAATCAAGTGCCCTATATAAAATACAACGTGAACGGTAAGACGAGACATGTGCGAGCACGCGCTGATGTCCCGGGCCTCTGAGACGAAGGCTCGCTATCTGAACTGAAATCCGACCGTCCCACATTGTTGTCTCTCACCACTGCTGCTCTAAAAAAAAAAAAAATGCTGGCGGTTTAGCATTGTGAAGGACGAAATATTGTGCGAAAGCACGGTTTTTTGCAGGTGGACGCCACCGACACGACAGGTACCTCAGCGCAATTAAGGTGTCCCTGGGAGCCAATTATGTGTCTTTCCTTTCATCGAAATTAACGGAATCTACAACGTTGTCAACGCCGACGCCTATGAAGCCAATGAACGCCGGCGGCCTATTGCTCCAGTGCCGCGTTTCTGCCACAACGTTGTCATCGCCAACGCATGCAACGCACATCTGTCACTACCGCCACATAGCTCAAAGCGCGGTATAGGTGTCCACTGAACCAGTGATGCCCAGGGACACAGTGTAAGACTATTATGCCGTGCCTAGGCAGCCAGTCATGCGCCTTTCTTTTCGTGACTATCTCGGAGGCTTCACGCCCACATGCAGATTTTGCGGCGTAGGAGGCTACAGTGCTTTCGCACTAAAAAAGACTGCATCAGAACCAACTAAACTGCTTGATGTAGCCTTTCGCCTTTTAGGAGCGCGCGGCGAAACGGATGCCGTGATCACAGACCGGCGGTCCACGTCCGGTAAGTTTCACGTTTCACGTCGCCTCCTCGCGTTAGAAAAGAAGTAAACAAAACTGAAACTGTGGCTTCCGCGGTCAAGCGAGCAACAGCGCGCTTCATCGCGGAGGTAACGCAGAAACCAAAGAGTTGGCGCAGAATCCAACCAGACTGCGCTTCTTGTCCAGGAGCAGCAGGCGCCCGCCTCCTCCGCCTCTGTGTTGCTAGGCGCCGGCCAGGCATGCGCAGAGAAGGCCCATTTGGCCCAGGTCACGGTGGCCCAGGTAGGGTGTCTAGCTAGTCGTTATGTGACGTTACCTCCCTCTAGCCAATGGGCATTGGATGGATGGATGGAAAAAACTTTATTGTCAATAAATTGGTGTTCGTGACCCTTACGGGTCACTGGGCGCCGTGGTCGATCCTTGGTCCAGGATGCCGCACTTGACTGCTGCCATCTTGGCTCGGTGCACTAGGAATCGTTGCGCTTCCTCGTCCTCGCTGGCCAGCAAGTGCTCCCACTGCATCACACTCGGGTTTATTCTTGGCTCTAAGTCTGCCTTAGGGCAGGTCCATGTGATATGTTCTAGTGTAGGTTTACCCTGACACCACGGACATTCGCCGGTCTGCTGACGTCACGTCCCTTCAGCCAATGGGATTTTTCCGCTCTGGTGATTTCACATCCCTCCAGCTGTGATTTAGTAGTAGTAGTAGTAGTAGTAGTAGTAGTAGTAGTAGTAGAACTTTATTTTCCACCGATGTAGGAGGCCCCCTACTCCCCGCCCCTGGCACGCAGGCTCAAGGGGCGGGGGCCGGGGCTTCCGCGACTAAATACAGGCGAAGTTGCAGTGTTTCTTCGCGGCTTCCGTCGCCAGGCGGATGACTTGTTCCTGTTCGGCGGGGGACTCGCTTCGCAGAAAGGCCTCCCAGGCATCTCTACTTTTAATGTTCTTCCTGACGCCTGGAGAGTCAGGACATTGCCAGATTATATGATCAAGAATGCCCCTATCTCCGCAGATTTTACACTTATAATCAGGTCTATCGTCATTCGTGTGAGGAACAACCAGACTGGATTTGGGAAATTCCCAGCTTGCAGGATTCGCCAAGCGACAGCCTCTCTGTTGCTTAAAGTTCGGTCCGATGGTGGCAAAGACCTTTTTCCAACTCTGTAGTGCTCGACGATTTCAGTGTAGGTTTGCGCGCGCTCATCCAGTCCCCGACAGTTGGGCGGCTCTACGGTTACCCGGAAGTAGAGAGCTCGGGCTAACTTGTGTGCTGACTGATTCGTGTGCGGGGGTCCAGATTATTGTAATTTTAGGGTTTAATTCCGAACTTGCTAAAATTTTGTTTGCCTCTTTCGAGACCCTGCCAAAATTCCAGACAGCCGTTTTGCTGTCGCTAATTATGATTTTGCTTTCGTTCCAACGCATGCGTGTTCCTCAGCTGTATCTATGTTTCGGCTTGTAATGCATGCGGCGGTGACTGGTGCGCCACGGCCGTTGACCACTGTGGAGACTGCCGCCCCCTACTTTACGCTAGCCGCGTTAGGCGATTTCCTCAGGTTTCTTATTTTCCATGCGCTTCGTAAGCGCTTTCGCCCCTTTTTGTCTACGTTCCTTGTTATAGGTCGGGTGCATGTTTTTGGGGAGAGGGGGTACGAGTATGTTTTCGCGACATTTTAGGGGAATATCTGTTTTGTCCCTCGCACCACTGTCTGACTCCAGCCCCACCCAGCCCAGGATGGTTCTGCCCGTGTTAGTTCGGCTCAATCTTTCAAGCTGCGCCATATGCACCGCTTCCGCCAATTCAGTCCAATTCAGTCCATCGCCTGTTAAGTGCGTCTATTCTGTGTTTTTTCATCTGTCCTAACGTTCAGATATAGAGTGGCATAGCATGTGCGACTGATAATGTACGTAGGCCTGCATCAGTTTCAGGAGGCTACATCAAAGATAACATAGAATCCCTGCAAAATCGTGCTGCTCGTTTCATATATTCTGACTACTCACGTTTTACTAGCGTCACGGCTTTAAAAGCTCGTGCTGGACTTGACCGCCTTTCCCATCGTCGTAAACTGGCTCGCTTAACTCTTTTTCACAAAATTTACCATCATCCGTTGCTTCACGACGATTTCTTTCACTTACCCTCAGCAGTGTTTCCACGCCGTGACTATCCTGTCAAAATCAAACGCATCACATGTCGCACTTCAAGTTATGCTAAATCATTCATATCCAAAACCATTATCGATTGGAACCGGCTGCCTTACACAATCGCAACTGAAACGAATGCGACATCATTTCATGAACTTTTAAAAAATCAAAGCCATGTGTAGTTTTCTTCTAGTTCTGTTCTGCTCACCGCAATGTGTTCGAGTTTTGCTTTCCGTTCTGTTCATTCCGTTGTTTTTATCTTTCTGTTTTCTTTTTTGTTTTTTCTTTATTTTGTTTATTTTGTGTCTTGTTCCGCCACATTTCGATTCTTGCTGACTACCAGTTATTGCTCTATTCTTGCTTCTTTTTTTTGCCCTGTTACTCATGTTAATGTTCCTTCTATGTATTCAAGTTGAAATTTTTACCACCCCCTATGTAATACCCTCGTGAAGAGGGCCTTTAGGGGTATCTTGAAATAATAAATAAAGAAAGAAGAAGGCATTCTGCTGTGGTGCGCGCCGCGAGTACGAGACGAAGCGCGAGGCGAGAGCGAGAGGCCACTATAGGTGACGGTTGCTCCTATTCGATTTCGCCGCCTTATCCCGTATCCGATCCTTGGCCAGCGACCTCACCATGGAGCAGCAGCATCTGATCACGGAGGAAGATCTGCCAACGCCAGTCCGGCTGTCCACTTCACCCATGACGGGCTTCCGCATGACCAATACAAAGGTGACGAAGCTTTCAGTAGGGTATGCAGTGGGCTACGCAATGCGCGTGTAGCCTCGAAAAATCGAGTGACGCTGTTGTCGCCGGTTCTTGTGGGGCTCCCGCGAAAACATTCCTTACGATATGCTATTGGGCACGCCTACCTCGGGTTTTCCTCTAGCTAGCACCCTAGTCAATTCGTGGTCTTAAAACTGTTAGTTCGCACGTTAAAGAACCCCAGGTGGTTGAAATTTCCGGAGCCCTCCACTACGGCGTCCCTCATAGCCTGAGTTGCTTTGGGATGTTAAACCCCAATAATCCAAACTAAACCAAACCAAACTGTTAGTTCGAAGAGCGCCGTTGGCGATTTCAAATACAAGAGACGCGCATTTGGTGTCGAGTCTTCTATTATACTCTTACTCAACCTCTCTTACTCTTATTAAACCCTTACTCAACCCATTCCTCTACCACCGGGCCACACAACATTTCCATAGAAATGCAAAATACGTCCACGTGCTGTGGAATCTCAGTGCACGTTACTGAATACCAGGTGGTTTTGGAGCGTTAGCTCTACTGGTCGCGCTTCGAGTCTCTGGGTTATGCTGGTTCCACGTTCACTTTCGTAACAATACCGCCACGAGCAAACTTCTTCAGTTGGCGTTGCACAACACACTTGATGAACTGGTCGAAGCACACCTCATTAGCCAGTACAACCGTCTTGCCCATTAAGAACCAGCTCCTTCAGCAGGCAGCTCCTTCAACGCCTCAAAATTATACCTCATAGCACGCACTACGCCCATGACGTCACCCCCAGACTTATCAGCGACAGTCTGTACATCCTACCGTTACCGAAAAATACCCATTCCACCCACAGTCACGACCGTCGGGAGAGCAAAGGCACTTCATAAGCGCTACCCACTTTCGACCCGTGCCGCTTATGTAAATGCGGCAGAATACTCTCACCGACCAGCCTTCGCAGTGGCAGTCTCGGATAATGCACACAACCTCCTTTGCTGCACCACTCTCGGCCGGGTAGCTCAACCAATCGAGGCGGAAGAAGCCGCCATTGCTCTGACAATAGCTCACAATCAGGTTGAATATATTTTCTCAGACTCAATAACGGCGATTCGTAACTTCGCCATGCGCCGAATCCACGCATCCGCTTACCGTATCCTCCAGTTCATCCCACCTCCCCAACGCATAATAACCATCCTATGGGCTTCAGCGCACTGTGGACACTCCGGGAATAAGCCGCCCATGAACACGCCCGAGCACTCGTCAGCCGGGCAGCGGATGGTCTACCTTCCTTTCGTAGCGCGCGTGAATGCCTACTCACCTACCACGAAATTGCTTTGCACTACCTTCCGTCACGGTGCTTTGTTACACTCTTTCCTTTCCCTTGAAACTAAATTTCTTCTGTGTGCACTGGCTGATTGCTGGTCACGTGATCGCGGACGTGCTTTGCGTTTGCGGACAACAACTACGTGCGGTCGGCTTAAACCTGCTCAATGTGCCTCAACAGCTAGTGGTGTAAAACAGTGAAGGTGAATATTGTTGACTATTCTATGATGACACTGCCTTGCTAAGTCACTAAGGAGATCATTTGTAAAGCATGATCAAATATTTAGAAAGCACAGAAGAACGCTGGGTCTAAAAAAAAATATGCAGAAGACCAAGTAATGTTAAGCAGTCTTGGAAGGCAACAGAAGTTTACAATTGGTAGCGAGGGGCTGGAAGTGGCACGTGGATACGTCTACTTAGGGCAGGTAGTGAGCGCATATCCGGACCTCGAGAGTGAAATAATTAGAAGGATAATTAAGAATGGGGTGGAATAAGAATGCAGGTCCTCTCAGGTCAGGAATGATTATTTTTAATATCTTAAATGAAAAGTATACAACAGCTGCTTCTTACCGGTGCTCACCTATGGGGCAGAAACGTGGAGGTTTATGAAAACAGTTAAACTTAAGGACAACGCAGCGAGCTACGCAAAGGAAGATGATAGATGTAGCATTAAGGGACAGGAAGAGGGCGAGTGGGTCAGGGAACAAACGCGGCTTAACAACAGCCTAGTCGAAATCAAGAGGAAGAAATGGGCTTGGGAAGGGTATGCAACCCAAAGTCAAGAAAACCTATGGTCACGGAGGGTAACGGACTGAATGCCAAGAGAAGGTAAGCGTAGCAGGGGGCAGAAAGTTACAATAAGGGAGTAATTACTCGTTGACAGTCACCCGAGCGCAGCCATACGGCTACAAAGGAAAGCTATACAGCTTTCTCAGAAACTTCATAGTTAAAGAAAAATTCTCCCTGGTCCGGGGATCGAACCCGGGACCACCGCTTCACCGCAGCAGTCGCTCTACCAATTGAGCTAACCGGGACGACAAGCTTATTGCAGGGCGAGAGCGCATTGATCAATAAGCCGAAGTGGGAACTGTGTTGGTCAAATGTTTAGGGGAATCCCCCAAGGTTGTCAATGAGTAATTACTCCCTTATTACAAATCTACTCCACCTTGGGGGATTCCACTAAACATCTGACCAACACAGTTCTCACTTCGAGTTATTGATCAATTCACTTTCGCCCTACCATAAGCTTGCCGTCCCGATTAGTTCAATTGAATTGAATCCAAACTTTATTTCAAAAATGTGCACATTCTTTAGAATGAGCCACAGGCCAAAAGCTAAAGAAAATAGCTTGAAAATGCCTGTGGCTCATCTAAGAGCCATTACAACATAATAAATAAGATAAACACATTCATACAACGGTGGAAGGTCGCATACGAGCACACTATAGAAAGAATTAATATTTACAATTGAACGGATTGCTACACAGAGATGTAGTTTGAAACTAGAAAAAAAACAATTAAAACTTTTAAAATTTTTAAAAATTAAAAATTAAAACAATTAATTGGTAGAACGACTGCTCCGGTGGAGCGGTGGTCCCGGGATCGAACCTCGGACCAGGACGAATTTTTCTTTAACTACGAAGTTTCTGAGAAAGCTTTCCTTTGTAGCCGTATATGGCTGCGCTCGGGTGGATGTCAATGAGTAATTACTCCCTTATTATAAACCTATTCCATCTTGGGGGATTCCCCTGAACATTTGACCAACGGCAGAAAGTTACGTGGGCGGATGATCTAGGTTGAGAAGTTTGCGGGGATAGGGTGGCCGCAGCTGGACAGACCGGTATATCCTGGGCTCCCGCGGAATCAAAAAACCGGCCAAGGACCCTCGCCATCGCCACCATCGCCACCGGCCGGTATACCAGTGTCATGGACCTTAAGAACTTATACACTGAAGTGCAGTGTGGTCGTGCGGGGACCCAGGGTCATGGGTGCCACGAATTCATTCACTCAGCAAATTTTTGTCTGCCTGTCTGTAGTCGGAATGATGATGATGATGAATCATGTTACATTGCTCTCTTGGTTGAGCAGGTGATCGTGCTGCTGGTTTTAGCCATGGTGGTACTAGGATGCGCGCTCGCGGGGAACATGATCCACGTGTACTTGACGCCGTCCGTCACTGCCGACGCGACCACCTCGGGGCAGCCAGACGACGACTACCTACCGCTGCCGGTTTCTGCTTCGTCGGCGTCAGCGGTCCCGGCAGCCCCGGTCGTTCTGCAAGCCCCGCCGCCAGCTGCCGACTCCGAGTTTCCTTTGCCGGAGGCCAACGTGCAAGCTATGCCGTCAGAGAGAGGCGAGCCAGCAACCACCGTGACGCTTCTCGCGTCGACCGAGGACGTTAACGACCTCAGCGTTAACGAGACGGTGAGTAGGCTCTTTCCAAAGCAGGCGGTGTGTTCCCGCAATGAGATCACCAGCTATACGGCTTGTGGAAGCGTGCTAGACGCAAGGGTATGGCGAACGAAAGGACGAATCACCTACGTAGACTAACGCTGCGGATCCGATGGGTCCTGCGTTTGCAGCTGTCTCTTACGTTTGCGAGAGGAAAGGTGCGAAGGCAAGGTTTATGAGCGCTCCACGTATACGTGCTGGAGACTATGCTGTTATCTCACATGCGCGTGCTCTGACGGTTGCTGATCGGCCCAGACTGCCCCGCTTAGACACGCCTTAGATGCGAGTTGGTGTAATCGCTTTTGAAAACTGCAAGACCTACGTTGTAAATATCTGTCGCAAAAACTTCTTTTTTCGGCAAAACAACTTCGTATCCTACTGCTGCATTTCACCCGACAGCTATAAATGAACTGGTTTAGGACTGTCATCTAACAGTACCCTTGGTTGAAAATGCGTGCTTCCGTAGACAGGAGCAGATGGGGTGAGTGCACCCACAAAGAGTATTAGCATAGCGCAAACATATTACTGTAGACGCATACCGGAACAGCTGATTGTCTTCTGCGCATGTACGATGACGGGTATCCGTACCCACTTCGTTTCCGCTATCGTGAAGCTGTCTTATTCGCCTTCGTCGTTTTTGGGTAGCGGCGAGTGGATCCGCGGTGCCTGGAGCCCTCCCAGATGACGGTGTGTAGCGAGGAGGCGAGTCGGCGGCCGGCTTTCTTCTTCGACGGCCACCGCTGCGTGACGTCTGAGAGTGTGCCGCCGCCCGGTTGCCTGGAGGGCGCTAACAGCTTTCGTTCACTGGGACACTGCCGCAGCTCCTGCCAGGTGAGAGAGGGCCTGGTCGTCAACTTCCGCTTCCATAAGAAAACGCGTAGGTCGCTGTGCCTGTACATTGATGCAGAGGTGTCATAGTCTGTACGTTATTTTTTTTCTGAGAATCAGGACACCAGGTACAGACAGCATGTCCATAGCCCTGCAAGAGGGCACATGCTTCGTCAGCTACCCAATAGTTGAAGTCGATAGGCTCAGCGCACCTAAAAATGCGGTGCTCAGTCACTGTTGTGGGCAGGACTGCGAAAGTTAGATGCGTTCTGTCAGGTAAAACAAGTTCAAGGATACCGTTCTGTTGTTGTTGCTTGGTCGTCGCGCACAGGACGGTCCCATGCAAGAGGATCCGGAGTGGCATACGCCGTGACGCAGTGTTAGTTGTATAGAAATAAGTGCTGCGTGATTCCGGTGAAAGGACAGTGTGGTGATAGGAAGGGCATTTGGCAAGCTATCTTGTCTTTACCCGCTGCATAGCTAGATTGTTGTGCAGTCAGACATATTAAACACAGCCATGGAATGCTTGGTTGCATATGCTTCATGATGATGCAGTAGAGGCGCTGTGCGCGCTCTCCTTCACAGAGCCAGGGCGTACGTGCCGAGTGCCGCGAGCAAATGCGACTGGTACCCTGCTCGCGGAAGCACGTCAAGCGGAGCTGGTTCTACCCGGCCAACGGCAGCTGCATCGAGTGGGGCTTCCCAGAGGGCAACTGCGTGAGCGTCAGGCTGCCCCTCTTCCAGAGCCTGGAGCAGTGCCTACTGGACTGCGTGCAAAACGACGCGCCCGCCTGCCGCGAGTTCCCCGTCGCCCAGCGATGCGGGGAGTACCAGGCACGCCTACTCCTATCTATGTTTACCTGCTCAAAGGAGGCAGGGGCTCTACGAGCACTCGCAACAGATTCAGCGCTACATGATCGAGTATTGCGCTATTACAATGACGCTCCATCACTGCTAACCTTAGTCATCTTGAGTTGGCTCTACTGGTCCATACATGTTCGATGCAATTGTTCCTTGTTTTACAGCCACAGCTGTTAAGCGCCCGTTCCTGCAGGCTCGAAGGAGGCAGGGGCTCTACGAGCACTCGCAACAGATTCGGCGCTACATGATCGAGTATTGCGCTATTACAGTGACGCTCCATCACTGCTAACCTTCGTCATCTTGAGTTGGCTCTGCTGGTCCATACATGTTCGATGCAATTGTTCCTTGTTTTACAGCGACAGCTGTTAAGCGCCCGTTCCTGGGCTTCGCGTCGTAGTGGTAGTTAGTAGTAGTCGGCGTAACCAGTAGGTACATTGCTATGGGAACCATTTGGAAGGTGCTTATCCTGGAAGGAGAGAAGTATGACGAGAGCGGAGGAATGCGTAAAAGGAGAATTATTACCGTGGAAGGAGGAAGGTATGGCGAGAGCATAAGGCGCAACCGGTAGGTGGTTTCCACGGGAACCACTGGGAGGGTATAGTTACCCTGGGAGGAGGAGGAAGTTTATGGTAGAAGGAGGAGAGTATGGTGAGAGCGTAGGAAGGCGTAACCGGAAGGTGGTTACCGTGGAAGGAGGAGGAAGGGTACGGCGAGTGCGGAGAAATGTAGCACAGTCCATCTGCAGCAGCTGCTGCAAACGCGCCTCCTGAGGTGAAGGTCATTGGCGGCGCCGTGCGCCTAGAGCGGCGGATTAGACAGGAGAGCTAGTCGAAAAACGAGCTTATGTGCGAATAAAAAGAGCGCTCTAGAACTATACAGATATGAAGTCGTTCTCGTATTCTCTACCTCAAGGTATAGTGAAATATAACCCCTGAATCACGCGTTACACACGGGTAACCATCCTTCACTTTCGGTCACGGTTTTCTCTCTCTCTCTTCTTTCTCTCTTCTTCTCTTCCCTTCTTTTCTCTTCTTCGTCACTCTCTTCTCTGTCACTTTCTCTCTTTGTCACTTTCTCTCCTTGTTCTCTTCTTTGTCACTTTCCCAGACAGTTTCACCTTGCATGTGCGCGTTACTTGAACAGAAGTCTAAGTGTTGTCAGTGGAGCAGCACGTGCCAGGGACTGGCTTCTGTACAGGCGTTCCATGCAACTTTATGCAACAAAATAGTGTTGCATTGAAAATCCCGAGCTTCTTACGGAGGGTTTGCGTAAGGCGCGCAATGTGCCTCCTATCCGCATTCCAGGGCTTCGCTTTTTAGCAGCTCTCCTCCGCCATCCTGGATTGTCCTGTGAATGTGTTCGTTTTTTTTTTCTTTCTTGTGTGAGGACAATGATTTCTTTGCTTCTGAGGGAAATGTGTAAAATCATTGGCATTGATTCGCAATCAATTAGGACGGGTATGGGCGGAAAAGTGGTGATACCTTTTATTTTCTTTTGATGCAGCTCCTCTTCCCGGTGTACTCCGCCGAGAACAAGAATGGACGTTTCGAGTGCCTGATGCCGGACCCCACAGACAAGCTCTGCCTTCTGGGGCGCAACATGTTCCCCAGCTACCGAGCATGCGCACACGCTTGTCTCATTTCGTGATAAAGCTTTATTCCTTAATTTGTGGATAATTTCGCCTCCAAACTTTTTGTATTTGACGAAATGCTTAAATAAACTATCTAATATCGCCAGAATTTAAGGCTTTACTACGGGACATGCGGCCTTGGTCTGGTGTTCGCTGTGAAAAAGAATGAAGTTTTTCAGTGCTGCTTTTCTGCTCCTGTTTCCAGAAAGGTTCTGCTGTTTTAGGGTTCCCTTCATGCTTCGTTATACGGTGCACGCAATTTTCCTCTCCGAGCCAAGCACTCGCTGGCGCGTTGACTGTGAGCGCTTAGGGTCGATTCACGAGGACCTGGTAAAGGAAAGAAATTCTTTTGCGCTCACGCATGCAAACAAATGTGTGTGTAGTCTCCCGAGCATTTAAAATTTTACATCATATCGGCCTGGGGTATCACGATTCCTCCATGGGAGTTCAGCGTCTTCTTAAGGTGTGTGGTACTTACGTCTGCGCTATTTTCAGCTACCTTCCTTTGTGGGGGTGAAATAGGGGGGTAGCTACGTTTTCCCCGCTTAACCGCGGCTGACCGTCCAAGGAACAGCCACCCGCCAGTGCAGTGGTGCATCACTTAACCGCTGCGCCATTGCTTTGGTAGTGGTATGAGGACTCGCCGCCATCAATGAATGTTAACTAGAAAATGATCAATTCTGCATATATGGGCCCTAACCCACTAGAGATATCGCGTCATACTCTTAAGGCGGAGTTCAAGTGTCCCTTCAAATTGAAGAATGAACAGCTGCTTTCGCACTTCTACTCGGTTTAACTACGTCACATACGTACTAATTTTTGCAGTGCGGAACCTGCATCCGGGTTGAACATTCCTTTGGGGCCATGCGATTGTGTGTGTAGTGAGTACTAATGAATGTGTGTGTATGTCGAAGCAATATTATGTACGTAAACTGCAGCGTGGAAGAGTTCAAAGACAAGAATGTGGAAACTGTGTTGTCATAATTGCTATAAATTTGTGGATGTGAACAAAGAACAAAGACTGTATGTGAAGAAAACCCTCTTAAGAGAGCCATTAACACTATCGCTTCATAACCTTAAAGTCGGAGCGTAAGTGTTCCCCTAATTATTCCTTTGTCAACCCACGTTTAATGCGAAAGAATTGCTTTCGCATTAAAAGTGGACATTGCAGTCATTGGACATGGCATTGCAGTCAGTGAATATTGCATTCATTGGACTTAGCAGTCATGTCATTGGAGGGACATAGGAGAGGCCCTGCAGTGGGCGTAATCATTCTGATGATGATGATGATGATGAATCGTTCGGAAGGGCGTGTGCTGGATCCAGTAAAGAAGAAAAGCACTTGCGAGTGGGCGGTCGAGCAGCGCACGCGACGGGCGCGAGCCAGCAGCGAGCGAGAAGCCAAGAAGCGAGAGCCATGCACGCCGGGTCCGAGTCGAACATGGAAGCCTCGTCCGCCATGCTGTCCTCAATGCGGGATGGTCGCTCCTCGTCGCGTGCCTCGTCTGCGCAGGACGGCCTGTCCGTCAGGACGACGTCCTCCGACCCAGAGGCCAGCGCCGACGTCGAGGAGCCGCCGTCGGGAGACTCTACGGTTGGCGGCGAGTGGCCCAGGCGTTCTTCCATGCGGCTCATGTTTGCCGCTACGCTGGGCATATTCGCGTTGGCCGCCACCCTAGTCATCGTCTTCCGCATGCTGCAGGCCAGCTCGCCCACTCTGCAGGGCGACGGCGAAATCGCGGGGCTCGACGACGTCACCGGGGACGAAGATGTCGTCGTCGGCATCGAGGTGAAGACCGGTCAACCCGCGCTGCCGCAGCTCAAGTACGGCTTCGAGGACGAGCCCGTGCACATGGAAAACGGCGCAGCTTTCGACCTCGGCACGGATCTGGTGAAGGTATTACGTGCGGAGTTCAGTAACCATATATGAAGCATTTGGGTCGCGAAGTAATGCATGGTAGCCTTCTCAGACTGCCCGTCTGGACGAGGCGGCTTGCAACTTGTATTTTGCCCTATAGGTCCCCACGCCTCTGTAAAGGGTCCCGAAGCACCCTTTCAGCGTTGGAGCCACGTCGTAGCCAAAGGACGAGGTATCACGCGGAGTGTGTCGGAACCGATGTGCAAATGTAGCTCGTCTTCGTATCTTGCAGCGAGGCTTTTCGATACGGCTTAGTGGCGGACTAGTTGACGTCAGCGACCACAGCTGTCCAAGCAGCCTGTGGTGCCATCCCTCTGATAATGGCGGGAAAAACGTTGCCATGGACAACTGCGACCAGGCATCGTCTTGGTAGATGGAGCGCCTTTCCCGCAGACCTATGTCGAAGGAAGGCAAAACATAGAAATGTATTTGAAAGATAAACATGTTCATTAGGTCTCGTAGCTCGTGTAGCAAGAAACAGTGACCGTATGCGTTACACGCTGGATGCTATACAGCAGCAGGTATGGAACCTCCTTAGGGCTAGAAGTTCCCGTCTAGACGTGTCCTGTGCTAGTTGCTTCATCATGGCGTTGCTGCTCCGTGACTCCTCGCTCGGGGAAGCCTACTTAGTCGCATGCTGCCGCTTGGCTTATGGTCTTTGGTGCAAGGTTGAGTCACTTGCCGCTAGACGCTGAAATTCAGTATTGCAGGCACGAGTATTGTAATGGCGAGAACACAGTTTGGGTTCCCAAATCTCAACTGAGCACTCTGGTCGGGGTGGGCTTAGCCGCTCAACTTTGCCAAGGATGGCATTTCAGGCACCCTATTAGAGACAACGTCGTGAGGTTGGCTAAGGCACTTTGTTCAGCGCAGAGTACTGTGTTTGGTCCTAACAAAAAGGCAGCTACAGTGAAACCACCCGTTCTTAACTATTCTTCACGTTTTCTGTGGCACGCGTGCAGCCGGATTCCAAGTGCGGGCAGTTCCGGTTCTCCTTCTGCACCGAACCCAAGGGCGGGGCGTACTTCGACCCGACCATGGACGCCTGCATGCCGGCGACGGGAGGACCGGTCTACGTGTGCAACCGGAGCCCGAACCGGTTCACCTCGCTGGACGAGTGCCGCCGCAACTGCGTGGAGGCCACCCGACCACACAAGCGGTGCACGGTCGCGCCGCAGTTCTCGCACTGTGAAAAGTGAGCATCTGACAGCGAGTCGCACGTCAGCTCAGTGATACACGAAATGGAGTGGCATCAGCAACTAACCAATAGCGTCGATGAAAGCTGCAAAGATACGGACGTAAGAGAGAACTACGTTGCCAACAGAAGGGACACACTCGGATTTTTGCAGGAAATATTTGACCAATTTTCTTTCTTAAATCCTCAAAACGTGTTCGCATATTAAGGCGGTGCCATCTCAAAAACACGCTTAGTTCTCCCCCGTGGAGCGCCTCTTACGTCTTCCTTGTAACTTATGGTCTTTGGCCCGCCGTTACCTTAACGGTCACTATATTTCATGAATAAACGCGCTCGATTAGGCTGAACGAATAACGTTCTTTAAACACCGTCTGTCGCGCCTTGCGCGAAGTGGTACAGCCATGGGCCCAGTTAAAGGAAACGGTCGGAATGGAATGGCCGGTTGGTCCGATCGTACGTTGGTCAGCGGTACTTTGTCCGCTCGTCCGGCGACACGTTGCCGGTTGGGGCAGCAACTCCAACCTTCTTCAGACAAACTGATTTAATCAAGACGAGACCGAAATACAAACACTTAAAGAAAAGGCGGTTTAAAGAAAGGCTGTTAAAAAAAAGGCCGTCGAAAAGCGGCCGAGACTGGGACTCGGCGCGCTCGTTTCGCTCTTTGTTTGCAGCGGTTTTTATCCCCTCGATAATTGGGCGGAGCTTTAATAAACCGGCTCTCGCCCAATTCCAACCAATACTGCTGCAGTGGCACTGCGCATACAAGTAGGCGGAGCCCAGTGCACTCCAGGGCCCGACTCTGGAGGCGCCACTGCTTAGCTATCCGCTCCAAGCAGTGCCCCCGTTCAAAAGGGTGGCAGAATGCGAGCGTACCCCCCCCACCGTAGCCACCAGTAGTGCTTAGCTAGACAGTCGGGGGTTTAAGGAGTCGTCGACCTTATTGTCCCCAACTCCCACTTCTATGTTTGTCAAGGGATCCTTTCAAGGGGTCGTCGGCCCCTTGGTCCCCGACAAGGCGGTCGCGGTCTTTCCCGCATCCTTGGACGGCATCCGAAGCGCGCGACCCGCTGTCGCCATTCCTAACCCCATCCGACTTCAGACGGACACGGTAGGGGGGGAATTAGCCTACGGGCGCCGTAGGCTTCTGCCTTAACAGGCCCTCTCAGCGATTGTTCAGTAGACAAGGGCGTCCGCAGAATTTTTTGCAGGGGGGGGCCCCGTTGGTGCCCCGGGGGGGGGGGGGGGGGGGTATGTTCGTAGCAGAAAGGCGCTATTTGCGGAGTAAATTTATTTATTTATATATAAATAAAAATTAAACAAAATGCACACATGAAAGAAAAATTACAAACAGCAAATTAAAGCGCGGCTAGGAGAGGTACATTGGAGTTTATCAACGAAGAAACAACTAAAATTAATAAAAATGCAAAAAGATGCTATATCACTTCGTGGAGAAGAGTGCTCAGTCTTGCTGCATACGGGTTCTCGACTCACCCGGATTGATGACCAGCACACAGCACAATATGTTCACAAACACGCAACTACAGTCACTCAGTCAGTCTTCCTTGAACAGCAACTGTAGGCGCCTCGGATTTTTCTGGGCGAATTGCGTAATTACACGTGTGATAAATTCACTTCTGTGCTTCATTACACGCTCTCGGTGCACACTCATCATACACATTGATTGGAAAAACTGTTGAACGCGTACGTTGAAAACAAAAGATGACTATATATACAACGAAAACTTATTTACAAGATAAATGCACGCTCGCAGCTTCATACACCTCGCTCCATCTTGCTTGCGCATCCGCACAGTCGAGCAACCCCGCACACACTGCTCGCCGCTCGTCGTTTTCTCGTCCGCTGTCTTGGTTGTTCTCAGCTTCGCTGACAACCGGCCACTAAAAACACCCAAGCACAAACACAGAGGCGCGCACACGTGCAAGGGCTTACTTGCCGCAGTATCCCCGAATGCGCACTTTGGGGGTGAAAGGAACGCCGCGCAACTTCCGAGGGGAAGGGACACTCGCCACTCCAGTCGGAAAATTTGTTTTTGTGTTTTTATGGGGTTCAGAGCCCCAAAACGACTCAGGCTATGAGGGATGGAGTAGTACAGAGTTCCGGGTAATGTCGACCACCTGGGTCTCTTTACCATGCACTGACACGCACAGTACATGGGCGCTGTTGTGATTTGAGGCCCAGCTAGAGGTGACAGGCGAGCCAGGCAGGCGCCATCGGGCTGCGTTGACCAAAGGCGCTGGTTTTCGCAGAAGACGCAAAGAACGCTGGTGTGGGGGCGCCTCGGGAGACTGCGTCGCCGTGAACAAAAGCAGCTAATCCCCTTTGCCGGAGATTCTGAAAGCGGCGCTTCTACCGAACTGCGCTACCCGTGGATCGGAGGAGACAGCGAGCGGCGGCGGCGCCAACTCATCGCCCGCTTGACCCTGAGCAGCCCGACAAAGCGGGGTGGACACGGCTGATTTGTCCTTCCCTCCTTAAGAATTCATCGGTGGCCGGCGTAACGAAGGCGAAAACAAGATGCCCTGTGCACTGTCTGCCTCCGTGTCGCTATCTCTCTAGAGATCAAAGAAACAGACACCCATCTCAAGGCGGCTCGAAACACATGCTCGCCGGTGCCGCTGTATGTCTGGAACAGGTCGCCCTTCAGTAGAGCTAACGATGGCGTGGTTTGAAAACGGCGGAACGACGCACGCCCGGACGCGGCATTTCGCAGATGTGACCATGCGGGGCTGCTTTTACCCTTTTGACTGAGCGCACCACCGCCCCTGGCGTGCGGCCATCACTCACGGTTCGAGTGAGTGATTTTCCAGGGGGGTGCAGCCGCCCCCCCTTGCCCCCCCCTCCGGACGCCCATGTCAGTAGATGATAAGAAAGTGAACGCTACTTGTCGTTTTCCTTTCGAACTTTTTTTTACAGCAGTTTAGGTGGCACGTATCTCGTAGAAGTGAATTCTTTTCCCCCTTTACCTAGATGCCACCCTATCAAATTTCTGGGAACCGTCTTCATGAAATACGAAATAAATTCTTGATGTTGTCCACTCAGTGCTTGCAGCTATCCTATATCTACACTAAGCGATTTTTCGATTTCTAGTAACCGCTTTCCCACTTTTGCAGGGGGCTCACCAAGAGCTGGTGGTTCTCGAACGGCACTGACTGCGAGGCGTGGCACTTCCCGCTCGGCCTCTGCCCGGCCCGAGGCAGCTCGGTGTTCAGCAGTGCGCGCCAGTGCCGTGAGAACTGCCTGCGGCCACGGGACAAGCTCGAGTGCTGCCACAGGCCCGAGCCACAAGCGTGCACGCTTGGGCAGCTCAAGTACCCATATTTCGCCTTCGCTGGATACGACGGATGCTTCAGGTAAACCGCACGTAGGGGTGTGGTCTCCGGGCACTCGCATTTCGACTGTAGACCGCTATAGGCATGCGCAGGCGCAGGACGGTAACGCGCCTCGGGTTATTGTTTTGCGCATGCGCACTGGCGCTCCGCTATTCCACTATCACCATAACCGATAGGGTCCCCTGATTCTAAAAGTCTCTATTAATGGGATAGCGTTAAGGGTCCCGTTCAGAGGCAGCCCCGGCGTCGGCATGTAGAAAAAGCAGGTGGCCCGCCTGCGACCTAGGTCACGTGACCTTGTGACGTCATCACAAACTACCTGCCCACCGGATTGTAAGCAAACTGCGCACCGTGCCAGGTGGTAGTTAAATGAATGATTGGTCGCAAGAGGTTGCTCGTGAATAGCAACCTGGGTCTCACACGCCCCACCAGTGGCTGTGCTTGAAACAGCCTCCTGTCGGGGCAGTGGCGCATCGCTCAACCACTGCTCCACTGAGTCAGGAGTGGCATAAAGACTCTCTACGTTCTATGAATGTGAAGTATAGAGAATGAATTCCGTATACGTGGACATGCAGGCAGAAGCTAGGCGACAGAGGAGTACTTACCCCGGGGGGGTCTATGACGCTATCACGTGGTACTCTTGTCAAGCCTTATGTGATGGTGAAAGAAAGAAATGTGTCCGTGTCTGCGGAGTGATGCGCAAAAAAAAAAACAAAAACAGAAGAGACCCATCAAACCTATCGCGGATCGCATGCAGCAGTGAGAAACCAGGGCCACGAGCCTACGGCTGAGCGCGGAGCGTCAGTTGGAAAGTAGAGCGGCCCAAGAAAAGGGGAGAATGATGGGTATGTGTAGGGGCCTGTGAATATCTGATTGTTTTTGAATGTCAGGTTGTTTTCATATCCTGTGCAACAAAACTGTTTTGTACCGGATGACCTGGCTCTTGTATTTTTGTGTTAGTTTAGCATCGCTCCCCTCAGGCGATGCTACGTCTTTAGCCTCAGCCCCCTTTTAGGCGAACCTCTAAGGATAAAAATAAATAAAGAATATCTAATTCTGCTCTGCAGACAGGAGTAATTTACGAAGCGTACGCGTGCTGCTGTGCCCGGGAACTCAAGTACAGCCTCCGTTATACGCGCAGGTGCTTGGAGGCGAGTGCGAGCACCCTGTCGGGCTACCAGTGCCTGACCGGAGCCAACCGATTCGAATCGGTCGACAGCTGCAACAGCACCTGCGTCGACGGCGATCATCAGTGAAGAGGGCCGCGGTCGCCGCTTTTATTTTGCTTAAAGTGGACACGAATAAAGCGCATTTCTCGAGTGACCTGCGCATCCTGGGCGCAGAAGAAGTGACAAGGTAAAGGAGCGAATATCGGACTGCGTTGATGTACTCTACTAAACCGCCAGTAGTAATACCGGCGTTGAAAACGTTTGAAAAATGAAAATTGGTTCTTGAGGGCGCAGTATCTGCCTCACATTTATGGGTAGACACCTGAACCGTGCCGTACGGAATAAAGGAGTGACTGAGAGAAGAAAGTTCTCTTTTTGGGTCTGAATTTCCAATCGAATTTGTGTTTTCTCAGTTTTGACGGCTTGCCGGTACCCCGACTCTTAAGAACGGAAACACAAAGTTTAGAACAAAAGTGGTTTGGAAATTGGCTAGAACAAATTAGGAAGATTACAATGTTCAGTGGTTACTGCGCACTCTGAAACGAAGTTTTTAAAGCGAAAAGAAACCCTCCTAAAGTTGATATTGCTTTGATATCAGTGAGGGGAAATCTGTGTGTGTACCAGCTCAGAAAAAAAGGCTTGTTCTATATTTTGATATCAAGCCAAAAATAAAACACATCCACACCTCTACTGTCTCCAAATAATCTGTCATTATCTTCTCGTCTACTTTCCTTAGTGCGGAGAATTGGGCCTGTTTAGTGCACTCCAATACGAATTCTCGGCCTTTACTGATAAGTGGACGATTGGAAAAACTTGAAAGTCTGCTTTGAAGTCATCCTCAAAACACTTTCAATAAATCGTCGTAGAACCCTTGCCCGAAGGCACGGCCGCTCGAGTCACTGTGCCTCGTTTCCGACGTGCGTGGCTAAGGAGAGACGATTTGGGAAAAAAACTCGAGTATCAGCGGCTTGCGGGCACTGCGAAGACTGACGTCCTAAATTATTTCTTGTTTGATTTCTGTTGGTGCGTAAGGTCAGTCAGCTCACTGCTACGTGTCTGAGCGCCTTTACGCACTTACATATGCGCGGGTGCAGCCCACTGAAGCATAATCTTACCACCCTATCCCCTTTCCTTTCGGGGTGGCATGACATTCTATAGAAGGGACGAAGCGTGCACTATAGGCTGGTGTGTGAGCAGTGTGACTAGCAGGTGTAGGGCCATTGTAAAAGCACGCGCCACGCTTCCCCGGGTGCCTTTTTGGTCAGAGTCCGTTCGGCGGGCTATGTAGGCCCCGTCTCTTGTGCTGAAAGCAGTCTTGAGCGAGCTGCGATTTCTGTCAGCTACAGTAGCTGTGCGCCTACTCGTAATTGTTTGGTTATTGAGTGTCCATGTCTTGCCTAGGCCCTTGTGTAAAGATATACGGCCTCTGTTATACAGTTCTGTTCTCTGGAATGGTAATGTGCCTATCATCCGCCGCCTTACGAACGGAATATACCTACAGCAGTTGCGCACACAGCACAAGTTCTACACAAGATATACCTACACAAGAACTACTTTTATTGCGCATCTTTGTTGGTTTATACTGCACCATAGTCACAGCAGCTCGTGTCGTTTTTTGAGACAGCAATCGAGAAAGAAAGAGAAGTTTGTTTTTCATCGGCAATAATATCTATCACAGGAAAGAAAGTGAAGAAGGAAAAAAAACCTTCTTCGCTTGCACGAGCCAGCAGTTCGAATGTCCAAGCACGAGCCACGAGTTGACGGTTGCTACCATTTGATTTCAGTGCCGTCTTCCGCAGCAGACGCATCTCAACGGTCATCCTGTAGCGATCTCGCCATGGAACATCAGCAGCTTATCGAGAAGGAAGGCCTGACAACGCCAGTACCGAAGGCTACTTCAAGCGCCATCTGCTTCCGCCTGAACAACAAGGTGATGCATAGTTTTCAGAAGCGCGCGTAGCAAAGGATATGGTCTAGAAGGATTGAGGCCGAGGTTTTACGATAACCATCGAAGTAGCGTGGGTGTCTAAAGTTTCCTCGGTATACTAGAGGCCCATCGAAACATCCCTAGCACGCTACTGGGAATCGATGGCTTAGGTTTTCGTCACGCAAGCATAATCCACTGGGCTACTCTGAGTGTCGCTTATAAGGAGAGAGGCGTATTTGGCATTCAGATCGTTTTGCGCACGTTATGAAAGTTTCAGAGCTGTGGTTTCGTCATACTTTTACTCGGTAACGCCATATGTTTAAGAACGCATATATGGTTCTCTACTGCCTTTCAGAACACTAATGAGGTTCGGATGCTGTTCATCCGAACTTCATCTGTTCGTGTTGCGTATTTCTCACTGGCTCCGGTTGTGCAGGCGATCGTGCTGCTCGTCTTCGCCGTGGTGGTTCTTGGATGCGCGCTGGCGGCGAGCATGATCCACATGTATTGGACGCCGTCCTTCGCTGCCGACGCCACCACCTCGGGCCAATCCGAAGACTACTATCTGCCATTGCCGGTTTCTGCTCCACTTGCACCGGCGCCACAAGCGGCAGCAGCGGTCCCCGCACTCGCGGTTGTTATGGAGGCCCTGGCGCCATCTGCCGACTCTGCGGTACCTTCATCGGACGTCTTGATTCAGGATCCCTCACCGGAGCCAGAAGCCAAGATGCTGGTCTTGTCCACCGAGGATGAGAATGGGCCCGACGCCAACGAGACGGTGAGTGGTGTCTCTCCGAGGCCGGCGGGATCTTCCTGCTGTATGGTGATGATGATGGCGCGGTTTGTAGAAGCGGCCTCAAGGCAAGGCTCAGCCGAAGCTGAATATGAAAGCGTACCGTAAAGTTCCGCTTGCTGGACTCTGCTGTGACGGATGCGCCAGGTTCTGGAATGGCAGCCCTGTCATAGGTTTTCAAGACAAGATACAAAGCCAGGATTGCAGACGAGCGTGCTTATACAAATAATGGAGACAGCGAGCTGTCATCTGCTTCGCGTGTGTTTTGACGATGAGCGACGGATAAACTGTCCGGCCTTCTCCTAGTGTACTCACTACTGAATGCTTCTGGAACGCACACATGCTGCTGTGAAGTTTTCTCCGGTGTTGCGCAGGTCTCTCTACAAAACGGCTAAGTGTTCAACTGTCGCTTCTACACGAACTGATTTGTATAGGTTTTCGCGTTTACGCATTACTGTGCAATCAGTAAAGAGAAGCGAACGCACATATCATTCGTCACGGTCGTCATTTTCGCGCAGCGACAGCAGGACCCGCGGTGCCTGGAGCCTGTCCAGATGACGGTGTGTACCGGGGAGGCGAGTCAGGGGCCGGCTTACTTCTTCGACGGTCGCCGTTGCCTGACGCCCGTGAGCGTGCCGCCGCCCGGGTGCCTGGAGGGCGCCAACCGTTATCGCTCGCTGGGACACTGCCGCAGCGCCTGTCAGGTGAGGATGAAGTCCCCCTCGGACATCAGTCTGGTGAGGAATGATGCGGGCGCCACTCGGTGCTGCTAGTAGTGAACATGCGGTTCGCGGTACAGACATGTTATGTCGTCATATGTGTCTATGCAATCTTTGGCGAGGGCATTGCCGCATCAGTCAATAGTCCTATAGGACGCAAGAGGTGGCGTGGTTCGTTAGGTATAGTCACATATGCTATAGCAACATAGCATAGTGAACGAAGCAGACGCATGTGTGAGCCAGGTTCCCACGGCACTGCTTATATTCGCAAGATAGGGCACTTGGGGCAAGATGCATGCCTGGTGGAGTATAGCAGTGCTTCTTTCAAGGTATACTAATTTGTTTCTTTCTTAGCTATGACAAGAGCGTGTTCCGCGGCGGAATGCTATTTAAGTGGACATTTAAGGATAAACAACACCAGTTGTAAGCTCAGCACTCGCCTGTCTCTTTTCTTTTTATCTTGTCCGGCTTTGGCGATGTTGCCGTTTCCTCACTAAACATATACTATTTTGTGTTGGTAGATCCGGCACCTTAAAAATGCAGTTTTTTGTGCAAAAGATCTTACTCCTTTTGGCAGGGCTGTCTAAATTTCTTGCGTACGTACAAGTAACACTACTTCGTGCAAATATTTGCACTCTTGTAGAGCAGCTTCGCACACAGGGGGTAAATTTAAAATAACGTCTTCCGACATATCGTAAAACTTTCCTCTTCACTTAAGGTAAATGTTGCATGTACGTAGGCAGTTTGTAAGTTCTTCCCAGATGATAGCCATGTAAAGGAAACTATCGCATCGTACTGGTGCAAACGCCACGCACTCATAGGTACTCAGTACTAGTAGTTTTTACAGGTTGCTTAGCGCAGCCGGGCATTATGAAGACAGGGAGGGCCTTAAAACACAGTGCTGCGAGTTCCGCCTCTTCGAACGTGGCACAGACGCCCCATTCAAAGGCGCCATGTTCTCCTCAGGGTCAGGGCATTCGCGCCGAGTGCCGCGAGCTGGTGCAACTGGTGCCCTGCTCTCGACAACACGTCAAGCGGAGCTGGTTCTACCCGGCCAACGGCAGCTGCGTCGAGTGGGGCTTCCCGGAGGGCAACTGCGTCAGCGTCCGGCTGCCACTCTTCCAGAGCCTGGAGCAGTGCCTGTTGGACTGCGTGCACAACGACGCGCCCGCCTGCCGCGAGTTCCCCGTCGCCCAGCGATGCGGGGAGTACCAGGTGCGCCCTCTTGCTCTTCTTCCTCTTTCTTTATCGGTTCCATAGGGAGAGAGGGGTGGAATGGAATGCAGGGGGACTGTACTCGCGGTTGATATTGAATATTTCGCAGTTGCTATGCTACTGTATCTCTGACAACTTCAGCCATCTGCAGGTAAAGAGCGGAGCGGCAGTACACCTTGGCTGGTTCAAGAAACATGCATGAGGACCTACCTTAGCATTAATCGACTAGTAGCAAGCATTTAATTCAACTATAAGGATCAGCACTGTTGCTCAATAGGTTTGGATGTTTTAGTTGTCGGCAGGTTGGGCGTGATAAAAAGTTGCACTAGCAAACTCTGGGCACCAATGAGAGCTGCTAGCAGTAACCTGGCTACAACACAGATGAACTTGTTGTGACATGAAGGAAATCAGAGGTAGCTTTCGAGCTATGTTTAGGCTAAAATACTGCCCCTGTAAATTCGCGAAATTATCCTTCTCCCGTGATTATTATAGCCTTACATCTTGTCCCCCTTAAGGGGCTCTCTGCGCGCTATGATAACTTATCTTAAAAAAAAAAAAAAATATGTGAGTGTGGGCAAGCAGCTGCACATTTTGTTTTATTTGAAAACCAGTGCATATTTAGTAACCTCGTCAAAACTGAAATTGTTAATTACAAGATGGTGACTAACTGACAGAATTAGTAAAAAGTTAGTGCAGCTTTTACCTATTCCAATCACAAAGCACCGGAGCTAGACCAGAGTGCCAAAGTGGCTAGATGGTATTCAGAGACAGCCTAACCAGCAAAAAGAAAAAAATTCAAATACAAAAGACGCGAGTTCTAGTTTTATTAAACAGAGCACAAACAAATAACGAGGCAATGTATTCGCTTCGAAAACAAAGCGACAAGAAAAAGCATCCTGTCACAAGCTCCATAATCAGCAGCACCATGTGCTAAATTTCGTTACTTACGTTAGCTTTATTTTATTCACTTTGTCAACGTTACATTACGTTTACTACGTTTACGTTACTTTTACTTTTTGTCGGCCACGAGAATCATTTGCTGGTTTGCCGTAAAGCAGTGACATCTTTTCTTTCATTATTCCGCAGGTTAATTTCCCGGTGTACTCCGCCGAGAACAAGAATGGGAGTTTCAACTGCCTGACTGTGGACCCCACGGACAAGCTCTGCCTCCTCGGCCGTAACATGTTCCCCAGCTACCGAGCATGCGCACGCTCTTGTCTCGTTTCGTGATGAAGCCTTTTTCATTAAATTTCGCTGATAATTTTCACTTCGTGCTTGTCTGCATGTAACAGAAATTGGTTGCCACACAGTCACGGTGTGCGTAGAGCAATCGAAAATTGCGTTGCAGTGTGTGACATATGGCTTTCAGGCCTGTAAGTTGCTCGGGCATGCGTGTGCTTAATAAAACCCTGATTATCGCCTGTGATACATTGTGATGCGAGAGTTCGCGAGAGGGGGCTTGCACGCCACGTAGAGCTCGTGTGCATATATATATGCATAGTTTACTTCCCGTTGTCATGCGCGGCTGCTTCCATGCAACCGTTTTAGTCAGCTGTTTTCTTTGAGTAAGACGGGCTGTACTTTGAGGCATTTTAAAGAAAGAGCCTAGCCCGCACCATGTCTCATCGCGGGTCGTTGAATAAGACAGTCTTGCAATGTTCTGGTGTTCGCAACATTTTTTTGCTTTTGCATCAATGTCAGACGTATCCCTGTCGGGTGAGACAACAGCTGAAGGAACTTGACGTCGAACAGGGAATGACTTTATTAAAGTTATTTGGACATGGGTTGTATCTGAGAAGCATGCACTTTCCCTATTTGAGAATGACATGAAGAGTACGTAGTGACCGCTGCCGGGTCAGGTGGGATTTTCGCAGGTGGGTAAGGTGGTTGAATGAACTCTCTAGTAGAGTTGATTTAAAAAAAAAAAGTTGACGGTACACAAGTGAGAAGAAAAAAATGGGAATGAATAATTGGACGGAACCATGGTGAAGAGGAATGAGATTTATGTAGTTGTATAAATTATGTAGATGGATAACGATTTTGTTTAGTGCTGCCATTTAAAAGCAGGATACTGTATATGTGTTAAATGATCCGATGGGGATGAGCGATTCGAAAATATTTACTGGTCACACGCGTGACCATGTTCACGATGAGTAATATTATGTAAATTAAAAACTTGGGAAGCATAGCAACGGAAGGCCACTCGGTTAAATTATTGATTCGAGGTTCGCCAACGTATGTTGCAGTGACTTATAACCTGGCGGTACTCTTCGGCCGAAATAATGCCCCAGCGGTGAAATATCGTACTTTAGTAGTTGGTACAATGCTCACTATAAGTGCAAGCGACTATCCGTGGGAGAAAAAGCTCCGATCCCAAACGTTGCGGCGAAATTTTAGCGACCGACTTAAATGCCCATGATTGACTTTTGGCGCCCCAATGGCGGCGTGCACAATCACCCTACTTTGCCATCTGACGTTTGCAGGTTGAAGCAGTTTTGACATATATTACTGCCTTTAGAGTGAATGAATATTAGATGGTGCATTTTAATAATAAAAAGAGGCAGCTAGGAAATGGGCGTTGCATAGAATCAGCACCTTTTATACGTACACAAAAGAGTTAAACGCGGGAGTTCATAACTGGGCTAGTGGAAGGCTTTAACATGTTTAAAATTATGCAGTTGTTCTTTCTTCTAGGAATGTTCTACGTTAAGTTTGATGACCAGCAGCTGCTTTATCGCATTGCATTCAACCATACGGCCCGCTAACGAAAGAGAAACCAAACTTGACGACGATGATGATGGAAGACGAAGGCTTTCACTCACCGGTTCTACAACCACGATTCTAAGCCTATTATGCGGATGCAGAAGACGCTGTTATGCTTTTACATAAGAGCGCCATTAAACTATCACCACGTACACGATGTATTTGGTTGGTCAAGTGTTTAGGGGAAACTCCCAAGGTGGGGTAGATTTGTAAAAAGGGAGTAATTACTCACTGACATCCACCCGAGCGCAGCTATACGGCTACAAAGGAAAGCCTTACAGCATTCTCAGAAACTTCGTAGTTAAAGAAAAATTCGTCCTGGTCCAGGGTTCGAACCCGGGAACACCACTTCTGAGAAAGCTGAGAGTTTTCTGAGAAAGTTTCTGAGAAAGCTGTACAGCTTTCCTTTTAGCCGTATGTCGGTGCTCGGGTGGATGTCAATGAGTAATTGCTCCCTTATTACGATGTATTTGGTGTTCGCATGCTCCCAGCAAACGCAGCAAACGCATGTGACAAAGTTTTTGGTGGAGTTTGGGTTTGCAGTGTTTGTTGCACTGGCCGCTAGATGGAAGCTGAGTTCTCCCACGGCGCCCATGTGCCGTTGTGGTACTCCGGGTAGGCTCTCGGGTCCTTGGGCTGGTTGCGCGGAGCGACCGAGGTGACTGCGTAGCTGGCCAGCCTACGGTTCAGCAGCGCCACCAACTGCAGAGAGGGAAGTGCGTACAATGTCAGGCTCGCTGGCAGTCAATCTGCAAGGGCTTACTGAGGATTGGTTGGGGTGATGAGAAGACAGTTTATACTTGACATAATAATAAATAATCCTCTTGGTCAAAATGGCATAAAAAGTCTGTGACGTAATAAACTCGTAGAGGAGGAGGGATAACCGCAAACTTGACAGGACTGAAGATCGAGAAGAGGACAGGACGAGCGGTATTTACCGCTCGTCCTGTCCTCTTCTCGATCTTCAGTCCTGTCAAGTTTGCGGTTATCCCTCCTCCCCAACATGTCTGACCAACTGGCCCAAAGCTTCCCCGTGTTAAACTCGTAGAGCTTGTCATACAAATGTCATCCAGTTATCATACGAATCATACAAGATTATTATACAAACGTCATTCATTTTTGCAAAATAGTACATTGTTTGTAGATGTCATACAATATCATACAAATTGTATGACATTTGTACGACGAAGCCTGTACGAGGTTATAGCGCAACTATTTTCAGCAGGTGCCCTTCAGTCGGTGAGACACCTTTTGTTTTAGGTAGTGCAGTTATATTTCTAATTAGAGTCTCGAACAAGACGCAACAACAACGTTATCTAATGGAGCACGATACCGGTTCTAGAGACTAATTTTTCTCGCTGCGTAGAATTAAGAATATTGCACGAAGATACAAGAAAAATGGTCTCTTTTTTTCCCGCCTATCTTATCGCTGTTAGGCATCGCAGGTATCTGTTGCCTAAAAAAAATATCCGGCAATATTCCCAGTCTTTACTGTAGATTCAGGATGTTTGCAATGTGGCACGTCCGGAATTATGAAATAGTATGCAAACTTTTTTGCTGTGTAGGTCACAGGCGCATGCTTTATTTAAAACCACCGCATTGTCTTAGTGGCTAAGGCTATCGGCTGCTGAGCCCATGTTGGGGGATGGAATCCTGGCTGCGGCTGCCGCATTCTTACGACGGGAGAGGGGGGGGGGAGGCGATGTGCAAACTCTTGTGCCTGTTGTGCGACGTTAATGCACATTAGAGAATCCTAGGTGGCCGAAACTGATCCGGACGCCTCCATTATATAGCGTTCCTCACAGCCCAAGTGGAGCTTCGGGGTGTAGGGCCTCATAGCTGCGGTGGTCTAGTGGTTAGAGCATCTGCCATCATATGCCGAAGATGCGGGGCTCGATCTCCAGTGCCGCTGGGTATAACCACTGGTGATTAAATGGGTACAAGTTTTCTCCTGGCCTGGTCCTCGGCTTCTCCAGCATGAAATACTTGGAGAATGGGCCTTTCACCCCGCCTTGCGCAAAAAGGCCGCAATGGGCTTTACCTTACCATACTCATTTAGGGCGTACTTCAGACCGCCGCGACGCACCGCGCAGCGCGATCGACCGAGGTATGTTCTGAATGGCGACGCAACAGCACAGGTATGACGTCACTGCTGATTACCTCCCTGTTCTTCGGTGCCAGGTTGTGCAGTTCGCAGGGGTCCCTCGCTAGGTCGAAGAGGTAGGGCGGCTCGCCGCTGACGAAGTTGGGGCCCCCCTGCGGGCCGCAGCTCAGCGTGGCCCTCTGCCGCCACTGGCTGGGGAAGAGGAAGGCACCCGTGTTGTAGAAGTCTCGCAGTACGCGCGCGGCCTTGGACTGCGCCATTAGCTTGTCCAGGTCCGCGTAGGGCCGAGAGCCGCCGGGCGTCTGGAAGCGCTGGTCGTAGAGACCTCCCACGGCGGTGCCCAACACCAGCTTGTAGTCACGGTAGCGAAGCGCCGCCGTGTCTGCCACAGGGTCGATGTTGTATAGGATCTCGGTCCGCGGAGACGGCAGGTCGGCGCATAGATGGAGCCACATGTCGTGGCCGTCGAGGTGCTTCATCCTCGACAGGTCTCCGCCTGTGGTTGTATGGATTACTTCATTGATTAATGTTTAACACGGGCCGCTGACGTGGTCGTAAGCCACATTATATGTACACGTGCAGGAGAAGGACCTTAAGGACCTCAAAGACCGGAAATGGACGTATGGCTTACATTTATGCATGCCGCTTTCAAATGTCGCTAAATCTCGCGGTGCGCGGTGGTAACCGTCCTGCGAATATTTTTTGTTGTCGCAAAAGAGGGGTCAGCACGGCTTTACTAGGTTAAGAACCTTTGATGGGGGCTCCTTATTAAATTTACCCCTGCGACCAAGATTACTAAAGGAGGTTGGTCTAAAAGCTGCTTAGGCTGAAAGCTCAACGTCGATGACTGATAATGATAACCGGAGCTTCCTCAGGTTCCTAAGTGACAGCAGCCGCCACGACTACCTGTAGCATAGAGGCAATAGGTAGTCGTAATATATTCCATTTGGCAAGCCTTTGAATGAAAAACACAGTACAGTTACGAATTTGTACCCCGACCGATACTGCGTTAGCTGGCTTGTGATCGCGAAGTTGAGGCATTTTAGAGTTGATATATTCGAGTGAACGCGGTAACCACTTGGCCATTGCAGCGGGCCCTAGGGGTTACGGCATCCGCCTAGTATGCGGGAGGTTCTGGGCTCGTAAATGGGACATGAATTTTTATCGTACGGAGGCGCCGCCGAACCACATTTTTGAGGAAACAGCTAAGAATAGCTAACAGTGTAAAAAATAAACGCTGGCAAGGAAGCACTGCTCAGATCGAAAAGATTGGTTGCATCTTCAAATCTTAGCCTGCGGTAGAAGTCTTGAAACCGTGGAGAGGTATCAAGACAAATTCAGACTGCCGTTTATTGTTTTAAACTGGTAAAATTCTCATTTAATACAATGCTCCACCAGAGGTGCTCCTGCCTTTCTACTAGCCCCGGCCTTGACGTGGAGCACGTAAGAGTTAAGGAATACTTGTGCGTGGTCGTGCCGGGCGTTATCACACCGATGCTTTAGCTACTCCAACTCAGCTGATATTCATTATAATCGCTGGAAGCAAAAAACAGGCCTCTTTTGAATTCCATCCTAAGCCGGGCGAAACAAGTATCAGCAGCAGTTGAACTGCTGTTCGTAAGCCAAGACCATTGCGAAGCAGTCAATCCTGGTCACTTGTTGCCTTGCGCACACTGATGGCCGTACACGCACGTTTGACCCAACCTAGACTGTTGAAGACATTCTGTACACACGTGCCAAAAGTTTACGGAACGTGAGAGCACGAAAATAAATTTATGTTTGCATAGTAAGTAATCCAGCGGCCTGAAATGTGCGAAGGTATGAGGGGCCGCGCATGATCTATACGCTTTGAACAATACTACGTTACTGAGTCGCGAGGCAGAGCTACAGCAAACTTTTTCAGAGAACACGCTTACCTTAAACTTTTGAGTGCGATAGTAGGTGAACGTCTTCATAACCGTACGCTGCTCTCACTGCCCATATTACTCGCGTTACTGCTCAGTGAATGAACTGTATGTAACCTATTGTGCAAACGCTCTTTTCATCGTTCCAGATGCTAGTGTGTCAGCATCTATATGGCGACGCTGCTGTCTTCACCGGCGCCGCCAACGAAGCGGGAGCGCGGACGCTCGCGATCCGGACGGTCCAGCGGCCGGCCTAGATAGCTCGACGTATTCGGTCCGCTCCGCTGGCTCACCAGCAGTGGCTACCGGGCAACTGCCAGCCGTCTCCCCACAAGTGCGCAATAATAAACCCGCGTCCCTGTGAAAGCTTTACCGACCCTCCGCCCTCCCCACTCCCCTCATATGGCCACCCCCAACAAGGCACGCGCACAGGTCGGGACCAGCTCTATCAAAAGACTAGATGGTAGACCAAATTTTCGGGAGTGAGGACTACTGGCCCACAAGAATGACATTCTCGTGGGCCAGCGGGTGCACGCAGGAGTTATCGGTTATTACGTTTTACGCCAATAGCCACGACACGTTGCCGACTTTATTCCTGTGAAAGACTTCGCTTGCCGCACAGGGAATGTCGTGGGCAGAAAGAAGCTGCAGTGATGGTGCAGGACGGTACTCGATCATGTAGCGTTCAGGCACCGAGAAATTACCAATGTTAGCGCAGTGCGAAGAATATTCTTTGCACTAAAACCGATACTTCATAAATAGAATCCTGGATTACCTGGTACGAATAACATCATTAGCGAGAATTCGGGACAAGCGCTTCTAGTTCCGTTGGCTGTCATCCACGTGGCGCATGACTCTGAACATTCACACATAGCTCACTGACACCATCTGCGATGTAAGAAAGAAAGAGAATGTTCAAGTGGCTGCCATAGAAGAGCTCTAGGCCGCTAGGCATAGCTACATTGGGTGGGCACTGTTCGAATTTCTTATAATGCGTAGTGGAATGCGGGGGGGGGGGGAGGTGCTAGCTTTCCAATTCCTTAATTGTAAGGCGAGAACTGGGAAGATGCCTGCTCCACAGGTGTGCTTTTATCTTCAAACAGTAGCGTGTTTCACCACGGCGCAGCAAGAAGCGTTGGTACCGCCAGAAGCGTTGGCACCGCGCATTCACACTGTAGCGTATCAGTACGCTGTGAAGACATGGACGAGCGCAGGACGACTAACCTAGGTACAACTAAAACAACAACAAGGAGGGCAACAACAACTTACCGGCGGCGCGGTAGAGCGTGGGCAGCCAATCGACGATGTGCATGAGCTGGTGCGAGACCCTCCGGCCGCGACTGACGAGGGGCGACCAGAGGAACGCAGCCGCCCGCGTGGCCCCTTCCCACAGGGTGCCCTTGGCGCCCCGCAGGGGCCAGTTGATGCCTCGGCTGGCGTGCTCGCCCCACGGGAGGCCGCCATTGTCGCTGCTGAACACGAGCACCGAATTGTCCAGCATGTGCTCCTGCTGCAGCGCTGCGAGGACGTCGCCCACGGACTCGTCCATTGCGTCCACCATGCCTGCAAAGGTCAGGGTGGGTTACCACTTCTCCTGGGCTTCTTCCAGGCATCCTGCTTAACCTTGGGTGTTCGAAGTGCCCTTTACTAGGCACGAACCATGTACGGAGTTAGCTCTTCGGGCTTGCACTAGACGAGTGCTGAGACAGTTTCGGTGGCTTCGGAGGTACTTGTTCTGCTTCTTAAACATCGGTATTGCAGGTAGATGGTAACATCGATCTGCGATACCTTTAAGCGGATCGTTCGCAGCATACATGCCCTCAGGACCCTCTAAGTTGGAAGGAAGGGATGTTCGCTTTCCGACGATGCCTCTTCTGCCACCTTTTCTTTTGCTTTTATGCTACTCTTAAATGATTTAGTCCCGCCGTACTCCCTCCTAAAGCAGTAGGAGTGGGCAATTCTCGCCTTCCTTCGTAGTATCTTATCAGGTAACATTCAGTCGAGCAAGGGTCGCTGCGTAAATGGAACGATGGGTCACTCGGAATGAAAACGCGGAGAGTAAATTTCCAGTGGTTTTAAAGGGACACTGAGGAGAGCTCTATTAATATTTTTTTATAGCAAAATCCGATAGTTCGGCATTTCATGGCTTTATTGCCACTTGGCCGGCAGCGAAAGCTGCATTTATTTCTAAGAAATTTGGATTCGAAGTTGAAATAGTTTTTCCCGCCGCTCTGATTCAAACTTGGGATTCTGCTATGACGACACAGAACTAAGTGACGTGAAACATGACATTCACATGACGTAACGCAGACTCCGTGATTTCTGGCAGCCAGCAGTGCGGCCCAGCAGCAGCCGAAAAGAAAGCTACCGCCGGCCGCACGTTGAAGGCATCTATCGGCTATTGCGGCCGTCGCTTCGTTTACATTTGCACCGGCGTTTTGCCAGCGTTACAATGGAACCCGTTCTCGAAGTCGTCAACGAAGTTCTCGCAAATAGACGCCTTTAGCATACCGTGTACCTTGTTACCGTTAGCGGAATACCGGGAGCCCCCATACCGCTGAGAGCAAGCGCTGATTGGTCCCGGCGCTGCAGGAGCGCGCGTAGCTATCGGGTACGTGGCGCCATCTTACGACGTCAAGGAGATTTGCGCATGCATTTGCTGCGCCTCAGTGATTCGTAGCTTCTCGTGTCCTAGTGTTGCTAGAACTATTGGTTCTAGCAACACTGTTTTGTGCTATGACGCCATGAAGCTTGTACTTGCGAGTTTGACCTGTGGCGGCGATACCTGTATTTTGGTTCTTCCTCTTTTCTATGTTACAGGAGCTTTGTTGTCAGTATGAATGGCGTTTTTATAATCAGGAGCTGGTATTCTGTCGATGCAAGTCAACTTCAATTTCTCCTCAGTGTCTCTTTAAAGGGCTCACTGCTTATAAGCGAAGGTATTGCGTTAACAGCAGTTTAACACACTTTAACATCAGCACCAAACGGCAAAATGATAGCTTTTTGCAGCCGAAGCTGTACTCTGCACTTTTTAGCAGCAGTTTGATGAAGCTAGTGACAGGTGCTAGTACTCGGAGCAATCATGTGGTGGCGCTGCGCGGAATGTAGGCTCTCAATGCCTCCAAGAATTGGTACTGGCGTCGGTGCACCGGCGCAGAGGCGCCGTCTCATCGCCTGCTGTTTGCTAGCCGCCATGAAATACCGAGGGGATGCTGATAACTTTTAAACTTTACTTGATAAAAATTAATGACTCTGGAATAAAACTTGGCAGTTATTGAACATTTTCTCCTTGAAGTTCAGTTCCTTCTTGCGATTTGTCCTAAAGCTTCCATAGGCCCTGTAGGCGCGGGGTTGAGCTTGATTTTAAAAGTAGGGAGGGGGGGGGGGATAGTTTTCCTCCGGCTCCCCCTTGGATACGTGCCTGGCATGAGGACCGGCTTTAAACATTCAATCTTTAGTTTTATTTTCTGCCCCATACGATTGCCATTTGCCACTTAATCCCAACTGAGTTTGAATTCGAGAAACATTAGAGGGGCAATGGCAAGAAAACGGGGTACAGCCGTGATGCAAGATTCATAGCCGTGATGAAAGACGAGAGAAAGAGCCAAGACGAAAAGCGCAAAGGGGGATATGCAAGTTAGCTTTCAACAAGTGTGACAATAAAACAAGCGAATTGCCAAAAACTTGCTGCATGTTCGTACGCAGCGAAGAAAAACATGAACGCAAAGAATTCTAGACACGATACGCTTATGGTGCCAATCAGCTCTCGCTAATCAATTTTGTCTGATCTTCGATTCGTTCATACTGCTCTGCGAGAAATAAGTTTGAAGGAAAAAGGAAGACGCAGAGCTATCTCACTTCTTGGTAGGCACCTAAATCGCACTGTGAGAGAAAAATTGGGATTTTTGAGGAAAAGAAAGGTTCGCAACAACACTCGTACCGTTCAGGCGAAACCTCAAGACCTCTGTGAGCTCAAGCCCTCTGTGAGGGCTTGAGCTGTCTTCTATGAGAGCTCGTCCTTGTCTACTCTCCGTCCCTTGCCTCCATTTTTGCACTTATTTTATTATTTCTATGTTGTACAGCTCTTGTACATCGGGTGAGCACATCTAGAGAAGCGTCTTATATTGCTTCGGAGAGGGGGTTCTGTTTCTTTATTTTTAGCATGGTTAAATCATAAGGCACAGTACATAGATTGAAATTCCCAAGGAGTGATATAAGCCCGAAGGCACGGCAAAAATCCTTTCCCAGTATTCACAAGGCCTGCAGGGAAAGACAGTGCCGGGCAAAAACAGCAGGAGAGAAGTCTGAAGCGGAAAGTTCCTAAACTGTACCATAGATAAGAGCCGGCGGTGGCATATCAGTTACCTTAACATTAGGTTGGGCTGCTGTATATTAGAAAGGCATTATGTGTGCTGTCTGTCCAGAAACTCTCCTGTCATGCAGTATTCTTTTGCGTCGGTGTATTTGTTGTTGATCTTGAGTTTTCAGTGATCACTTCGAACTTTTGCTCCTTGAAAGGCTCATGTGTTTCACAAATATGCATTCCAATTGCATTCTGATATCCTCTTGCCAGAAAAGCGCAGCCACATGCATGCATCCAGTACGCGTCGTACTTTCCCACGATTCGAGCATGACTCATGCCCAGCGTATACTTGGACAAAATTTTGAATATGTAAGGTACTGTTATGGCAGGATTCAAGGTAATGGTCTATTCTTCCGATGAGTAACAAAACCTTTCTTTTAAACCTTTTTCATCGCTCGCATGGAGCAGTTCAGACTGCCATAGAAAACCAATGGGGAACGTTTTTGACGATAGCAAGAACATTACCACCAACAAAATGCAAGCCTGCCGAGGGCAGATCTGCGGATATATTGAATGTTATGGTGAAATGTTACAATATATAAAACAATTGCATGCATAAACTATTTACCGCTGAAAAATGCTTTTGTCTAGATTTTCTGGGTATGTGGGACAAGCACAGCTGGATATAAAATATAATTATAAAATATTGAATATGCGAGAACTAGTGACACGCGGAAAGCAAGTGGTACGCGCTCTTCTCTGTGCTTCGATCACGTTCTAACGTTCTTTACATCAAAATTCTATTAGTAACTTGAATATATAACTGCAACACAAGAAAGCCGAAGTCTGAGATAACTTGCCGCCGCGCGCCTTGCCCGCTCACCAGTTCAGCCAGCCTTCGAATGGATGGATGGATGGATGGATGGATAGGAGCGCCCCCTTTGAAGCGGGATCGTGGCAATTGCCACCATGCTCAGCTTTTTCTCCTTTATTTTTGTTCAACTGTGTTGTAAATTCGCATTAAAATTCGCCATCTTCTTTAACTATGGTTTCCTACACTTCTAACCTGATGTCACTTCTCTGCTTTTCAGCCACCAATCTTCCAATCGCTTTTTGCTAACTTCCACCACAGATTTATTTACATAACCATTGTTATCTCTAACCTCTAGGGGCTCAGGAAGAGTGACTGTGCCTGCATCGACATCCGGATGGATGCCAGCACATTTGAGTATCAGGTGTTCAATTACTTTTACAAGTCTACCACACACAGAACATGTGTCATCATCTTCGTTAAATTTCCTTTTTGTAGCTGCGCGTTCTAAGACACCCTGACCTAGCTTCAAAGAGTAGGGTACTGCTTCTTGAGTTATCATAGAGAAATTCTTTCCTGATGTGCCTTCCGGATGTGCCTTTCTTCGGCAACTTACCTCGCGCGCCCTCGGGTGAGTTTCAACACAATTATGCCTCGCGCGTAGGCCACGTGGCTTTCTCCACTACCCAATACTTCTAGATCACTATATTCGTGGAAGAAGTTATCATAACTGCGAGCGCACCAAGACTCGGTAGTTCTTGAGAAGGAGGCGCATGAATCCAGTGGTGATCTCTCCGGAATGTGAGTATACTCGCAGCCGTCAACAGAACCCGGAAGTTCGTGCGCAGCCTTTGGTTGAGCTTCCGCTGAGTTACGCGGTTCGCGCACTACACGTAAACAGTACATTTTTTTTCGATAGCTCTACGAATCTATCCAGCAGTCAAGCCGCCCACTAAGCGTGACGCAGTCTCGTTAAATACTTCGAGCTACAGTTTCTTCTCCGACGTCTTACCTGCGTATATGGTCCGATTCCTTTCTCCAATATAAGGAAATTTGTCGATGTTTTCCTCTGGTGCCGCCAGTGGTACCTGAACCCCTCCGTGAGTTGCTTGATGGCTCAGGTAGAGAAAGAACGGCTGCAGAAAACATGGCAGAGACAATTTTCCGTACTCAGTGGCAGTAACTCTACAAACGCTCTTGTCGCGGTGGTGAAACGTCCTGTGCCAAATGAACGAATACTGAAGTGAGGAAAATATCGTTTTCCTGCACCATGCGCTGTCGCTCGAGAGTTGCGGCCAGAACACCTGAGCCCTCCAAAACACTTCCACAAGTTTCAATATTAGAAAAACCAGTCATAAGGAAAAAATAAAAAAAATTACAGCACTCGTTCTTCTTGCTCAATTTGTCGATACTTTGACGCCAGGCGTTACTTCGACGCCAGGCGTATATCAACAGCGATGGTAAATGCCATGGCTCTAGAAGCTAAGCTTTGGGGCAGGTTTCCGCTCTCCGACCTCTGCTGATACCGATTAGGATATTTTGCTCCTTCCTTAAAGCAGAAATAAGAAGGCAACGAACAACCTCATAAACAGTTTCCCCCCCAAAATATTTGAGGTGAAATACAGAAGGCCATAAACACTTCCAACAGGAAAAAAAAAATTACGTCTTCTCTTCATGAGAAGCACCTTTTTGCTTTACGTGGTGACAAACTTCGATTTGAGTGATATATATATATATATATATATATATATATATATATATATATATATATATATACACATGGTCTGTTCTGAAAGTAGTAGGACTCGTTTTTTAAACAAAATTTATTCAAGAGAATAGTACAAACGATTACAATTTTTCAAGGTAGCACCCTTCCGCACCTACTCACTGCTGCTAATGAGTTTTACAATTTTCGTACGCCTCCAGGAACGCCTGGACCGGAATGCTGTTTAGTTCCCTCGTCACGGCCTGTTGAACCACCTCTACCGATTCGTGATGTTTCCCCTCGAGCGTCGATTTTATTCTCGGGAACAGAAAAAAGTCTGGCAGGGCCAAGTCGAGGCTGTAGGGGGGCTGAGACAGCGTTGCCGCCTTGTGCGGGACAAAAAATCGGGGTCCTCATTCAGATGACGAAGAAGATCCTACCGGTTGGCCTTTTCCTCCTCTGACAACACTTCCGGCACCAACTTCGCGCACGCTTTCCTCATGGGTAAGTTTTCTGTCACGGTCCCAAAAACTTGGATTTGAGGAATGCTCAAGTCATCAGCAATCATTCTGATAGATCACTGTTAAGTAAATGTTTCCCTCGCTACACATTTTCGTTGGTCTTGCTGGTCGAAGGGCGTCTGAAGCGGTCGTCTTCCTCCACTCTTTCCTTACCTTCTCGGAAAAGCTTGTGCCTATCAAAAACACCTGATCTACCCATGGCAGCGTCACCGTAAGCCTCCTTAATCATGTTGTGAGTCTCTTTGCCCGTTTTACCAAAATTTACTCAAAATTTGATCGCGTATCGCTGATGCAGTAAACGCTCGACGATTCTGCGTGACGAGACGTTTCGACAGGGGTTCACAGTACAAGCGACCTCCTCTTTTTAACGGCCGAGAGCCGTTATATATATATATATATATATTGTCACGACCAGAGGAGCCGCGAAGGTAGGCGTCGGCAAGAACCCAAGACTGGGAGCGGGAGCCTTCTTTTAATTATAGAGCCAGCTTCCACGACACCAAACAGAACAAGCGCGCCGCGAGAGTCCACCGCCGCTTCGTCGTCGTCTTCGATTCAGCGCGGAGGTCGCGCGGCGCGTTAGGCGCGTGGCATTATTCCCCCCCTGCGTGGCATTATTATATATATATATATGTAAAAGAAGGGGTCACAACCTTGCAATTATCTTAATTTAATACCGACAGTTTCGGACGGAGGACCGTCCTTCCTCAGGGTATATATATATATATATATAAATATATATATATATATATATATATATATATATATATATATATATATATATATATATATATATATATATATATATATATATATATATTTGTGAGAAGTCAGCTATAACGGTTTGTAGCACCGGTCTAATAGTAATCTTCGGCTAACAGTTGCTTTCGATGCGATAGAATACAGCAGCTTGAACTCTGCTTCTGCACTCGTGTTCTGATAGAAATTTTCGCCTGCCGAGCTGCACACGTGGGCTCTCTGTCTTTATTTGTAAATAAATCTCTCTCTCTCTCTCTGTCTCTAAAATTTTATCTTCACGCTAGCTATGGCATCGGGTCCTTAAATTCGCATCATCTTTGTTGTGTTGCGCCAAGTTCTAGTAAAGGATCAGGTTTTTGCCACGAAATAAGTACTGGCAGCACTTAAGGGTCGTCGGACGCAAAATCTTCCGCCATAATAGCACGGTTCTCTTTGCTGTCGGTCAGCCCTCTTTCGATCGGAGCGAATAGCGGAATCTGCTTGCTGTCAGCCCTGACGTCACGGGGGAGCAACGGATGACAAGAAGGCAGGAGAATGAAACGTGAAAACAATTGTTCCAAATTGCCGCCGCGGTGGCTCAGTGGCTATGGTGCTCGGCTGCTGACCCAAAAGACGCGGGTTCGATCCCGGCCGCGGCGGCTAGAATTGGAGGAGAAATTCTGGAGGCCCGTGTACTGTGCGATGTCAGTGCACGTTAAAGAACCCCAGGTGGTCGAAATTTCCGGAGCCCTCCACTACGGCGTCTCTCATAGCCTTAGTCGCTTTGGGACGTTAAACGCCACAAAACCACAAAACCACAAATTGTTCCAAATTGCGCAGCGTGCTTTTTGCAATAAGGCACAGTGAAATACAGCATACGGCTGTTTAACGAGCAAGGTCAGGTGCAGAAGTTGTTAGCTCTAACTAAAACCGCGACACGAGGTTGCAGTAGACACTGTAACGTACGCCCCCTTCTCCCGTCACTGAAAAGGCCTGGCGTTGAATGAGCTCTCGGCAGTTGATTAAAGTGGCCAGGTCAGTAAAATGATCTTCCTTGACATTTAAAGCATTTTGTTTCAGGCATACTGTGTCGACCGAAGTGACTGCACTGCTCCTATTACTTTGTAAACCCGGGTGAGAAGAAAATGCGTGCGCCTGTTACCTTGTTCTTGTTTCGTTCCTTGATCAGCCTTATGGCCTGCTGGGTGAACAGTGTAGTGGAGTATTGGCCTGTCTCGTTCCACAGAGGCTGGGTGTTGAGCCAGAAGTCGAGACCCAGATGCGGACCCTGTCAGGCGCACGAGCACATCGGCCATTGAAGAATCTCGCAACTGAAGGATTCGGCAATAAAATACCTTCAGACTTCCCTATTGCATTTATTACGGCCTTAATCACGAATAATGATGGCACTGCCCAGCAGTGAAAAATATGATGATGATGATGGTGTTGGTTTTTAACGGTGCAAGAGAAGCTTGGCCAAAGATTGACACGACACACGGTGGTTTGCTCTACACTAGGCGAGGCCAAAGAGCCGTTTTCCAAGGATTTCATCACAGAGAAGTCAGCACCAGGAGAGGGGAAGCTTGCATTCATTGGAAAAACCGGTGGGTACCTGGTGGAACTGGGGATCGAACTCCGTAATTCCAACATACTGTTTTAGTGAGGAGCTGGTAGGAAGACCGCACCCATCTGCCTTGTTTGTGCTCACAAAGGTTTCCATACTTAGCATCCATTTGTTACTTGACGAAGCCGCGGATAATGTATCAGCGGGTGCTGTTATAGGAACTGGATGAGTGTGCTTGTATTCCAAACGTGCCCAGGAATGATGCCCCCCTCTGTGATGACGCGCAGGTGCATCTGGACCATGCGGCTCAGGCAGCCACGTAGGCATATCAGCTGTAGTGCTTTCTCTGTACCTCTAGCACACATCTAGGGTATTAGAATTTGCAGGCGTTTCTTGTATGCAAGTTCCTTCTGCGCGGGTTGTGTTAGAAATACCCTCTGCCGACGTTCGTTGTCCTTGCCTCGTCAGAAACAGAACTTTCTTTATTTTATTTATTTATTTAAATACCCTAAGGGCCCGGCTGGGCATTACATAGGGGGGGACAGCAAATAACACAACTACTCAAGCTTCACTTCATGCATAATACAGATAGAGAACAAAAGAACTAGGTGTTAATTATCAAATTCGGTAGTTTTTTTTTATACATCGTGGGCATGGTGCACTGGGCAATAAACAAAAATAATATGTACACGCATACGGCAAAGCAGGGGTACAAGGCGACAAGTTCAAACAGACGACAATGCTGCGCCTGATTCAAGAAATGTTAGTAGCGCTGAGCGGAAAGATGATGGTTCAGTGATAGCTACAATGCTAGCAGGTAAACCATTCCACTCCCTGTCAGCAACTCGGACGCATGTCCAACATTCTTGGACCAAAATTTTGAATATTGGAAAACTCTAAGGTACTGATATAGAAGTATTGAAAATAATGGTTCGTTGTTCTGATATGTAGGAAAATCATTGTTCTGTAGCGTTTCCATCGCTCACATCGAGCAGTTAAGACTGCCGTAGAAAACCAGTGGGGAACGCTTTTGACGATAGCAAAAACGTTAATATAAAAACATGCAAGCTTGCCGACGGGAAATCTACGGATATATTGTTTGTTATATAGTGAAATCTTACAATATATGAAAAGATTACATTCATGAACACTTTCCCGCTCTAAAATGGTTTTGTCCAGAATGGTTGGGTATGGCAAAGCGAATTTGCAATGCGCAGAGCGATCACGTGGCACATCAGGGCAGCGTCTGCCCCATCGCTAAATATGCTTTGAAAAAAAAAAAAGAAAGAAGAAGAGCATACGAGACCTCTTTGAGCGTGTGGTTGTAATAGTCCTCTTCGCCGTTGTAGTAACCGTAAAAGGTGTCGAATCCTCGGTAAGTGGGCGTGTACTCTTTCTTGTAGTAGCCCAGATGCCACTGCGAATTCAAAGCAGTTTCGGGCACGTTACCACAAGGTTATGAGATATATTCATGAAGTGTGGCGAGAGTGACAAAATTGCGCTGTGGGCTGTAACACTATGCACATCAAGGTTCCAGCACACGAGCGTTCTTGAATTTTGCCTTCACCATAATTCATTTCTGAGGCTGCTTTCCAGCCCATGACTTCATGCGCTGTAGCAGGATGCTACAGTGACTCATCCGTTATTGAGCCTTAATTGTCTCTCTCGCATCCCTAGCCGAGGTGCTTTAAAGCAATTCTAATTTAAATTCAAAGATATTTTCGTCAACAACAACTAAAGCCCGAACACTTGACTGTTTTTGAACTTCCTTTCAAAGGCACACAACAACAAGTTTCTTCCCCAACTTGACACGCAGCGATGTTGTGTACTTCTACCATATGCAGAACGAAGAGAAGAGTGTGCAAAATGTAAACCGGAGCGAACTTAAAACAAAGCGAATGTGAAACAAAGTAATTTTCTCATAATTATAGGGCACTGCTGTGCAGTTTTATCATATGTAGAACAAACGAAATAAAGGAGAAAAAAGAAAAATTGTTGATGCATTTGTAGCTACAGCATATGACGCAGATACATAAACATGATTATTAGGGCAATTCTTTTAAGCAGGCCATAATCAATGGTTATCCAGGCAGTGAAAATTCAATTAAATTCTTGCTTCTGCTCATAAAGGAAAGTTTTAAGGTGGAGACCCCAGTGGAGACAATGTTAATTGAGTGATGGTGATGTTTATTGTGTAATGTTGGCAGAGAGCGCCGTAACAGTGGCAGGCCTCAATTAGTTTGTGAATAAGGACCCTTTCAAACAGGGCCGTGGATTGTAGTTGTTTCCGACTGGTACCAAGTTTCCGCTTGTATCCTTTTGCCAAACTGTATAAATATAAATTATGCGCGCTTTTATATTAAACCGAACAAAGACATCACCTGCGTGTGCTTGCGAGCCCAGCTCTGAAGTGTGACGGATAGATTTTTTTTTGAGTACGTGTATGCGATTTAGATTAATAAAGGTGGTGCTTCCCCAAGCAAGGGACAATAATTGTTTGAGACAGAATCAAACTATTATAAATGTGTCATTTTACGTCTACAGGCTGGAAATATCTGAATCTTGCTTAAATGATAACTTATTTAATTGCTTTAGAGCAGCGAACTGTTTCAATCAAGTGATGAAATGCAGGAGGTCACTCCGAGTGATGAAATTTCTAGTCATATCAGATGGTAGCGGATGCGTGAAGAAGATCTGAAACGCCAGATTTTCTTTTGCGATTCAAAACAGCAACTAGACTTTTTTCTCTATTAATTTTCACGTACCTTCCCTATTATGTGGGTTTCGTAGCCGAGGTCTTTAAAGTACTGTGGCATCAGTTTCACGTTTAGTGGGAGTCCCCAAGGCTCGGCGATCAGGATCACGAGTGTCTGCATTCCTGGAGGTTAAAGAACATGGGAAAAAAGAAAACCATGCCTTACAGCATGGAACTGTGCACATTTTAAAGTTGCGCATCTCTAAATTTGGCTAACTCGTAGGAAATATGCCTTCGCCGCCGATAACGTGTGCGAAAACGCAAGGTGTTTATTTTTCTTCTTTTTGCTACAACAGGCATCATTCAGTGCTGGACAAATGATTCATTGATAAATCAGTTCATTGAATTATGCACTCAGCAAAGATTTCCGGGGCAGATAGCGCAGCTTCAAGTCGGGGTCATTCATACTTATTATGCTTCGAAGCTCAAATTTTGAAAAGATTCGAGGAAGTACCTTATTTGATACAGCACCTCTACTAAAGTTATTTATTTTGTATCAACATGACTCCTTGTTGTCTTGGTCGTGCTGCTGATTCTGTGTTTTTTTTTTTCATCCACCGAGGCCTAATTCATAAAGTTGGGTGATAACAAAATGCTAGGGCAAAATTTCGATGTTATTTCAAAAGAGGGCTGGTGCGGGCTGATTGGTACATGTTGACGGAGAGGATGCATCAGCGCTTAAGACGAGACAAAGGTAACGAGACGTTGCAAGTGCGTGCCTCGTTTCTTTTGTCTCGTCCTAAGCGCTATTACATCATTTTCGTCGATGCTGTTTTTATTATTTGTTTCACGCAATACATAAAATCACATTGCCCACTTGCGATCATTAAGTGGCGTCTCCTCGAATGGTATTGAACTTTGTCCTGTCTTACAATGAGGGGCACCTTCTGTCCTGTTCATGACAATTGTAATTTATAGAGAGTGATTCGAGCTCTCCTGCAACTTCTGCTTTTCTCAAGCTCGAGTTGTCTCCAGGCACTATCACGGAGACGCTGTACAGTGCTTACTGAGAGCCCCTTTGCGACTAGGGCCTGTTTGTCGTGTAGTGCGGTTGCACCGCTAGAATCCCTATGTCATATAATTAGACGTGCCACAAAAAAAAAATTGAACTGACAAAGCCCTTAAAACCAGATTTACGCTTTGAATGTGGCGTAATATTTTCGTTCTGTCGTGAGCATGAGCGTTTTTATCAGTTTAGTCATCCCTAAACGGAAGCTTCAACATTTACCTCATCTTAGTACTACCCTGCGCATCAAACAGCTTTATCTGTGCATTGCCACGGTGTCACTGACACAGAAACAGACGACAGTTTGATCATAGCCCGCAAACCCAGCGTTTTGCAGAGCATGCGCGCCACCTACCGGTGTGTATGGGGTAGAGTCCGGTCATCAATGCAGCACGGGACGGGGTGCACACCGGCTGGACGTAGTAGTTGTTGAGGATAACGCCGTCGGCGGCTAACACGTCCAAGTTGGGCGTCGGTATCTGCGGCGATCCGTGGAAGCTCACGTCGTCCCAGCCCTGATAGAGAGATGGAGTACAGACCAACGTACAACCTGTGATACTATTTCAATGCATGATACAGGCTAAGCTAACTTATTTCTGTTTTAGTTACCTACGACGAATGTTCGACCTCCTGAGATTTGCCGCAACTAACGAGTGGTACAGTAGTGTAACAAAGGAGAACCAACGGGGATGCAGAGATAACGTTTTGCAGAACACGATGCAGGAAAGAATCAGCCGAAAACCGAAATTAGCTCGGTGCTAGCGTTTCAAGCCCGGGAGCTTGCGTTTTGGAAGCCAGCAAGCCTCTGTTTTGGGAAGAAGCCTCATGGAAAGGTGTGGACTGTAATAGAAGAAGCCGAGAAATGGCGATGTAGATTTAATATGCATAGAGTGTGCATAGTGGTGCAGAAGGCAGGCAGTTGCCACAGCTTCAGCACTCTTAAAAATGCCATTCTAATGTTAGCATATCTTCAAGAAAACAGGGTACGTGTAACGATCTGTTTTCGTTAGCTCATCCTCCGATATAATTACTGCGAGTTCAAGGTATACTTCGATTTTGTGGTTTAAGTGCGAGGAGGGGGCTTAATGCGTACTTTTGCTGCGAAGCTGGCGCCCGTCTGTACCTCAGACAGTGAAACCTCCAGCACCCCCCCCCCCCCCTCCCGCCCCCCTCTAAAACCACCCACCAGTCACCTTCCCACCGCACCTTCTACCTAGGGGGCTGCCCAACGACCTACAGCCAACCTTGATCTACCGGCTCATTCACCCCAGCCCACATCACCCTCCAGAAACGCCATTCACCACTTACCCACCCAACTCTACCCCTCAGAAGCGCCATATACAGCCAACACACCTACCTCCACTCTGCACAAGGTCTCCTCCCAATAGAAACCCACGCAGCAGCCGAGCGAAAAGCAGCGGCGAAATCGAATTAAAAAATGCAGTTCGAAAACCAGCTCAATCCGCCGCGATGGCTCAGTGTTTACAGCACTCTGCTACTGAGCCTGAGTACCCGGGTATGAACCCCCGGCCGCAGCGGGCGTGTTTCTATGGAGACAGAACGCAAAAAGGCGTCCGTGTGCTGTGCTCTGTCAGTGCACATTAAAGATTCCCAGATGGTCGAAATTATTCCGGAGCCCTCCACTATGGCATCTCTTTCTTCCGTCACTCCCATTTTCCTCCCTCTCATCACGGCGCGGTTCCGGTGTTCGCCGAGATATGTGAGACAGATACTGCGCCATTTCTTTTCCCTAAAAACCAATCTTCAATTTTTCAACCAGCTGCACTCTAAAAGCACCAGCCACCTCCGCGCCTCAGCCACAAAGCTAAGAGGCTGCCCATCCACCCACCGCCACCCACCACAACCCATCTCCGCTCACCGTTATCCGCCATAAAAATTTTGTTGTGTGCTTGAAGCCTCGAGCTGAGAGTAAAAGCGTTCAGTGAAGTAAAAGAATCAAAGTAATCATCGCGGATAAATCCAATTGATTTCGCAGAACTGTCGTATCAGATTTCTGACCGTCCTCTAATTTTTTTTTGGTACTTCAGCTTGTTTATTTGCTACCATTCCAGATATTAAAGCGCACTTCTGGCAACTAAAATAACTTTCTCAGTTCAATTTTTTTTTGTGCCGCGTTTTAAAAGCAGTATTACTGAAACCTCAAAACATGCGGGGAAAAGGCGGAACACACTTGAAGACCGCGGACAACGCCGATATACGAACCAAGTCGTCAGCCAGAATGAAGATAATGTTCGGTGGCATTTTGGACGCTTTGGAGAGCCACGGCAGGGAGGCGATGAGAAGCAAAGATGGGACGACAGTGGACGCCTGCAAAGAAGACCAATAATTTGCTTTTGAAAGGGCGGAACAGAATCTGCCTGAGGTGCTCCGGTTGAAAGCCACCGAGCTCTTAGCGAACGCTCTGAAGCTCACTGGTTCGCTGGAGAAAAAAAACTTTTGATCTTTTTTTTTCACAGACTCAGAAGAAGAAAAAAGAGAGCGAAACTCTGTTCGTGAAAATAAAAACGTCTTCTCGAAAGCAGTGGTACGTTATGTCGAATCGTTTCATGTCTGTTTGAGGAAAGTTAGAGGCGGGGAAAAAATACTAACTTGTCAGTGTCGTTACCTGCCATTTTTGGAGGTTGTCAGTCTCGCGTGGATGCACTTAGTGCCATGTGTCCTTCGTCATCGACTTGTTCCAAAAACTGTCGCTTTGACCACCTCCCTTATCATGGAGTTTGATTATAGTAAACTGTTAGTTTGACTCATGACTAAAAGCTGTTATCTTCTGATCACGTTTGTGAAAAACTGAAGAAACATGAACGTCCAAACAGGTCTCTCTCAGTTTCGATTTGCCCCTGGTTTGCTGGATGTAATTTGCCCCAATCTATGTGTGAACGAGAACACCGCCCGCTGCCAGGCGTACCTGGCGTTTTAGGCTACCATATTATACTGCAACGACGGTGACGCAGTTCTGCCAGTATGGTGCTTTTCATGCAGGTATTGTAAAGGAAAGAAAAAAGGAACGGCATCTAAAGCTACTCAAAGCCAAGGGCACATGAAGAACCCCGTTTACGAACCTTGGAATTCATTTCCGGCTTCTAGGCGGCAGGAAGGCTTCCTCACCGACGAAACTGAGCCGCCACCGCGCGAGACACAGACGCATGCAGGATTAAGCAAAGGGAAGAAGTGAGCTGGGAGAAAGTATATACAGCGGAACGGGTGCTGCCCGGAAATGTGTCACTCGGACACTGGGGCGGAGAGCACACTGCCCAGACTGCGTGCACGACTGAGTGACCGCATACGATAATGCGCCCAATGAGGTTGCACTATCTTTCTGGGATTAGGCCAAAATCTGGATTGCACAAGTTTTTTTGCAGGCAGTGGTTCCACGGTTTCTATTGTGTACTGAACTGAAGCGAGCCTGGACCTTACGTCTGTTCACTTGTTACATAATGGAGGCCGATGAGGCAGATGTCAACCTCGATTCCGAGTTGAGGTAAGCAAGAAGGTATAGAGCTTGAGCTTTATTGTTACATATTTGATCACTGATGAAGTAAGGGGAGCTATAGGTTGGCTAAAAATAATATTTATAAACCAGACGTCTTGTTAAAACAATAGTTTATGGTGGGCAGGGAGGTAATAGAACTAGGTAATATATCCATCTAGGGCAAGCAGTGGCCGCAGATCTGGGCCATAAGAAATACATTACCTGAACAAGACGGGGGACGGAGTGCAGTTGGCATGCACTCCTATCAAATGAACGGCATCTTACTGATGCCGTTTAAAAGACGTTTATATAAGAGTTTTACGCTGCCGGTATTCTCTTACGATGCCGAAATTTGGAATGTGACAAAAAATCTTGAAATCATATATAGGACACCACAGCCAAGTATGTAAAGGAAAACGTGAGGGTTTATGTGAAGTCTAAGAGAGCCTGCAATAGGAAACAAACTGCAGTTATAATGATATTCTAGGGAAATTCATTCTCTTTCGAGTGTATTTCAAGGGAAGAAGAAAGGGGGTGGTATAGTCTGGTGATCAGGTAAGATCAGGGAAAATTTGCTGGGGTCGGATGGCCGCGGCTTGTGCGCGAGAAGGATCAGTGACGATTAGTGGCAGAAGGCTTTGCTCTACTACTACTGCGCCTGATGATGATCATGATGATCAGGAAACGGTTTCTGAAGCGCCTCCTGGGCTGCACTGTTTCTTGGCAATTCATTACTCCCCTCGTGACGTTGCCCCGACTCCTCACATGCTGTGCCCTGCCAATAACAAGCTGCAAGAACACTGCTGGCAGTCGGAATGAGTTGATTCAGTTGGCTGTACGAGACAACTAGAAATGTCAGCGTTGCACAATACATTTCCTGTGTACGCATAGCGTGTGATGGACACGACTTCTAAATAGAGGCACGTGCCTATTTCTTTTTTTTTTGTATTTTTGACGACTGGGTAGGCCAGGTTTATGCTGTTCTTCCTCATGGTAGCTCGCTCAGTGCTGACACCGCAGCAGCAAGCAGCGAGATGGGTCGGTCACACCACATCTAGGCTTGGGACACACGCCGGGTCGACATTTATGCAAGGTAATTTATGCGTGAATTGGTGTTTATTACAGCATGAATCCGGTGCTGTATCTGTCGCAAGGTTTACGGATCGTATTCATCCCGATTCGGATTCTGTAGAGGATCGACCCCAGTGAGTAGCACTGTCTTTGCGTCATTTGGAATCGATGTGCAGGCCCGTACAGAGAGGAAACTGCTTGTGGCCATGTGAATGCGATGTCCCATTTCAGCGCACACGTAAGTTCGTAAGATATGGCAGCTTCGTACTCACACCTTGGTTTAAAAAGGGGTGTGTGGAACTTTGGGACCGCTTCCAATTCAAAGTCATGCAGGAAGAATCTACCGCATGTATAAATTTGCTTTCGCTTCGGCCACACTATTGTCATATGCAACCCAACAATGCCGCAGCTTTTCCTCGACAAAGGGCCTCTTCCCAGCCAATGGCGTCGGCAGAGTCTCATCACCCTGCTAGCGTGACAGTGCAGGAAGAGGTGCCTATCCTCGACCATAGAGGGAAGGGACTATCCCCTTTCATCTACCACTCCCCGCTTAGAACGGCTATTGCACAACTGGTAACGCGCAGGATTAGCGTTACCTGGCATGCGATGATGATTACGTCCAGAAGGACGCAGCCTGCGCGTTGTGACTGTAACCCCCTTCTCAACACATCACGCCACCTTCTTCCTACTTCCAGTACCGTTAGGCTGCAGGGTTGCTTTTGGGGCACATTCACACTATCGAGTTGCAGACGTCGCACGATCTATTTCGGTCAATTAGTTACGGTTCGGGAGCACTGGGAATGCGGAGAGAGAGCGTAACGAATTCGCTTAAACCTGTCACGCGACCTCCGCGATTCGCCAGTGCGTGAATTTGTCTCTAGGCTACTACTGCTACTACGACGACGGCGACGACAAACACACTTTGCCAGGGAACCTTCGCAGTAACAGCTGGAGCTGTAAAAAGCATTAAACTCCTACGGTACGCCTGATCTTACAGATTACTCCTTATACACTAAATACATGAACTTGACAAGTAACTTCACTAAGTAGATTACTTTTTGGAGACATATACTGTCAACGTGACTACGCCGCAGCCCAAAGCGCACAGCAATTTTCTTGTCACTTCGAGCAAGCCAAAAAACCGTTCAACGTAATATAGTTCTCTAACATGCTAGAAACAGAAAGGCTCAGCGGGTGCTCTTCGGTGATGTGAAATACTGTGACCTGCAATTAAAAGCTGTAAACATTACTCTCATTCTCAGGCAGCAACACGCGAAAATAAAAGGATCATGACAAACTTCTTTGTACCGAACGGAGCTGCCACAAGACCAAAATCTTAAGAGCTACTCTCCATTATACGATCTCTGTATGCATGCATAACAATCGAAATTGGCGTTGACGAACGAATAGGACTGGCTTGCTATGCTTGTGAATCAAACATCAGAAATTTTACGCACAGCTTGAGCCTTTCCAGCGCTGGCAGAGAAATGGCTTCGTCTGCTAAGAGCAATTTAGCATCCCTTTAGTGGTGATGTTGTGGTCCGCTGTAAAGGTTGACTTAACGAAAGAAGCTTGCTGATGTGTACCAGCCTCAGGAGTACATTAGAAAACTTTGGTTTCTTATACAATAGAGGGATCAACTCTTCAAGGTTATTTGCGAAGTTGGGCGACAAGGCGTTATTTCAAAAGCACTTTGGCTGTTAGAAGATGTTTTTTATACCAAATGGAAAGTCCTTCACGGAGATTAATGTCAAATTTTTATTTACCCAGGTAAACGAGCTTCCTTTTTCGGGAGCACAAAATTCCTGCTGTAACAGTGCATGTGCACGAGACATTTTACACTAGACAGGGCCAGTCATATGCCTCAAATAAGTCATGAAATTAAGCATGGAAATCCAATGTGGAAACGTTTCATGCTAGTTCTCGGCATTACCGCCTTCAGATCGCTTGGACCCCATACCGGCAATAATTTCCCGACGTTCAAAAAAAAAAAATTCTTGATACATTCGCGAAACTCTGGCTGTTTCTGCTGCAGATCACAATGTTTCCTGGAGAAGCACATGCATTTTGTCGATGCTCTCTTCTCCTTCGTCTAATATTTCATCCTCTTCATATAATTTTTCTTCAAGGTCACCTACACAGCATGACTAACCTATCTTCTTATCTACGCGGCGATGTCCACAGTGTACGCTCTTGAAGACATAACGGGTGTTTATTGCTATACAGGTCACCTTGGACCTCGATAACTATCTTTGTGAGCGCTGCAGCATGGCAGCAGAAGTAGGGGGGAAATCTTGAGTGCAAGGAGTGCACTTCTGCGATAAAAAACTGCACGACGCTGTAGGTGCGAATACACATGCCGGCACAAGGGCGACGTCAAACTTACGTCATTACGGACGACAGCTCTTACTTGGCAGCGGCACTCCCGGACCAGTTGCTCGTACCGCATTCTTGTCATTTCTGATTTGTTGCTCTGAGCTGGCAGCTTGTTAAGTGTGTCCGTTGCTCTCTCCATTTTTCTCGCCTTCGTTCGCTCCTATGGCGTGGACCGGGCGCGATAGATAGCGTGTGCCTGCGCACCTGCGGGCCTCAATAGAGTCCTGTCTGGCTCCGCACCCGTCAACTAAGGTTGAGCAAGATCCGAGGCACGCCACCGCAGACGACCGTAATTTTTTCTTCGTGTTCTTTTTGTTCCCGTCACTTTTAGACGTTTAAGTTCAAAAGCAGTTAACTTTTTACAGCCGTTTGTAGGAATTCATCGTTATCCCCCTGACTATATGCAGTTGCCCTCTGAAGCAATTACCGTTGACATCCATCTAAACGCACCAGGCTATGGAAGGGAAAATGTTAAGGGTGACGCAAAGAGACAGAGAGAGCCAACTCGAAATTATGATTCCTTATCTGAAATGAAGAGGAGTAAATTGATAGAGGTAAGGAATTTAACATGAAGGGCGTATAACCAAATGCCTGCTTTCTGACTGACAGACCGGGTATCAAGAGGGAAAAGCGTGTCTGAGGGCGGAAAAGATTAATTTAGGCAGACAAGATGAAAAAACGTAAGGAGATAGGGTGACCGCGGCTGGTACAGGACGACGCTAATTGGATAATTTGAGGAGAATAAAACTTTTATGGCCGGTATAGAGTTAAAATGGAGCAGGTTCACAACGGGTGGAATTCTTCGTCCTGGATGCCGTCCGTTGGAGGATGTAGAAGCCTTGGTCCTTGCAATCAGGTTGCGCTGATTTTCAGGCCGAGAGCTGACCAACATCTCCTTCCATTTCTCTTTAGTAGAATGGTTAATTCTAGGAACTGCAGCACTTTGTCGACATTCCTATAATATGTGGTACCTTTCACAGATTTCGCCGAAGAATGGGATTTATTGCTGTACAACACAAGGTGGATTTTGCTTAGGAGATTGAGAATGTGGATAGAGTTAATCTGAAGTCTCTGTAAGGCCGTTTCCTCTTCCCTGACTACGTGTTTATTCGGCTTACAGTATTTTTGCAGAATGTTTATACAATGGGCGACAACTTCACTTAATGTGTGCCTGGAGTGGCAGCGCTATACCTCATTCACTTCCGGCTGTCAACTGACAATTTTTTTTTACTCTTTTACCCGAGCTCTTCATGCGAATAGGATCTTAAGGGCTATATCCGAGATTCTTCCCCCATTGAAGTTCTTGGACACATGCTTGATCACTCACAACAGCGAATTCTACTGCAGTTTTGGATGTCTTTTCCTTATGGATGCACAGACCATATTGTTCCCGCTAGATAAGCTGCGACTGCAGTTATTGAATTGGTATATAAGCGTATTCCGCAGCGTCCATGAAAAAAAAGAAACTATTGGATCCTGTCCATAGACTTCATGTAGAGGCTCAGCCCTCACGCTGCGCCTATTGTCGTTAACATCCGGGTGGCTGCGTGTATTTTGGGTATGTGTTACGTTGATGAGTTTTCGTAGCGCATTGCTCAGTAGTGAATACTTGTAAGAGGTGTACTCGACCCTTAGTAGCGTGTGTCGACCTGTCGGGGTCTGTGAGAGTCGTAGGTTCTGGCTGCTGTGATGTGCTTCGATTAATTCATCTAGAGTGTTGTGCAGGCACAGCGCTTCCGATTTATTGTGAGCTGTTCTAACTGAAAGGCCCAGTACTTGTTTACGCATATGATTGTATATGCTCTCATAAGTTTCTACTTTTTCTTGGGCTTAAGTAGTAAACAGTTGTAATAACAGGCTTTGGTATTATAGTAATAATAATGGCCTGGGTTAGCCTAATTAGTTCTGTTTATTTCATTCCGAACTTTCTGCTTTCTTTCCGTACGCTTTCCGTACTTTATTCTAGAGCTAACCAAATCGGCTTAGCGCATTGATAAGCGTAAGCTGTTATAACTTTGGTTCAGCTATTCAGCGCTATATTTGGCCGTGGAATCGACAAGTGAATGAAGACGACGATTTCCGAAGCATAATGCAAGACAGCGCCTGTGTCTTGGCCACTCCCCCTTAGTGGGTATGTGCCACCTTTATTGGAGGCCAACCAAGCAGAGAGAAAGGCTGTGGTCGGCGATGGCTGTGCGGTCTAAAGTAGCGGCAAGCGTAGCTGATCTGTTCACTCTGCTGCTGGTTTGAAACCTGCTCGAGGCTGCTAAGTTTTTTTTTTCTGCTTGATACTCGGTCGCACACACACCGGGAGCCGCGTTTTCGTTCGCCAGTACCTCTCAAGGCACTAGGCCATCGTCACCTCCCTCGCTCTCTCTCTGTTCCCTTTTGTAGAGATTTTATACGGCTAGTGGAGTAAATTTGTAGAGCTACCTTACCGGCTTAGCGCATTAATCAGCGAAATATGTTGCATCTCCAGCTCACCTATTTAGGTTAATCCCAACCTTCCCGCCTTTTCTCATGTCCAACTTTCTCGGGCAAAAATTTTGAAAATGGAAAAATTGTAACACACTGTTACGGAAATAATGAAGATAATGGTCCTTTATTCTAATATGTAGCAAAATTTTTCCTTTACAGTGTTTCCATCGGTCGCATTGAACAGTTAAGACTGCCATAGAAAACCAAAGGGGAACGCTTTTGACGATAGCAAAAACGTGAATAGAAAAAAAAGATACATGACTGCCGTCGGGTGATCAGCGAGTATATTGATTGTTATAGTGAAATCTTAAATTATATGATAAAAATGCGTTCATAAATGGCTTCCGGCTCAAAAATGCTTTTGCCCAGAATGCCTTCTCGAAATTTCCGTCCTTTCCCCATCGCCGTCTGCCACCCGTGGCAGGTTAATCGTAAGTGCATACGTGTTATCGTAGGAACACAAAGCGTAGGTTTAGCGCGCTGTTCATGCCCTGCGCGCTATGCCGAGGGGACTGGCCCCCCTCTAAGAATAAATTAACATAAATTCAATTCAACTGACACCTGCTCACCATGGCAGGTGGTAATTAAATTAATTCGCTAAGTAATTAAGGTCTTAAGGCTGACGCTATAGATTCCAGGTAGAAAGCAGGGCTGTAACAGCTATAGCAAACGTATAACAGCTTTTACTCTAATAAAAGATTAAAAAGTTGTCACATGTGTAGCAGTATTACAGATGTAATATTGCACCGGAGAAAGGAAGCGATAATCCAGTCAACAAGTAGTAGAGTGCCAAGTTGACGACGTCTTGTTGTCGTCTTCTATTGTCCTTGTTTGTTGGCGCAGTACGCGCTTTACAAGAGTTAACAAGGAGTGCGAAGAGAAGTTGTGAAAAACTAAATAACGGAACCAGCGAAGAAAACCATTGAAGATCACCCTGAGAAACGCGGCTTTGCCCGTTTCCTATGACGAGCGAGTTTTACGGGTCGTGGAGTTTTGCCAGTACAGCTGCCGGCCAGCTGGGCTGGTCAAGAATTTACATACACTTGGCAAGGCAGCGGCTTCCAGATACCTATTGATTAAAGCGTGCCAAAGCTTACCTCATAAACATTAAATCCAATTTGATTACCATACTGGTTTAGTATAAAACCTCTACACCCCTTTATTATCTGCTCTTGGTACCGGCCTCCGGTCGCTGATGCTTCGTTGGTGAGCAGTTTCATGTCACATTCTAGTCCATAAGTGCATCCTGTCTGCGCGCATCTTTACTTATATACAGCGACTTCAACTTCCCTCGAATAGCATGGGAATGATCTTGGAACGCCCTTAAGTAAACAAAGCATTGGAAGTGATTTCTTTAACACGTGCCTCACATTTAGCCTGTATCCACTCTTCACCTTCCCGACATGGCAAAATATAATCCGCCTAATGTTCTCGAACTCATGCTCACGACATATCCTGACAACATCCAGTCGATTACGCTACTACTTTGGTTTGAGCATCCGCCTCGCATGTGGGAGGTGCAGGGTTCGATCCCCAGTGCCGCCGGGTACCGACCGGTGATAGAATGGGTATACAAGCTTTCCCCTGGCTGGTGATAGGCTTATTATGGATGAAATGCTTGGGAAATGGGTCTTTTACCCCAAATAAAGTAAAAGAAAAACCTTGTGTCATGGCGCTCTTTGGCCGCAGATGCCCTTGCGCCATAAAAATCCATCATCATCATCATCGCTTACGCTACTTTGACCTAACAGATCACTCGGTAATCGCCGGCGCTTATCACAGCCGTCTATCACGCACTGAAAAAGTAACGAAAATATTTGCATTTTAAAATAAATAAAGAAATAAAAATAAACAAACAAATAAATAAACAAATAAATAGTGAGCTGTTGACGAGAGCAACTTCGTTTTGCTTCTAGTTCTCTCAGCGTTTCTTGTCACCAGGTGGCGGATAGAGAGAGAGAAGAAATAGCCTTTATTCACCCGGATGACACTTTGGCATACGCAGGGAAAGGGTCGGTTGTAAGAGGGTTAAGGAAGTGCACGTTACCTCTCACCGTGCAGGTCAGCTTCGCGAAGTCCCACAGAGAGCGAAGCATGATATGCGCGTCGGCCCTCGGCGGTGTCGTTGTCTACTTTCCCAGCTGAGTAACTCCGCAGCCTGTATGTTTTGTACGTGCGGGTTCCTACCCGGGACAGTCAAACAGCTGGTGTCAGGTGGTCGGTGGTGTTCAGGTGTCTCAGGTATAGCAAGAAACTGGCTCTGGTGCGACCTCTCCGCGGTTAGCCTCGTGCTCGTCGTCCGACAAGGTTGGTTCACGGAGCACGAAGCCAGTGCGTGCCTTACAGAGAAGCACTTGGAATACACGGGGCATTATATCAGGTAACGAATGAGGGTTCTCGTGAACCGATTTTTGCATTCGCCGCTGGCGCGGGGATCTATGCATGTCCAGAGAAAGGGACGATCGGGAGTGGTTAGTGAGCCTCGCTCGCCAGTTACTTGACGTAACCCTGTGCCGTTCCGCCTCCTCACACATGCCCCGAATTTCCAGTAAGAGACAGAGAGAGAGAAACTTACTTTTGTGACGCAGCATTTGCGTCGTTCTACTATGTAGCTCATTGGTGGCATCGCGTTGCCCCTTTTGACGCTGGTGCAAGAAAAATGGCTGCCCTTCCGCTTCGAGTGAACGAAATCGCGCGGAGACGAAAGTTTTCAACCACACTCTCATCAGAACAAAGTAGTACAAATCATTGTTTGGAAAGCAAGAGTGACATTGTTTCAAGCAAAGACTGCGGTAACAGTGACTGCTGATGGAGCGGTGCTTTTAAATGAGCCCATAGGTGGCTCCGAATTGATGTGTCTCTTGGCCTGGTAGCATCACCACCTTTCCAGTTGCTTCAGGCGGCAGGGGTAAGGAAAACAGCCGGTGTCAAAGGTGCTGTGGAGTGGTGTAGCACCTTCGTTCTCCACACGTGATGACCATAAAGGTCATTGCAAACCATTACATACATATTTACAATGACCGCAAAGATAAAAAAATAGCTGTTTTGTGTCCTATGAGCGAGACATGTCTTACCTCCGCCGATTTGTGGCTTGTGTTAGAGAGGGTGTTTTAGAAGGTGTTTTATACGTTTAGTCCATTCCTCGCAGGAACATATTCCGCCGTTGGCTACTGCCTTATGCAAAAGCCAGCGTAGCCCCGCCGAAATAACATGCACACAGTTTTTTCACCAGAGTGGCTGATCTCGATCAGCATGAAATGAATTCTAGGATAGATCAGAAGTGATCCCTGGCCGCTATATAAAATCAAGCTACCCTCGAAATGTGGGAGCGCAACGCTCATCGTCACTCCTGCTATCAGCAATGCTTCATTGGTAAGATGTGCGGCGCGCGCCGTGTTGTCCACTGCTCAAGTTCCAGCAGTCAGAATAACTTGGCACCCAGTGAAACAGAACTGTTGCGTACTGTTGTGTACACAACAGTACACACCACTGTTTACTGTTGTGTACATCCTGAATTTTATTTATTACACCTGCGTACAGGAACAAAAGCCGAACCGGATAACTGCCAAGTCTAACGAAGGGTTCCGTTAGGAACCTGGCTTTAGCTAACGGGTCTGTTTTTGCCACAAATACAAAAAAAAAATTGGCACGTTCAGCAGCTCTGCCTCTAGAAACGAATGAGTTAGGAGAACATGCACAGAAAAATAAGCAAAAAAAAAAAAGAGAGTGACAAAGAACGAGAAGTCTTAAAGCGCTGACAATAAATATAAAAACATTTCGGTGTTTCAAGCCAGAAAATCATAAAATCTTGTTCGCAAAGAGAAAAAAAGTGTTGCTTTTAAATAATTTGATCGGTCACCACCAGATGCCGAGATCAGCGAGTATTACATAGGATTACATGACGGAGTTGTTATGCAATGTCTTGCCACCCCAAATAAGTTCTATTCTTCTGGCTTATTTCCAAGGTGAAGGCTAAAAAGCTCACTCTCGGAAAAAAACCGTCACACAATATGAGAGAAGAGCGACTTGTTTTCACAAAGTACAACCACCTCTACAGTAGCCTTCATAAACTAGCCGCATGTTTGGGCAGAGAATCCGCTAACGTTTCCGTTGCAGCAATCAAAAGCACATTGTTAAACGTATTTGAAGCAGAAAAGGTTTAGAGATTCGTCACAACTATTACTGCCGATTTCTTTACACCCCGTGTTCACTCCACTTCCTCTACGCACATTTTATACATTTTCAAGTGAGTTCCTTAGCACTTTGCAGCTTACAAATTCGGTCGCACTTGAGAAATTCATCATGCCTTCTTGCTCACTTCTGTCATGTATGCAAGATCTCTTTAAGTAACAGCACGCGTGGAGCACAAAATGCCGCGTTTTGTTACTTGATTTGCAGGTGTCAGTTTCTTTGCCACTTCTCGAGTTGAAATTAACTGACAATTTACAAACGCCGAAAGCGAATGGTATTGATGTCACAAAGGCTCAAGTGAGGAACTTGTATTCGAGAGAGCTGTGCACTATCTCGCATGTAATCTATCAACGAACACACTCTAACGTTCATGTGGAGTACAATCATGCGACTGAAATAAATACGCCTTGAATAAAAATGAAAAAAGGTCGTGCACTGCAACAGTCGTACGCTGTCACTGTTTCTTAACGCTTCTTAGTTTGAAGCCACCGATGCATTTTGGCAAAATGCGTGGCAGCAGTTTGAATACGAGTGTAGCGTGGCGGGGTCTACTTTTGATGCAGCAGGTATTGAAAGAGTACAGAAAACAGCACAAGAAAGGACGACGCCCTCAGTGACCGCTGACGTACCGCTCAGTAAGCTATTTGCGTGGGTTCATTCCGCAGTGAGAGAAGTAGGAGCAAGAGAAACATGAGAAGAAAAAGAGAAACAGGAAAGAAGAAAAGCAGGAACTTCGATACCGAGCTGTCTGGCTTCTTAAGCTTGCTAGAGAAACCGTCAACATGACGCAGGTGCTAACCTGCAGGCGTGTGTCGTGCTAGTATTTGCGCTGCTTTCTGGTTTCTTTCGAAGTCTGCGGGCAACGTTTTTTTCGCATCTCTGCGCTGCGATCCATGACATGTTTACAATGAAAATATAGCACGCATCACAGTCCCACTCCAGGTCTTTCAGAGTCGCCTGGTCAGTACAAGGTTTCGCTGAGCTGGAATCAAGAATACTGACGATCCGATGCTACTCATGTCCAAACCTGAGGTGCCCTCAGGTGCGCTGAAGCTCAGTCTCTGCATAAGTCGCACAAGGATGTAGAACATGTCCACGTGCGCCAGTTTCTCCCCGGGGCATGCCCGTGGACCGAGACCAAAGGAGAGCAGTGGCCCAACATCCTGACGCAGCTTTCCTGTTGCGCGATCCATGAATCGATCTGGCCGGAACTCTTCTGGATCATCCCACAGGCTAGGGTCGTGGTTGACGGCGTAGATGTTGAATAAGACGCTCGAGCCTTTGGGTATGGCCGCTGTGCCTGCAAACAGTAACCATATAGTATAGAACCATCATATATGAATGCACAGCTTGCTTCTCATGCGTCTTCAACTAAGCCTTGCCAGCTCGGTACCTCTTGCCATCGCTCTCTAAAAGTACATCATTGGCGCAAGCAACTCTCAAAGGAACACTTTGTGAAGGCCTATTGGACAGCAGCTTTCTATCTTTGTGGCGGTATGGCATTGCAGGAGTAACGTCCAGAGTTAAATATATTTGGCGCACACTTGTGTTAGGTGCGAAAAACATTGCACTCAGTTTTTGTTTCCTTCCTCAGATCCGATGGACACATTTTCCTGTTCCATTGATCATGTGCCCACCGCTTCTCCAAAAATTTTCACTCAGTGGTCAAGAAAAACCTTCGGTACATTTGCTTCATGCGCATTTGAAACTCCTGTTTCTCTTTTGCACACACTTTCACACACAATAGATGACAAAACGCTAAAATGCTTACCGACTTTCGTGTCCACGCGCGCTCCATGTGGCATGCAAAGCGGTGCAAAAGGATGACATCGAAGCGTCTCTAGTAGACAGGCCACAGTGAAGGGAAGCTTCTCGCGGTCTTCGAAGACAGGCGGCGTGCTACCTAAAAGGATTAGCATTAAGAGAATTAACAACAATGAGCTCTCCAAAAAAGTGCAGATAGGTAATTATTTACAATACTGCTAACCCTAAGGCAGCGGCAGTGGCAGGGTGCAAATACGTCCGTAAACATAAATTAACAGTAAATTAGTAAATATCAGTTTACGAATAAAAAAAACAGCGTTTCAGAAGGACACTATGCTTCAAATATTAAACACTCGAATAGAAATACAATGCATTTAAATGCAGTAGACGACAAGGAACAGAGTTCAGACTAAGTTTAATCAACGTCTTAAATTTATCCACGCCAACCAATTCAACCCATATACTTTTCAAGACCGTTCCACTCGACTACGGAGCATGGAAAGTGTGAATATTTGAAAATCGCATATTAATAAAAAATGCGCCTAAAATAATAGAAATAACACAGGCAATGAAATAAGAATACCAGGATGAAGTGACCTTTTAATTTCGCTTATAATTACTTGTCATTTAAACTCTCGCTAAAGACGCCACCACGCATACATGACCACCGCATGCATTCCTATCTTTGGAAGATCCCTGATAAAAATCTAATCCCTGCCTCTGTGAGTGCAATAGATATGCTGCTCACAAACCCGACACACTGTGAATGTGAAATACCTCACCGATTTTCCTGCTGCATTTTTGATTTTATGCATATAATATGTCGCTTGAGAAAGCCAGCATCATGACTAGGGCAAATTAAATATGGTGGTTGAGCCTGGTATGAAGCTACTTCACGGAGCGATGACTGCAGCTTAGCGAGGGACTCCAAGCAAGATGACAAGAAAGAAAGCGCCCTGCCTGCTCAAACAAGGCGTCTGTTCTCGCCGTCCAAAATGCAATAAAATTGTGCGTCAGTGGAGGACAAGTGTTAAGGTAAAGACTGAAAACGTAGTTACCGTAAAGAAGCTCAAGCTCACACATTACAACGCGAGTTAAAAAAAAAAACGAATATTCCGTGTAGAGAGTTTGGTTTGGTTTATGGGGTTTAACGTCCCAAAGCGACTAAGGCTATGAGAGACGGCGTAGTGGAGGGCTCCGGAAATTTCGACCACCTGGGGTTTTAAATTTCCGGAGCCCTTCACTACGGCGTCTCTCATAGCCTCAGTCGTGCAGATGATTTATTCGTTTCTAAATATGTGTTTCTTCATACACCAGGTGCACTGTAATCGTAACCGAAACTAACTGATGGTTCTTAACCCTCACCCGAGGCGAAATCCTGCGCTGCGACAAGACGCCGCCATGCGTGAAGCCGCGTGCGAACGTGATAGACTTCGCGGCCAAACCGAGCACCGGCTTCAGCTTCTCGCTGAATTATTCCGGTCCAGCCACAAGCCTCATCATCACAATTTATTTAAAATTTTACGTAAAAAGATAATGATACGTAATTTGCAATCATGGCTCCCAGATGGTCCATTCTTGACTCGTTGATGCCTAGCATGTCCAACTTTTGTGGAAAAAAATTTTGAAAATAAGAAATTGTAAATTAATTCTATACAATATTCATGGTAATGGTCTATTCTACCGATATATAGCAAAATCTCTCTTCTGCAAGCCTGCCGACGGGAGATCTGTGGATATATTGATTGTTATAAAGAAGGCTTACAGTATATGAAAGAATTCCGCTCATAAACTTCTTCCCGTTCAAAAATGCTTTTGTCCAGAATTGTTGGGTGAGTTACCGACGGTAATACATGGGAGACAGAATATTTTGAACAATGTATTTTTGACGAAAATACAAGTTGCTTCTTACCAATGTTGTCGTCGATCTCTTTTTGAATCTTGTCTTGAATTGTCGGATGTTTGGTTAGTCTGAGAAGGATCCAAAGAAGGGCGGAGGCTGAAGTGTCCGTCGCCCCTGCAAAAAGAAACGGAACGGAATGCCAGTTATTTTCAAAGCAAGAATCATTCTTGCAAAGGCTGTCGGGCATATGTACTTGGTTGCAAAAATTACTCTGGGAGGCGAAAGCTTACGACAGTATTTAGTGAGAAAAGTTGCGTGTCACTTCGTCTCTTACTTATGTCTTCATACGTAAAATCCAAAGTTCACCGAAAGCGCACCTTATGTTGTTTGAACTAGGAGCGAAGAAGGACTACACATATTCCATCGTGTGCATTCCTATCGGAGAAGGGGGGAGTCGTGAGCCGCCCGCAGCTGGAAAGCTTCATGACGGAAAATTTCACTCTTACTCAACAACCTCCAGCCGGAAAAATCAGACACAGTCCGCGCACTGCTCTACAGTATTTTGGTTACGCAATTCACTGACAGCTATATTGAGGGCCACTAAGTGCGTGAGACAGTGTCAGCGACGCACAAAAACCAACTGGCGAAGTAGAAATGTTGATTTTGCTGTTATGACCTCCAAAAATGTTTTTTTTTCTTTTTTTTTGCAGCTTTAGAGGCACAAGAAAAAAATTCGTCGAGCCCCTTTTTTTGAGCGACAGCTTGAAGTGAATCTCCTCGTGCTCATTGTTTGAGTTTTTTGTGGTTACTTTCTTTTTACCGTGTGCGTTGTGAACCGTAAACTGTGGAGGTGTCGCCTGAATGCCGGTGTGGGAAAGATTTGTGAAAGGCAGCTGTACATTCTCATCTTGTGACAGTCCAGTGCGAAATAGATTGAGCAAACGCGGGTAAAAAAATGTTCTGTGGCGGTCCTGTCCATTCCCTTTCATTGTCATCCTTAGATCGCACTTTCGTTCACAGCGAAACTCAGTCAGCTTTTTAACCTGAGCGAAGCATCCTGGGGACGAATTTCGTAACGACTCTTATTAGGCAGAATTTTTTTTTGCCTTTCTAACATTTCTCAGTTGTGATTTTCGACGTCATGACACAAGTGACGCCAGGGGACTAGACCAATTAGAAGGACGCCAAAGAAGTTTATTATCTTGGAACACGAAGGCATTGCTAATGTCCTGCTTTCGTTCAGTGTCCAGCATTCAGATTTCAGTGTCAGCTCTTGATCAGTACCTTAGTACCTTGCATTCTATGTCAGCGCTCTAGCGCTGCTCTGAATTCAGCGCCAGCTCTGGATCGTGTCCTCACCGTCAGCTCCTGTTCAGTGCCTTTAATATAAGCGCTTTTTCGCTGCGCTCAGTATCAGCTCTTTTTTAATTCCCCAGTGTCTCCATCGTCTCCATTTCGTCTCCATCGAAATTCGAGCTCCGCGGCCTGAATAGAACCCGCGCCTTTCGGGCCAGGAGCCGAGCCCCACAGCCTCTTAGCCACCACGGCGGCAGAACTTGTTAAGTGTCTGTAGTGTGAGCTCTTGTTCCGTGTCCTCGTCTGCGTCAGTTTTGTTTCGTGTTGTCTGTGTCAGCTGTTGAATGTTCTGCATCAGCTCTTTCTGAGTGTGCCGTGTAAGCTCTTGCTTGGTGTCGTCAGTGACAAAGTCCTCATCACATACTCGGAAACAACGCTTTTCTCATTACTTAGAGGTCTGCATTCGGAAATTGTCTCTCGCGGACTGTTTACATCGAGCCACCTGTTCGCGAGCTGACGCAGCCTTTAATAAAGAATGCAGGGTAAATCAAAAGGCGAAGTAACGTGAGTCAGATGCAGCTCACCTCCAAAAAGGTTCATTACAACCTGAGCCATGTTGCCCTTGGTCAGGTATTCGGCATCGCCTTTTCCGTCCCGGACGGCTTCTTCCCTTGCGACCAGCAGGGCGTGAACAATAGTTTCCACTCGGCCTGAAATGGAAGGGTTCAGATTAATTTTTGATCATTTGGGTTTCTTTAACGTGCGTCGTAATCTCGGTACATGACTAGCGATATGTGGCGGTATGCTGCGTTTAACTTCTCAAAGGAGGACGAGAGCTATGGGAGACGGAGTGGATTGACATTGGATCTGGACCAAAGCCAATCACTTAGGGTTCTTTAAAGTATGCTGACACCGCATAGCAGCACACGAGCATCTGTGCATTTCGGCTTCCGTCGAAATGCAGCCATCTCGGCCGAAACCGAATCCAGTCATCACTGCCGCCGAAACACCGTGACGGGAACCTTTAAATTTATTTTAATCCTACTCAAACATTTATGCACTAATCTATCTCACCGCACCAGTCATTCCCTACATGTTGCCCGGCCGCCATCTCATACTGCCACCTTTTCTGCTTTATTTTTCCTTCGAGCAGCAATGGACTGGAACGGCCTACCCCGTGATATCGTCAACACCGCTTCATCCTCTACTTTTCAAGAACATGTAACCGATCAACTTCAGTACTAAATAATATTCGCTGTTTTGTTTGCTCATTTCATTAAAATCCAACCCCTTATGTAATACCCCCGATACAAGGGGGCCTTTAAGGAAAATAAACTGAACTGAACTAAAAACCTGCGAAACATTTTCCTCAGCAGTTCGGAGCAAAGCTGTAGCTCAGTTTAAACAATAAAAGAGCCTCTTATGTGCTCCACAATCTTGTGCAGTGCAGATGGTATCGCGGACACCTGGTGTATAGCACTCTTCTGCCTGGTTGAACAGTCGGTGAACTATTTCTCGGAACTCGGTGTACAAAGCCTCAATTTTCTTCTCTCTTTCTCGGTACAAGAATCCCAGCAGGGTCGCGATGTCGCTCGGCAGACCGTCGGGGGACACCTCGTAATATTCGTGGTCTATCTCCTCCAAGCGCCGGATCTCGTAGCCTTCGTTCGACCTGAGCAAGAAATTTGGTTGCAGTTAATTTTCAGTAGTGGCTGTGCCACGATGATGTGTGTTTCAGTCGCAGATTTATCATACGGACATAAAGCCGAAGATTCCTTTTGGGTAGCAATTGGTGTGACACCAGTAATTACTAATATTCCTCACGGTGACAAAAGTACAGCCAGTTTAATTACTTACTCTGCGGAAGATGAAAACAATTTGAATGGAAAAGCGCTAGCAGGTAGAACATTGCGAGTACTGCAATATAGCAATGCGCAACTTTTCGAATATGCAATTTTTCCTTTCCATCTATGACGCTTCACCAAGAATGCACTGAAAGAAGCGGAATTCTTGCCTTCATTTTCTGCAGGACCATAGTAAAAACTGCTGTATGGCGTTTGGCACAGCCAAATGCTATTTATTACCCTTGAGAAAAATCATGTAATGCTCATAGAAAATCATCACGCCAAGATAATCTTTTTTTTTTGCCAAGCGTGACAAACTAGGGCGCACTGTAGTGAACTCTTGATGGCTCGACGTTCGGCTGTAGGGAATGATTTATGAATGAAAGAGCTGAGCTAGGACCTGTTTAAACATTCTCAGAAGCAACGTCAGTAGTTTACCTCCCACAGGTCGCACAAAATCTGGAACTAAGAGGCAGTTTGCATACCTTATGCCGAACATCATTGCTCCATTGAGGTCGTACATCATAGAGAAGATCATCTTCTTAGAGTCGACAAGCTGCGGCCCTAGTTTCAAAGATTCCACGCTGGTATCAACAACTTCAGTGCACAAGCGCTCCAAGGACTTGGAAATGGCGAACTTCCTATAGCAGATTCAAAGAACGCGGCATCAGCCCAAAGCTCTATGCAGGTAAGTATATATAACCTGCCAACTACAAAGGGTTTTAGAAATATGATTTCAACATTCCCTGCAAAAATATTGCGGTGTTGTTTTGCCACATAACAAGCGCTCAATTTACTCGTGCGGATATGAAACAGTTAATACTTGTATCAGTGTGCGGTGGAGGTAAGTGTCAAAGACTTGGCTGTGCTGGCTGAGTTAACATGGCTCAGGCAAAAAACCTTCCACATTTTATTAACATAGAATAGTGTATACTGTAATTTGCTTCACGTGTGTTGTTTCGCGCATGGAACTCATATAAACGAGAGAACTCGGAAGCTAGGGAAAGTGCACCGAACACCCATAGAACACCCTTCCTTTTGTTGGACCATCCGAAATGAGAAGTAAAGGAAACGGAAGAAAGCTGGTCGCTTAAAATGGCAAATAAGCAGTTTTAGACTGTCGAGCTTAAAGGGCATTACTCGAGCAGGGAAGGTATTGTGGGCTCATACTTATGACCAGTTAAGTTTTGGCACTGACTACAATTCAATAAAGATTCAAATGATGTAAAGGTCATGAATTAGTTTGACCCCCATCCCTCACAGAATTCTGCCGGAGTTCCTTCCATCTCTTAAACTGCCTTAGAACACAATCAACTCAGCCGAATGAACTTGCGCCTCTTAGCATATATTCGCCCGCGTTCTCAATACTCTCGTTTCGGGGTCAGTTGAACTACCAGGGTCTGCAAGTGCTCGGTTATGCTGATAAAGCATATTAAGTGCACTGCGTACGTCTGCCATATAGAAACTTAGTGACGACTGAAATGACAATTCAATGCAACCTTTAATGACGTCTCCCAAGTTTGTAACAGTACATAAATCACAGCCGGTTTAAAGCTGACGAACCAATGCAAGCCTCCGCACACAAACGCCTCCTGCTTACTTTGTATCTCGATGCCCAACCATCAGCGAAGACAGAAAGGTTCTCGTTCTACAAGAGCAAACGTAGAAAATCCCGCATGGCGAAGACGGGAGAGACAGAAAAATCATCCAAATCTGGTGGACTTCCTTACATATGGACAAAAAGAATAAACGAAGAGAGGATGAAGGGGGATGAAGGCAACGGGTAGTGACTCTGCAACGCTCATCGTGGCTTCAGATGGCTGCGTACGTCTTTCCACTCAAGTACTGTTACGTACTTCTTGAGGCTTTCTGTGTGATGGCATTTTCCAAGGAGTTTAAATTCAGTGACAGTCAAACAGGGCAATAACTGAAGCTCTCAGATACTGTGGCTGCGTTTCAACATTTTAAGGCGAAAGCCTTTATTGGCTCATACTGTCGTCCGTTAGCAGAGAGTGTCACCTCTTTGGACGCGTTTAACTCGTTTTAACTCTGGAACTAATAAGTTAGGAGAAAACAAATGGTTGCTTCAGACAGATGAACCTAGGAGTCAAGTTTGATGACTCGATTAATTAGTTAATTAATTATAGGCAAAAATGTCGAAATTGCGTCGAAATAGCGCGGACGTCGATATAGCCACGGGAACGGTGTGACGTCACATCCACCGAAAGTCGTCACGGCATAGTGAGTGAGTGAGTGAAAACTTTATTGTATCTTTCAAGGGATTCGCGGTTGTGAAGTCTCCGTCGTCTTCCCTGGCGCTGGCGACTTGAGGCTTCTCGTCAGCAAGGGTGGGCCCCTATTCCAAGGCTCCACTGAGTCGTGCTGCATCAGTCGCGTGCTGCACTAAGGCCCTTTGGGTCGCGAGCTCGCCGCTGGTGAGCCGACTCTCCCATTGCTCCGCACTCGGGTGTTCGTGTTGGTGGAATGCTTTGTTGCGTTCGCATTCCCACGTGATATGATAGAGTGTAGGTGTGGCATCGCACCAAGGGCAGGTGGCTCTGTATTGTGTCGGGAACATCTTATTAAGTATGTGTAGGTTAAGAAAGGTGTTGGTCTGTAATCTGCGCCAGCCGGTCGCTTCCTCCTTTGTTAGGGCTTTGTGTGGTGGTGGATATCTAATTCTAGCTCCCCTATGCAAGTGCAAGGTCTCTGCGTATCCCCCCTCGCAAGCCTGTAGGCGGAGCTCCGGAGCATTTGACTGCCCTGCTCGGAATGCGTTACCTCGAGCTAGGCTGTCTGCCCTTTCGTTCCCCACTATGCCCGCGTGGCACGGGATCCAGATTAGGTTATGCCTGGGTTTCTCCTCGGCGGAGGTTACCCCGCTGAGTATTTTAAGGGCTGTTCTGCTGATCCTGCCCCTCGTGTAGTTACTACACGTCTCCTTCGAGTCCGTCAGTATGCTGAGAGATCGGCCCGTTCTGTAGCCTTCTGCTGCCGCCAGCGCAACGGCAATCTCTTCGGCCTCCGCTGTGCCGGCGACCTTTGCCGTGGCACACGTGATCATGTTTCCTTCCTTGTTTACCACTACCGTCGCGGCTGCGCGTTCTCCCTCGCGCGGATATACGGCAGCGTCTGTGTATACGGTGTTGTCTAACTGGGCTAGCGTTCTCTCCACGTACTCGGCCCTCGCTTTTCGTCTGTTTTCGCGAAGATTGAGGTCCACGTCACGGCATAGTGAAAATTGTCACAGAATGGTCGGAAAAACGCCGGATTTGTGTCGAATTAGATAGAATTATGTGTAATTAAGTGTAATTAACACTTTAGATTCCCGAAAGATGTATAATTTGGATATCGATATAGCTACGGGAACGGCATAGTGAAAATTGTCACAGAATGGTCGGAAAAACGCCGGATTTGCGTCGAATTAGATAGAAATATGTGTAATTAAGTGTAATTAACACTTTAGATTCCCGAAAGATGTATAATTTGGATATCGATATAGCCACGGGAACGGTGTGACGTCACATCCACCAGGAGTCGTCACGGCATAGTGTCCTCGGCTTTCGCCTCTCAACACTTTAGTTGCCAAAGTGTCCTCGCCATTTTAAACGGTCTTGGGGGTAACAGATGTCCTGGATCTATATGCGTGACCAGCTCCTCGCTTACCATTGTTCGCCTGCCTTCTGCAGCAGGCCATGTGCAAAGCCAAGATGCACGCAGCTGATGGCGTATACTACCGCGGACAAAAGTAACTGACCCATCCCCCCTTTAAGTATGATGCCGCACTGTATGATGGCTCCACCTCACGATGTCCTCTTAGTGTCGATACCGGCGCTCAGTTCGGAACTTCGAAGGGGGGGCAGTTATTTTTCTTCCCGATAGTACAGTAGGCAGCCAAAGAGTGGATCCTCTAAAGGAGAAATGTAGCGCTACTCGTCTAAGCCCAATTTATCTGCCATTTCTCTTCTACTCAAATTATAAATTGTCCTGTTTAACGTCCGACGCAACACAGGGGCTGCGAGAGAATCTGTGAAAGAGGGCTCTGGATTAATTTAGGCCTCTGGGGCTCTTTAATGTGCGGTGACGTCGCGCGGCACACGGTTGTTTTCGTATTTCGTAAAGGACGCGGCTGGGATTGAACCAGCGACTTTGGGATCAGCAGCCGTGCGCTAAAGCCACTCAGCCATCGCGGCGGGTTCCTTGCACTCAGATGAGTGGACTAAACGGTTTGTTAAATTCGGATAAACCAATGAATTCCTATTAGATTATCATTCAAGAACTATCAGCACTAAATAACAAGCCGTGCTTGGCCTCTAAACCCAATACTATATCAGAAAAAGCAGCGTAAGGAACAGGACTCCTCATGTACATGAAAGTGCATTTAGTACGCTACAGACACCTTAAAAGGGCATTATGTTCTAACCAAATGAATACAAGAACCAAAGCTATGCGAGAATTATGAGACAAAGGGAAATGGACGGCTGCGTACAAATTTCAACGCACCTGTGGCTCAACGAACATCAATCAATATCAAAGTGCAGGATTACCCCAAACGAGAATCGAGCCAGAGATCACGTGTTTAGCTGCAGAAAACAATAGTTGCTCAGCTACCGCGTCGAGTCGAAGGTCGACTTCCGTTGAGGGTCACTCACCGAACAGCCAGGGCAGCGGCTTTCTTAAGTGCCCTGAAATATGGAGTATAGTTTTCGAACATAATGTCATGATTTCCTCGATTTTGTATGTCACCTAGAAAAGCAAACAAGCACGATGAATGGATGACACACTATACGACAAGAAATCGGCTCGCGATGATTTTACTTCGAACCCGACTTTCTCTGCATCTAAAGATTCAAACTTTCTTAAAACCGCGGATGGTCATGTTTATTTCCTCCTTTTTCAATCTATCGCCTTTGTGTATGTGAGGTCGATGATTCTAATAACTAAAAAATACTAATAACCCTGGTTTTCAGATGCTATTTCTCAACATCATTATCATGATTCTGAAGTTTGTTTTGCATGACGAAAATGAGGCTAATAGAAGGTGCCGTGGTCTTGGGCGTACATCGCACATAATTAAAGCACACTTTGCATCTCAAGTACTGGTTTAACTGCGGCGACTCTGGTACATACACTGCCCCAATTATGTATGTACTGTTCAGGCGCACGGTCAGATGCGCTACCACTGTCCCGGGCACTCGCGTGTTGGACCCACATACGCAAACCCTTACAGTGCATGGCGTATACCTACATTTTTTTCTTATCTTTTTTTCACATCCTTCATTCTTTCCTATTCGGCACTGTTCAGGTGTCTGGCGATAGGGAGGTAGCTAGCTTCCTGTCCTTAATTCCTATTCTAACCTCTAACACATTCGATCCCGGATATATCTAACTCCAAAGGGATCGCGAAATAGTTCGATATATATCGATAATTCGATGCGTAAAATAGAGCAATATATTAATTTATCGAAACCTATTGTCAAAAATATGGTCCACTAAAGCTGGAGACGACGGAATACTGGCAGCCAAACAGCACAGGGAATAGGCCCAATGTTACAAATGGATGGTTTGACTTTGGTCCTTCGCAGGACCGACCTCTGCCAATACACTCGTATTTCCGATATTGGGCCGATCACCTGTGCTGCTTGGGAGAGTGCCGATCGCTGGATGTCGCCAGGCATAGCGTATTTCGCACCGAAGCAGCAGTGGGCATCATCATCATCAGCAGCCTGACTACGCCCACTGCAGGGCAAAGGCCACTCCCATGTCTCTCCAATCAATCCTGTCCCTCGCCAGTTGCGGCCACCGTGTCCCCGCAAACTTCTTAATCTCATCCGCCCACCTTATTTTTCTGCCTTCCCCTGCTACGTTTGCTTTCTCTTGGAATCCACTCCGTTACCCTTAAGGACCAGCGGTTATCCTGTCTTCGAATTAAATTCCCTGCCCAAGCCCACTTCTTCCTCTTGATTTCCACTAAGATGTCATTAACCCGCGTTTCTTTATTTATTATTTATTTATTTGTAACATTCTTTCAGACACAGGCGGTCTAGGATGACAGAGCAAAAGGCAGATGTTCTCTGCCTGACGAGGGCCCTGTCACCCTTACAGTGCATAGAAAAGTACAAATGATTACAGCATTATACAAGTGCTAATGTAACAACATTAAAATAAATAACATCCAATAAAAAGTTTAGTTGGTTATCAAAACATATATGCTTAAAGCTTTGAGGTGGACAGTATGTAGGTTCTGAAGGCATTTTTGAAGGTTTTGAGTGCTCTACATTGCTGTGATATATCAAGAAAAGGTGGATGTGTATACATAAAATTAGGGATTAAATGCGACATTGTTTGTGTACCATAGCTCGTTCTTATGGCGGGTAATCTAAAGAAATTCTTTCGAATGTTATACCGAGTTGTACTGGGCTGGCGCAAGTTAGTTAGCACTGAAGGATTTGTCATGATTTCGTTCCTGATATGGGTAGCAAGTTTCAGCTCATATAACTGATTTATTTTTAGGGCGTTATGTTTTAGGAACACCGGGGCCGTGTGTTCCAGCCGCTCAAGGTTTTCGATTGCGTTTGTTCTCTCACCCACTCCGCCCTCTTCCGATCTCTTAACCTTACACCTATCATTTTTCTTTCCATAGCTCGTTGCGTTATCCTTAACTCAAGCTGAACCCTCTTTGTTAGCCTCCACGTTTCTGCCCCATAGGTGAGTACCGGTAAGATACAGCTGTTGTATACTTTTCTCTTGAGGGATATTGGTAAACTGCCATTCATGATCTGAGAGAACCTGCCATATGCGCTCCACCCCATTCTTATTCTTCCAGTTATTTCCCTCTCATGATCCGGATCGGCTGTCACGTCTCTGACGCCTCCTTTCTTGTGAATTAAGATAATGTTATCGTTTTTCCAAGCTCTAGGTACGCTCGAGGTCACAAGACATTGCGTATACAGGGTGGCTAGTTTTTCGAGCACTACCTCTCCTCCAGCCTTCAACAAATCTGCTGTCATCTGATCCTCACTTGCTGCTTTCCCCTTTTGCATTGCTCCTAAGGCTTCCTTTACTTCCTCCTTCGTTACTGCGCGGTATGTCCCATTGCTGTGCTCTTACTGCCTCTCCCAGTAATATTCTGATTGCAATCGCTACTGTACAGATTTGTGTAAAAATCTTCGGCTACTTTAACTATCTTATCCATATTGCTAATGACATTGCCCCCTTTGTCTCTTATCGCATACATCTGGTTTTTACCTATGCCTAGTCTTCCCTTCACTGCTTTTAGGCTACCTCCGCAGTGGGCGTTGTTTTGGAACTAGGTAACACCTATCATAAGAGGTCTGATGTTGCTAATAGTACAGCATAAAGCGAAAAATGTCGCTAAAATTAGGCTACCTTTGATTTCAGAGGCGCCTTACGCAGCGAAGCGAGCGAAGTAGACCGGCCGAGACCCGCCGCTAACCTAGGTAACTTTGCCGCATGGCAAGCAGTTCAACGAGCGTCTGCTTTCCTGCGTGACCGCAGTCACGTTGCAAAGTTCATTCTTCGGGTCACACGGTTTTAAAGCGTCTTCGCGTAGCTAGCATAGCAATAAGGGGCCTAAGGCTGCTCAGCTGAGACTGCTAGAGTGCGTACTATGCCCTGCTGCGCCCCTGAAAAGTGGTCGCTGAAGCGCTGTTAGAAGCTCGACTTATAGGGGCGCGCTGCACTGTTCGATATATCGAGTGTTCCGCTGAATGAGAGTTCGATAAAGATGAACAGTAGTTCTATATTTTTGGACCGTATTTTCACGGTAATCATATGACTGTTCAATATAAACACTCATTCGAAATACTTGGGATGGACTACATCTCCTGGAGACAAGCACACACACCAGTGCAAACGTGCCGATACGCTCTTTTGAGCAGGTCAGAGTATTCGCACACTCGCACCTGCAGACATAAATAAATATAAATATATAAATATGAAGTAAATATCTTTGTACTCACGCATATTAGTTAGCGTGCGCTCAGAGAGCTGGCGTTTCCTGTCGAGAAGAGTTTCGTGGATAATTGCGGGGCTGTTTAGGAGCACAATTGGTTTGTGCGCTATCCACAAGGTGAAGGTGTCGCCGTAAGTCTTAGACCACTCGGCTGCCCGGCAGTGTAACCTTTCGACTTTCCGCAGAGCTGCAAGAGCCAGATGGAACTTTTAGAGTTTACTCAACGCCAAAGAACATTAAACAAAGTTTATGAATTTTACATGCCAAAGCTACCCACCGAGGTAGTAGACAGACTGCAGTTGAGGGCTCCGGATTAATTTCGATTCCTCGGGAGTTCTCGCAAGTGCGCTGAAAGCGCTGAAATACTAATTCGTACCCGATCATGTGCGCATTCAGCATCCATCGAAATGCTTCCGCAGCGAAAAAGGGATCGAACACATGTTGATGCGTTCAGTCAGAAAGCTGCAGCTGCTGGACCATTATGACGAGTGAGACTGTGTATATTTGACAACCTGCCGTAATATGGGTTTGAACTGCCTTGAAGCGTAGTATTAATGGGACGTTGACCCATGCGTACACCGCTGTGGAGGTACACGATTTTATTTATTTTTATTTATTTTATTCAATACTGCCAGCCTCCATTTGGTGGCCAAGGCAGGAGTGGTACAAGGATACATCGTACATCGCGACAAAACAAAGCAAGTAAAAATGCGAATAAAGAAGCAAAAGCTAACACACAGGGTTTTATAGAAAGACAAAGAGCAAGGTTAAATGCACTCGGTTACCCAAACATACAAAAGAAAGCAAACAAAAGAGCATGAATGAATACACTGCGCTTAAAATGACGATATGACAGCAGATAAAAAAGACTTCTGATCTGTCAAACGGACCACGTCACACGGAAGCCCGTTCCATTCCAATATCGTTCTTGGAAAGAAAGAAAACTGATACGCTTTCGTTCGGCACCGTGGCACCATGATTGTCGAATTGTGTTTATTGCGCGTTGGTCGTGAAGTGTTGTATGCCATGTAGGTCTCAAAATGAATGTTTGTTAAGTTATTAACAATCCCATGCAACATTTTTAGACGGTGCAACTTGCGACGAGATTGAAGTGTCTGCAGTTCAGATTGCCTCAATAGATTAGTAACCAACCAATACATGCCAAGGTCCAATAAAGCGGTTATGAAACGGTGTATAACGAACACATCATGAGACAGCGTCTGTGTCTCGTCTTCCCTTTCGCCGTCCTTCGTGAAGTTTACGATGTTTTCATTGCGTCGGTGTATGGCGCTGCCTTGTACTCTCTTAGAAGATCAGCGCTCGTAGGCTACGCAGCGGCGTTAGTGCCGATCGGTTTTATTTACCGTAATGGATTTTCGTTACCATTACTTTTCACACACCATTGTAAACTACGAAGTAGAAAGATTGCGCACATTTCACTGGAATAATTAGTTGAAGGAAATTAGCATGCTATTACTTAATCAGAGAAAAATAAAAGATTAGAAGAATAACGAGACACATGCCGACTCTTAACAAAGTTTAATTCGAAAATTTTATGGTTTGAGAAGCTGTGAGAGATTCGAGTAGGGCTCACAGTTATTCGTAGTGCATATTTTGCCCATTTTTGTACTGCATGCTTCTCCAGCTTCGTTGATTAAGCTTCAATTCAAAGCCGCCACGTTTCTTGCGGCTTCCATCTCATTTACGTCAAGGTCGCAAGGTGATTGCGTAATAAATGAGGAAAGGCTTCGTGTTATTGAGAATATTGCAAGGAAAACACAGTTCTCATCCAAGATTTCCAGCCAACACAAAAGAAATTGTTTTACTATTGTTTTTAAGATAAGGGAAAAAAGAAATGGGGTAAGGCTTCTCTCCAAACCGTAGCTAGCGGTGAACAAGTGAACAGAAGTTCAGTGAGGGGTCTGTGCGTGGTTAGCTTATGCGAACTCTGCACACTCAAGCCAATTTCTGCTCACGCAGTGACAAAAAGTGCCCCACCCCTCCCCCTGCTAGGAGGTATATAACGACCAGGTAAATAGAATATTAAAGTTGAATATAATATAATATAATATAATATAATATAATATAATATAATATAATATAATATAATATAATATAATATAATATAATATAATATAATATAATATAATACAATATAATATAATATAATATAATATAATATAATATAATATAATATAATATAATATAATATAATATAATATAATATAATATAATATAATATAATATAATATAATATAATATAATATAATATTGTAATGAGGCGACTCGCACAATTAGTGTGGACGGCCAGTCTTTATTCGAGCGGTGCTGCTAAGCAGGCCAGCGTTCGCAACCGCGCACTCGAGCTTCGTCAGCTTCGTCTTCTGACTTCTTTCTCTCCTTCGTCGGCGCTAGCCGCTGAAGCATCACACCCCAACTCCCTTTCTTACAATACCCCTGGGATGAAAAGGCGCCATCCTGGCGGCCTAAGGGCACGAGACGATAGCTGGGCCGTAGTAGGGCTTCAGGCGGTCTAGGTGGTGCACAATTTCACGGCCGCGGCAGCGATTATCAGACGAATGCGTGATGGGCTCGACCAGATAGTTAACTGGGGATGTCTGCTGAACAACGCGATAGGGGCCTCGGTATTTGCTCAGCAGTTTTGTAGACTGCCCCGAGCTGGAGGAGGGCACCCAAAGCCAATCCAAGGATTGAGGAACATAAGACGGCGGCAGACCGGGGGAAGCGGCGCGGGCGCTTTTCTGACGGTGCTGGTCGTGAGAAGTAAAGGAACGAGCGAGTTGACGGCATTCTTCGGCATGCGCAGCGGCCTGAGAGACGGTTTTAAATTCGGACGAATCGGGGCGGTAAGGGAGTATGGTATCTATGATGGAGGAAGGCTCGCGGCCGTAGAGAAGAAAATGAGAGGGCGGAGTCGGGCTGGTTGGTTCATGTTGAATGGAACGGCAAAACAGCGCTGATGGACGGGACGGAAGAAGATGAGACAGACACATGCGCTGACAGACACATCAGCGCATGTGTCTGTCTCATCTTCTTCCGTCCCGTCCGTCAGCGCTGTTTTGCCGTTCCATTCAACAGAGAAGAAAATACGGGGGAAATCCAGTAGTGGCTTGCGTTGCAGAGTTGTAAGCGTAGGTAACGAAAGGTAGAACGCGGTCCCAGTCTGATGGATCGGCAAAAATCTACTTGGCCATCATGTCACCGAGGGTCCGGTTAAAGCGCTCGGTCATGCCGTTCGTCTGCGGATGGTACGAAGACGTCGTGCGGTGAACGATATGACACTCCCGAAAGAGGGCTTCCACGACGCCGGCCAAAAAGACGCGACCCCGATCGCTGAGCAATTCCTGAGGCGCACCGTGACGAAGAATGATGTTCTGAAGTATGAAAGCGGCTACGTCAGAGGACGTCGCAGCTGGTAACGGGGCAGTTTCCGCATAGCGCGTGAGATGATCAATGGCGACGATGATCCAGCGGTGCTTTGCGGCAGTGATGGGAAGGGGGCCATAAAGGTCAATTCCAAAACGGCCGAATGGCCGGGCGGGACCCGGTAAAGGTTGCAGAGGAGCAGGTGAGTGCGGTGGTGGGTTCTTGCGGCGCGGACATTCCAGGCAAGAGCGTATGTACTGGCGGACAAAACGGTACATGTCCCACCAATAATATCGAAGGCGTAGGCGGGTAAAAGTTTTCAGCAGACCGGCATGAGCGCATTGCGAGTCGTCGTGATAACTGGCACAAATGGCGGAGCGGAGATGCCTCCGAATCACGAGCAGCCATTTGCGACCATCCGGGATGTAGTTCCGACGGTACAGCAGCTGGTTACGAACGACAAAGTGATGAGCTTGACGACGGAGCGCTCTAGAAGGGAGGCGCGCTGAGCGGTTGGTTAAGAAATCTAGAAGAGAAGTAATCCAAGGATCCTTGCGCTGCTCAGAAGCCATATCAATGTTGTCAAGCGAAGGTTTGAGGCCGGAAATAGATGGTGGGTCAGGATCAGAGGTCACAGGGGAGCGCGAGAGAGCGTCGGCATCGGAGTGTTTACGACCGGAACGATAAATGAGCGGAATGTCATAATCTTGTAATCCAAGGATCCTTGCGCTGCTCAGAAGCCATATCAATGTTGTCAAGCGAAGGTGTGAGGCCGGAAATAGATGGTGGGTCAGGATTAGAGGTCACAGGGGAGCGCGAGAGAGCGTCGGCATCGGAGTGTTTACGACCGGAACGATAAATGAGCGGAATGTCGTAATCTTGTAAACGGAGAGCCCAACTAGCGAGGTGGCCAGATGGATCTTTGCGTGAACACAGCCAGCAAAGTGCATAGTGATCTGTAATGACATCGAACGGGCGCCCATATAAGTTAAGGACGAAATTTTGTGACCGCCCAAATAATCGCCAAACATTCCTTTTCTGTAACGGAATAATTATTCTCCGCTTTTGTGAGTGTACGGCTGGCGTAAGCAACGACGTACTCATTGAAACCAGGTTTTCGCTGAGCTAGAACGGCACCGAGACCAATGCCGCTGGCGTCCGTGTGGAGTTCTGTAGGCGAGGACGGGTCGAAATGGCGCAAGATCGGAGGAGAAGTGAGAAGCTAGCGCAGCGTCGCAAAAGCTTCGCATGCAGGGGACCAAGCCGACAAGTCGTGGCTACAAGCCTGCTCTTCCCCTGGAGCTACGCCACGATGCCCCGGCTACCAGGCTCTACCACGACGTCCGACACCCCGGCCCAGCCTGCCCAGCACCTCTACCAAGTGTAATGAGGCGACTCGCACAATTAGTGTGGACGGCCAGTCTTTGTTCGAGCGGTGCTGCTCAGCAGGCCGGCGTTCGCAAGCGCGCACCCGAGCTTCGTCAGCTTCGTCTTCCTTCTTCTTTCTCTCCTTCGTCGGCGCTAGCCGCTGGGGCATCAAACCCCACTCTCTTTCTTATAATATAATATAATATAATATAATATAATATATATATATATATATATATATATATATATATATATATATATATATATATATATATATATATTATAATATAATATAATATAATATAATATAATATAAGATAATATAATATGATATAATATAATATAATATAATATAATATTGTAGCGTGCAACGCCAAAAAGAACACCCGCGCAGAGACGAAAAACCTGCGGCGGTCCCCTAGTGGTTCGAGCGCGCGCGAGAGAGCCAACTAACTTCCTCTTCTAGCGCATGCGCTACTTCTGTCTCTTCTTCTAATGCATGTATCACTGCCCCCCTCTTCTGCAGCATCGACACGATGCGGCTGGGAGTGAAAAGTCAGCGAAAGGGTAGAACACAGCTGCAGTGGACCGCAGTTCAGTCAGGTAGCCGGTCGTGGTAAGGCTTCATGCGAACAACGTGTACGACTTCAGTTCGGTGCGACCGGCGCGATGAACAAGCTGTCGGGGCGGGAGCAACTGCATAAGTCACATCACTGATGCGGCGCACTACTTCGTAAGGGCCGAAGTATCGGCGCAGCAGCTTTTCAGAGAGCCCGCGGCGACGAACAGGTATCCAAATCCACACAAGGTCGCCGGGAGCATAACTGACGAAACGGCGTCCACAGTTGTACTTAGTGGCGTCAGCCTCCTGTTGACGGTGGATGCGCAGGCGGGCCAGTTGACGCGCTTCCTCAGCACGCTGAACGAAGGTATCTACGTCGATGTCAGCGTCAGAGTCGCAGTAAGGGTCGACGGGCAACATAGCATCCAACGGAGTGCTCACCTGGCGACCGAAGACAAGCTGAAAGGGGGTCAGTCGGGTTGTTTCCTGCAGGGTGGTGTTGTACGCAAACGTTACGTACGGCAGAATGGCGTCCCAAGTTCGATGCTCGACGTCAACGTACATTGATAGCATGTCGGCTAGTGTGCGGTTGAGTCGCTCTACCAACCCGTTTGTCTGCGGGTGATACGCCTTAGCACGTCGGTGGCTCGTGTGCGTCAGAGTCATCACGGACTGGGTTAAGCGGGCCGTGAAAGCAGTTCCCCGGTCAGCAACAACAACGGCGGGTGCTCCATGACGCAAGACAATGTTGTGGACGAAGAACTGCGCCACTTCAGCAGCAGTGCCTTTGGCAAGAGACGTGGTCTCAGCGTACCGTGTGAGGTAGTCAGTCGCAACGACTATCCAACGCTTTCCAGACGAAGACTTCGGAAATGGGCCAAGGAGGTCCATGCCCACTTGATGGAAAGGCGTCTTCGGTGGATCGACGGGGTGAAGAAATCTGGCCGGTTTCAATGGAGGAGTCTTCCGACGTTGGCATTCACGGCATGTTTTGACGTAGGCCTGCACCGATGGGAGTAACCTGGGCCAATAATACTTTTGTCTAATCCGCGCGAGTGTACGGCTGACTCCAAGGTGGCCGGCGGATGGTGCATCATGACAGGCACTCAAGATCTCAGACCGCAGCTGTGATGGTACGATGAGTAGGAACACTTCTTCGCTGTTGGCAAAGTTGCGCTTGTAGAGAACACCAGACCGTAAAGTGAAGGTGTGAAGCCCTCGAAGAAAAACACGCGGAATGGGAGCGTCACTGCCTTCGAGGTAATCGATGAGCGGCGCCAACTCCGTGTCCGCCCTCTGAAGCTGCGCCATTTGGGTGGTACTAACAGAGCCCAGGAAAGGAAAATCATCGGTGGTTTCTTCGGTATTGATTGGGATAGGCGCGCGCGACAGACAATCCGCATCCTGATGCTTGCGGCCAGACTTGTAAACTACTGTTAAGTCGTATTCTTGCAAGCGTAAGCTCCATCTAGCCAAGCGTCCTGAGGGGTCTTTGAGGCTCGCCAGCCAGCATAAGGAGTGGTGGTCGCTTACCACACGGAAGGGTCGTCCGTAGAGGTACGGTCGGAACTTGCAGATGGCCCATATCACTGCAAGACATTCTTTCTCCGTCGTAGAATAATTGGTCTCGGAGCGCGTAAGTGTCCGACTAGCATAACTGATGACCCGTTCTGCACCGTCTTGCCACTGGATCAGTACTGCACCAAGGCCAACATTGCTGGCGTCAGTGTGGATGTCCGTGGCAGCATGCTCGTCGAAATGGCCGAGTATCGGAGTGCTTTGCAGAAGGCTGCGAAGCTCGACAAATGCAGCCTCTTCGTCGGTCCCCCAGAGGAAGGGCGTGTCGTCACGGGTCAGTGCGTTCAGCGGTTCCGCGATTTTCGAGAAATCTTGAATAAAGCGCCTATAATAGGAGCACAGGCCTAAAAACCGGCGAACGGCCTTCTTGTCAGTTGGGCGTGGAAAACCTGAGACGGCAGCAGTCTTGTCAGGGTCCGGGCGAACACCTTGTGCGCTGACAACGTGACCAAGAAAGCGAAGTTCCTCAAAGCCAAAATGGCATTTCTCGGCTTTGATGGTGAGTTGCGCGGATTTGAGCGCTTGTAGCACAATGCGCAACCGCTCCAAGTGTTGGTCAAAGGTGGGCGAAAATATAACGACATCGTCCAGGTACACCAGGCAGGACTGCCATTTCAAGCCGGAGAGGACAGTGTCCATCATGCGTTGGAAAGTAGCCGGTGCTGAGCACAGACCAAATGGGAGCACTTTAAACTCATAGAGGCCGTCAGGCGTCACGAAAGCCGTCTTCTCCCGGTCTCTCTCGTCCACTTCGATTTGCCAGTACCCGCTTTTAAGATCCAATGACGAGAAGTATCTGGCGTTCCGCAATCGGTAGAGCGCGTTATCTATCCTGGGCAGCGGGTAAACGTCCTTTTTGGTCACGCTGTTAAGTTTCCTGTAGTCCACGCAGAAACGCAGAGTATTGTCCTTCTTTTTGACAAGAACCACAGGCGATGCCCACGGACTGGTGGACGGCTGAATGACATCGTCTGCAAGCATCTCGGCAACCTGATTCTGAATGGCTTCTCTCTCCACCGGGGAAACACGATATGGGCGCTGGCAGACGGGTCGCGTAGTCTCGTCAGTGATGATACGATGCTTGGCGAGTGGAGTTCGGCCGACCTTCGAGCACGTAGCGAAACAGTCCGCAAATTCTGCCAAGAGGGCCGACAGAAGATCCCTCTGAACCGACGGCAAGGCAGGATTTATTCTGACTGACTGAAGAACGTGATGTGGGCCAGCATACTCCGGAGAGGGTCCTCCCACGGTGCACAAACCTGGAACCTCAGCAACGTCGTGGAGGAAGGCAATAGCCATGCCTTTGGCCAGGTGCTGATATTCGTTGGCAAGGTTAGTCAGGAGGACGTGGGTGCGGCCGTCACGTAGTTGGACGAGACCTCTTGCAACGGCAAGTCCCCGCTTAAGCAGCAGTGGACTATGGCTGTCCGCTAGGCCCTCGTAGTCATAAAAGAGGTCGTTCCGCACGAGCACCAGAACACTGCACCGCGGCGGCACCGTGACGTCGTTCTCGACAATGCGCAGAGCGTTGCTGTAGGGATCGCGGGAGTCAAAGCGCGCCACGGCCTGTTTGGTCGAGAACGTGACATGTGCCTCCTGAAAGTCAATCACAGCGCCGTTCGACTGCAGGAAGTCGATCCCCAGAATCAAGTCTCTGGAACACTCGGGGAGTACGACAAATTCACCAACGTACGTAAAACCACTAATCCCAACTCTAGCCGTGCACTTGCCCACAGGGGAAATTAGGTGGCCTCCAGCGGTGCGAATGGGGGTCCCCGTCCACGGTGTCAGAACCTTCTTAAGTTCTCCAGCGAAGGCACGGCTCATAACAGAGTAATCAGCACCGGTATCGAGCAGCGCGGTAATGTCAGTGCCATCAATTGTCACACGCAAATCGGATGCAGCGTATCTGATACTGTCGCTGCCTCTCTCTGTCCGGGTATCGTCGGCTCGAGGGTTCCGCGATGGAGGATCTTGACACGTCCCGACGTCAGCGGCCTTGCCTCCAGAGGTCGCTGGTGTTAGTTTTCCCGACGCGGACTCGGCGAGCGACGGCCAGCAGAGCTACTCTGGCGGCCAGGGCTGGAAGAGCGATAACGGAGAGGCGAAGGGGAACGGGACTCGCGCCTTCCAGAGTAGGCAGGGTTCTGGCGAGCCCAGAGATGCTGTGCAATCTCATGCGGTCGTTCGCCGTTCTGAGGGCAGGGTGCGTCGGGATGGAAACCGCGAAGGCCCACTTGGCGGTACGGGCAGGCGCGGTAGAGGTGACCAGGCTCCCCACAGTGGTAGCAGAGAGGCCTGCGGTCCGGTGTACGCCACAAATCCGACTTGCGAGGGCGTGGCCCAGCTGTAGCAGATGCGGTTGCAGAATACGTGGCGATGTTACTCACGGAGGTCGACGGGGTCACACCGTAGCCAGGCACGCTTGCGTGACATGTGCCGATGTTGCTCACGCCAGGCGTTGGGGTAATGGGACCGTAGCCTGTCGTGCGACGTACAACAGATGCCTACGTGGGTCGGTCATCGAACCGAGATGGCGCTTCGGGGACAGGAGGTGCCTGCGCAGCCTGTCGCACCTCGTCCCTGACAACTTCGGACAGCGCTGCCAGCGGCGCAGGTGCAACCTGAGGCAGATGGATCCGTTGCAGTTCCTCCCGGACAACGGAGCGAATTAGTTCAAGCAAGGTGTCTGCACTGCCGCCGAGACACGACGAAAAGCCTTCGGGCACCATGCAGTTGATGTCCCGGTTGTACTGGCGTGCCCGTTTTTGCAGCGTCGTCTCCATCGTGGTCGCCTCGGTTAGAAATTCCGCCACCGTGCGGGGTGGGCTGCGCACGAGGCCCGCGAACAGCTCCTGCTTAACCCCACGCATGAGATGGCGCAGCTTCTTCTCCTCTGTCATGTTGGGGTCGGCGCGCTTGAAAAGACGGGTCATGTCTTCGGTGTACATGCGCACGCTTTCGTTCGTGCGCTGATTTCGGGAGTGCAGCGCAGCTTCAGCCTTCTCCCGGCGGTCAGCGTTGGGGAACGTAGCCAGGAGACTCCGGCAAAACGTCTCCCAGGTGGGAAGTGTAGCCTCGTGGTTTTCAAACCACGTCCGAGCAGACTCTTCCAGGGCAAAGTAGACGTTATTCAGCTTGCGCTCGTCGCACCAGCCGTTGTAGCGTGCGACCCGCTCGAACGTCTCCAGCCAGTCCTCAGCGTCTTCGAACACGTCACCGTGAAAAGATGGCGGTGTTCGCGGTGGGTGGCAAAGGATCGGCGCCAGGGGCCTGGTGTCAGCGGCCATGGCAGTTGGACTCGACGGTAGAGGCTGGATCGGCGGCTGGGTCCTGGTGTCAGTGGCCATGTCAGTTGGACTCGGCGGTCGAGGCTGCGTCGTCCTTGTTGGCGGGGGAAGGGGCCCAAATTCAGGCGACTCTCCGCGGAGACGGCGGCTGGGTCGCTGGTGAACCGGTGTGAGGTCCGTAGTGACGCTGTACGGAGTTTGCAGGTCGGGAAGCGTACCCAGCACTGCTCCACCAAACTGTAGCGTGCAACGCCAAAAAGAACACCCGCGCAGAGACGAAAAACCTGCGGCGGTCCCCTAGTGGTTCGAGCGCGCGCGAGAGAGCCAACTAACTTCTTCCTCTTCTAGCGCATGCGCTACTTCTGTCTCTTCTTCGAATGCATGTATCAATATAATATAATATAATGCCCAGCTAAATACAACAATAACATTAATATAAACAACGAAAAACAAGGAAAGGTGCATCGCAGAAGTTAGAAATTCACAAGCGCCGCAGCTCAAGCAGCTAATACGCGAAAATATTTTGAAGCTAACCTGCACTCGACTGTCAGACACGCATTTTATGACGTGCACCGATATGCCAGTGTCAGAGGAAGCAACCGCGGCCGGCAATGCCGTAAGCCGTGAGAAAGAAATCTGACTCACTGAGAAGGTTTCCGAATATTGGCAACGGGAATGGTCCTCTGGGATGCTTGGACACACGGTGGTAGAAGCTGGCCACCAGGTAAGTCACGGCGAAGACCATGGCCGTGGTGATCCACCGCCAATCCCACAGGCAACACCCGAATGTAGCGATGACACTCATGGCTTAGCCGCTATAGGGCCTGGCAAAAAAAAAAAAAAAACGGTGAGAAATGGGAAGTTTTTGCCTCGCGTTTCGTCAGACCTCCTCAGTTTCTGTGCCTTTCAAGGCGCCTCACTTCGATGGTGCAAGCGCTATCAGAAAGTGAAGCTAGGAAGAGAAGCAATGAAATGCATCTGCTATCCTGACACTTCTTGTCTGTAGAATAATATACAACAAATTTTAATATGATCAAATAACAATGCGATATAATAAATATAATTAAAAGCTTCTCACTCTGCCAAGAAAGAAAGCGTCCATGAAAGGATATCAGAGGAGCCTGGTGAACTCTTTAATACCCAAATTTTGAAGGAAATACAGAAAAAAGTTAACCTACACATTATACTAGCTTACCTACCCACATTCAAAAGCCAAAATTAATTTTTTGTCCAACAAACGTCTTCCCATTTCCCCTGCACCATTTGTCAGAAATTCACAGATGAGTAATTGTTGAACGCACGCATGAATTCGCCCATTCGCGTCCCATTTTTCTTCTCGCAGCTCGCTCACAGTGACGCCAAACATCTTGACCGCAAAGTGGTGGCAGCTGAGGGCATGTAGACCTCAAACTTTTTATCAAAGTTCCAAGCAATAATGAGTATACGGACATTAGGCAGTAAAACGAAAACGCTACTCACCAATTCGCGCTTCGGGTAGAAAGACGACAGGTCAACTATCCACGGTCTAGGTATCCCTTTCGTCTATCTGGAATTCGTGATGCGGCGCTCAGACCGATTCCACTCTCCATGCACGCGAATGATTTTCCTCCTCGCCGCTTCCTCCCTGCAAGGCGGAATTCTACGCTTGTTTCGCTCTCTCCTAAGTCTCCACGGTGAGTGGATTCTCAGTCCTTTCCTGGCGCCGCCGCGGTGGCTCAGCGGTTATGGTGCTCGGCTGCTGACCCGAAAGACGCGGGTTCGATCCCGGCCGCGGCGGCTAGAATTTCTTTGGAGGAGAAATTCTAGAGGCCCGTGTACTGTGCGATGTCAGTGCACGTTAAAGAACCCCAGGTGGTCGAAATTTCCGGAGCCCTCCACTACGGCGTCTCTCATAGCCTTAGTCGCTTTGGGACGTTAAACCCCATAAACCAAACCAAACCTTTCCTGGCAGCTCCCGTCGGCGCACGCGTGGCCGGAGTTCAGGCGTAAGAGGAAAAACGCTGGCCGAGATGACGTCATACGGGCGTCAGTGCTTGGTCGTAGATTGCTTTTCATAAGGGTTGACAATTTCTGCCCATTTATTTTTCTCATGGCCGACTGCAGGTGCGCTTTGTAAAAGGGGGCGACGCGATGGCGCCGTCCGCCCGGATGAATCGCGCGTTTCGTGAACTTTTTAATTTGACCTTTGCTGCTAATCATAATAAAGTGTAAGCCGTGGCGAGAAAGAGAGAGGGAAATGCACGACAGCCAGAGATGAAAATACAATACACAGTGAATTAGTTCCCTTGGTCATTTCTATTTGTCTGACCCCTGAGTTGAGGCCGAACTTCTCAAGTTTGGCGCTGACCTCGACCCGCGACCCAAACGTCTTCTCTGGTCTCGATCGCAATTCAACAAAAAGTTAGACCGAGCACACTAGGTCGGTCCTGGCTGTAATAATAACTAGGATGGCAGGTCAGCAAGACCCGGCGCTACTCTATACCAACGATGATGCGGAGTTCAACTTCTCGACTCAGCGTTTTGATTACCGTGCCACCGTGTGACTGAAATTTCGGATTTGTAAATATCCCCTGTCTCCGAAATTAGCTCCAGAATAGAAAACCCCTCGCATGTTCTATCACGAGAATCACTGTCGTCTCATTTATAAAGGGAATCAGAACCGGAGAACATGAGAGAATTCTCCGTTCATTCACCAAGAACCATCATAACTGAGATCTTATTCTTGCGCACAGCGCTACGATGCGGTAACAGCAGCAGGAGAACGCGCGTCCAAGACCACTATGGCGAATTACAAAATGAAGGTTTTGGGGGGAGGAGCGCTCCAACTCTTAGCGAGCTAGGCCCAAGTTAGCTATACATTCCTCGCGAAATGATAGCTCTCTTTTAGAAGAATGAAAGTACAATGTTTTAATGTCTAGAAAGCGCATCGAAACTACAGCACATTCTTCCGGCACGCGCAGGGCAGCCGCCAGAGGCGCCCGCGCTACATCCTGCCATTGCTTTGCCCTCTTGGCAGTAGGGTCAAAAGAAGCTTTGTGGAGCTTCCTCTGAGAAAGCTCCCGTGACTTGTCGTCCCATTGTTAGCCTGGTCATTCTCCGCAGCAGCACTCACACCGCGCTTTCTCAGACAAGGCCGATCGAAAAACGTGAGCATGCCATGTAAAAGCAAGTGATACAAAACTCACCTCGGCTTTCTCTTCGGTGATCCCAGCTTTCCGAAGCAGCTAAGTTTGTGAAGAGGTCGCCAGCTAAGTAAACAGGTGTGTTTATTCGTCGGCGTCGTGCCAAGCTATGCCTAGCTTTACGGCGTCCCCCTCTCTTCGTACGGCTAAGAAATGGCGGCGCAAAAGCCATCTCTGTCAAACGCAACAGTCATGGCCGAGCAAGTGTGGTCGCGGAAAATGCAGAATAATATTAAAATTGCAGAAACTGCTCAGTTTCGCTGCTGAACTCTGCGCTTGACACTTGTCCTGAGTGCAGGCGTAGAAGATTTTTTCTTAGTTCTATCGCGTTAGGTTTTCTGAATATTTCCGACACGCAAGTGAACGACGTACAGAGGCAATAAAAAGAAATGCAAACAGCGCAGCGCCTGAGCGCTTCTCTCCACATTTCTTTTCAGCGCGCTTGTACATAGGGCAACACACTTGTCTAGAACGACCGAACTGTGTGTTCCGCAGCTCCCAGGAAGGCAAGAAATGAAGATGAAACAATATCAATTTAACTGCGCATGCTTGCATCCAGACTATTTTTGATCAAATGCTATCGCTATCTATCCGGTGTTCAGCCCGAAACACGCCGAGAACACGTTGTAGACAACAGTTCTGTCCTCTGTACCTGAGTGGTCAAGTAAAGACAGTCATAGACAACTGTAGCGTCTTTTCTTACCATTCAGATACTAGAGCGATGAAAAGAAATGCAGACAACGGAGCACGTAGATGCTGCGCTGTTCGCTTTTCTTTTTATCCAGACAGTCCCTTGTTCCGAAGCGCTGGAAAAAGTGGGAGCCTTGCAGCACTTGACTGGCGTCAGGGCCGGCGCCGGCTAGACACTATACCATACGCTGACGGGCAGCGGGGCGTGTGTCTAGCTCAGCAAAACAACGCCCGACCCAGCCAACTCTTGATAAGCACAGAAAAGCTGCCTTGCCTTGACCAAGCAGCCTTGCGAAACAGCCTTGCCGTCTGTCGCAACGTGATAAGAGCGTAGATTTTCAAAGCGTGGACTCTGTCCAGCTGAGGGAAGGAGCTGAGATGGTAAAAGCTATGAAAAAAGCCATGACCTGATGGCTTCGTGCGTCGTATGAAGGCACTATGAACTAAAAGCTGCGTATAAAGCAGAACGAAATTCTTCCGGGCTAGTTGGTGTGATTCCATCTGTTGGGGCCAGCGTGAACTTTGGGACTTAGGGAGGCCCACAGAACACAAGGCTGAGTTTATACCCTCTTAAGAACATAACAAGGCTTTACTGGAAATTCATGTCGGGACCAGCCCTCATCAGTATTCTCTATTCTATTCGAAACGTCAGTAAAGCCTTATGTTTTTAGGCGTGCGTCAGCAAACATTATAAGTATACATATATACCAGGTGTCCCAGCTAAATGTAAACAAGCTTTAAAAAAAAACACGGAATGTCATAGCCGTGTGAAATCAACACAGGGTTGTTCAAAGTCGCGTGACCTAGTCTGCAGTATTTTTTATTCTTTAGAGTTAATTAGCTAAAGCTAATTAGCAAACTTTTTAACTATTTACTTTAAGAACAAAGCGTCGATTGAAATTTTGTTGATCGCTTTAAAAGGGAGCTGGTTGAAACGTTTGCAGACACGTACTGTTTACGTAAAGTAATTTTTTTTATCGACCTTGAAACGTAACTCACACAATAAAAAAAGCTTTCACGTGACAACGGTCCTGAGACATGCCTTAGAGGACAAAATCCGGTTTTATCTGAAATGGTCTCCCCGCTGAGTCTTCGCGTGCACATTGGGGCAAAAATTTGAGCAAGCAGCTGCTCACTATAGCTTTCTTTTAAGGCGAATAATTAAAGCTACCTAAACTGTACCTTGATGGAAACACCGCTGTTGGTGGTTTTTCGAAAAGATCTACAGCTTCTGCATTGAAACTTTCTTTCTCTAGTTAGTAATTAGAAAGATAGATAATTAGGCTTAACTTGACTAATTAATTCAATTAGAAGGCCGAAGACCCTCAGTTAGTTTCACTGGGCTAGGGCACTTCGTCTATTTTAAAAGCTTGGTTACATTTAGTTGGGACGCCTGGTACAAGAACATAGACGCAAGTAATGATAAACTCTCCAATGCAGTGAAATTACAGAGCGCCGTATAAGGTTATGAAGCGCAAACACTAATTGCCACTGTATGATGCACGCGATTAGAATCCAAAAAACAGCACCCTCGTGTGACAGTTACGTAAGATTCGAGTAGTTCACATTTTTCGTAGCTTGTCCAAGAAGTCGTCGATAATCAAAACGGGCCGCCTCAGCCAACTTGGTTCCCACTTTTGCTTTGATGAAAATTAGGGCAGACAGAATACAAATCGCATGAGAGGTGAAGACAATAGGCGTTACAAGCAACTGCTTATTTGATCAGAAGACCGCATATCCCCTGATAGGGCATATTATAATTTATTTATTTATTTATTTACAAAATACTGCGGACACTGAGTCCAAGCAGGGTGGGCGAAGAAGTCAATCAAACGACAAAAAACGCAACAGTTCAAACAAAGGACAACACAATACAGCAATAATTGGTTAAAACTCATGAGACAATGGTTTAACTAGCTGATTCCAATCTGTTATTGTGCGTGGAAAGAACGAAAACTTGTAAGTGTCTGTTCTAGTGAATATAAAGTTGTTTCTCTCTCTCTAGTGAATATAGGGGTTAGAGAAGTGGGATGGTGTTGACGAGTTTGTCTGGTTGGTGCCAGCGTTAAGTATGATGAGGGATCCAAACCATTTGTTATGTAATAAGAGAGAAATAAATTCTACCCTAAGCTTTCTTCTCTGATGTTCAAGTAGTTCAATTTTATTAATCTCCATTAAAGTGGTTGGGGAGTCAGTCCTTGCATATTTATTAAAAATAAACCTGACGGCTCTTCTCTGCATTCTTTTTTCCAGATTTTTTACGTTAAATTGAGCATACGCCAGACCATATATGCACGCCAGAACGCATGTGAAAAAACATCGAAAAAAAAAGCACGTACAACGTCCACTCTGACCATAACTGTCAGAGACAAAATATAGGAGCTCGTGCTCAGCTGTATGCAGAGATGACACGTGTCAGTGACTTAACCTTTTTTCTAATGTGAGATACTTCCAAGTCAACCGCTCTTGTTGATCTGAAATTTCACCAAACATTATCGTCCCTTTAAATCATGACACGCGTGCATTCGTACGAATCAACATGACGAGCCATTAAATATGCACCTTTGCCTGCACTTGGTGACTTTTTTTTGCATGTTTTTCGTGTCTCCTGCTCATACAGTTGACTTATTTGCTGTTTTGTTCATCATTGAGGGGCAAGCACGAAAATGTGGAACAAGAAGTTGAGAAAAGGACGCAGCTCGCGAAGTTATTCCGGGTCTTCAATGGGGCGTCGATAAAGGGATCGATGTCATCCCTATCGATCGCCTCTTTCTAGCATTAGGTACGGCTGCCGAGTGCGATAAGCGCAGAAAGGCAGCAGGCGTCTTGACCGGCTCAGCGGAATAGACCGCAGTGGAGAAGCTGGCGCTGACGCAGCACTGCCGGTTCTTCCAGCAGCGGTAAGGCGTCGGCTGACGCTCGCTAGATATGCAAGGTTTGAAAACGACAACAAATACAGTTAAAACACTTGATGCCAGATTTGGTGTGTAGGGACAAGTGACAGCGGCGCTCGAAAATGTCTTGAAGAGTACGTACAGAATTCTTAGCTGCGCATCGCAATGAGATTCGTCCTGAGAACTGTTTGGTATGTACCGACGGTTGTGTGCGGTTGACCGAATACGTGCGCTAGAGGTAGCGCTTTCATTCTAAGATGAAGCAAAGCCTGTACACAGCCAGCAAGTGAGGCATAAAATAACGGGTCTGCTTATGCGTTTCATATTCATTGGGACAGGGAAGACAGGGTTAGCTTCGATGTAAAAGCTTGTTTTGAACTCGCAATGTTTCTAGTCGCTCTCCTCTACTGCATTTCTCTAAGCTGAATTTTGTACTTGAACGATAACAAACAAAATATACACTTTACCTTTTCTGCTTCTTACCGGGCAACATTGCTCACAGCATTTGCTTTCTGGTTCATCTCATGACGCTTTTATTTCACTGAAAAAAAAATCATAGTTACGCATAGCCATCTGGTTTTTTTCAGGTATTTCTCCAGGAAGTTAAAGCTCTTGTGATGCAAAACTGACTTTTGATAACATGTACAAGCAACTCATTTAAATAGTTAAAGGTTATTATCTGGCACTACTGCTCAAAATAAGGTGATATTTAGTCAAAGGAAGCCGAATCGAAAAAGAAGCAGTTCATGATGTAAAACTGCGTTTGTATTCAAAGGAAGTTTTATCACACCTAAATGGAATATCCCATCGCGATCACAGAGCCCTAAATTGCCGTTTCGGTAGATTTGAGAGACACCTTGTTGCTGTGCGTGATCTTCTCAGCTCCACATTTTAGTTTCAGAGCGGTTTAGTAGAAAGCAACACTAAAGCACCTAGATTAGACCGTGGAATTATGAACCAGCCGCTTTCGACCCAAAATGCACAAGAAATTAATCACCACAAAACTACACTGAGTAAATGTTGCTCTCGTTATAGCCGTAGGTGAAGTTACAAGGTATCAAGAACGATGGCGCACCAAATATCTAAGAGATCAACAACTGACCTGCGTACTTTGATGCCTCACTATGTAGGTGCGCTAGTTTTCATTTACGGACCTTTCTGAATAACCCAGAAGAAAAAAACGAATTCTGGCTAACGCATATATGAACACGTGGGGATGCGGCGGTCATTCCTAAGCAATGGCAACACTGATTGCTGATCAGAAGAGAAGGGGAGCGCAATTTTGGCTAAGCTGCACGTTTCAGTGCATTCAGTTTTTTGCGAAACAATCATGAAACCTCAGAAAACACCCAGTCGGTATATTGGTGTGAATTCTGAGTGTGTGTAATGAATTATTCTGGCAGATTAAAAAAAAAAACAAAACTAGCTGAGGTTTACCTCTGGTTAAACCGGGCGAGTTGCGTAAGCAAGCAGCAACTGTTTTGCCCGAGGCGAACGCGCGTATTTATTCCCCGTTTCCCTCCCGCTTCCTCTCTCCACATTCCGACACATGCGTCGAGAGCGTACGACTAGGCGCTCGCCAGCGGCGGCGGCGCAGCGACGGTCCTGCCGCCTAGTGGAGCGCGGCTGAAATGGTTGCTATGGCAACGGCGCTCCATCTGTTGGACCTCGGCCACCGCCGGGAGCTACGCGATGGCTTGAAACCTGGCGCAGTATTGCTTACGCAATAAAAAATCTCCGCGCTTTTTCTCGGGAGTTTCCTTGAATGCTTCTCGGACTGGATAGGCAGCTAACGAAATAGAAAAGAAGGAGGTCACATGAGACAACGTTGTATCAGGGAACGAATACGGTCCCGTACGATACCCGGTTACAAACCATTCCTCATTTCTTCCGGCTTGCATTTTAAGACTATGCACAAAAAACGAAGCGTAGAAAATGGATTCCACTGACTGTCCTGCGAGGTTCCGTATTATTATTGTTATTATTACATGCACTTTTTGTAAGTCGTAGTATAGAAAGCGGCAATAATGATTTTCATTATTAATATCATTATTATTACTATTATTATTGTTATTATTACATGCACTTTTTGTAAGTCGTATTGTGTCACGACCATACCAAATTGAACTGTAAAAGAAAGCAGAAAGGACAAACTCTCGGTCCAGCATTCAGCCACCTAAAAAGTGGTCAAATGCGCTCATTCTGGAATCACAACTGAAAAACTTTGAAAGGAAAGGGCAAAAAACGTATAATTTTTATCTCATAATTTCATGCTTTACGTTCCACACCGGTCATGACGTCTCTCTCTACTCACACAGTCTCCTGCTTGCCGAGTTCAATGTTTCGTGCGACCCACATGCGACACGTGTTGGTATGTTTCGTATGTTTTACTTCTCTAGAGAAACTAGGGAGCGTCGCTGACCTGACTACGTCGACATGTTTTTGCTTCTTTGTATGTTTGTGTATAAGCTGCGGAGCTTATTACAGAATCCGAAGCAGGCCGCAAAGTGCCTCAAAAAATGAGTCAAGGCGCCCCGTGGGTGAAGCCACAGGCACGTGGCTCTTTAACAAGTTGTTTCGCAGCAATCTGCGCTCAACCGGAGAAGCGAAAAAGACACGTGTTTACGCGACGAGTATATCTAGGAAGCGGCATGGTCGGCGTATCTTAGACGAGCATCGATGCGCGCTGTAGAGGTGATGAAAACAGACCGGAAGACACGTGCGGTGGTGTTTCGACACGGATTACTATTTTTGCCGCTGTCTGGTTCGTTCAGACACGGAAACACGCTTGTTTTTCGCAAAAAAGTTAGTTATTGGTCGATCGTACGGCCATCACTAGATACGGTTTGACTAATGAGCGTTGTCGCAACGACCGGGCAGGCTTTGTCAGTTCAAAACACGCATTAAACATTGAAATATGCTTCTTCGTTGAACTGGCCTTTCTCAAGCCTTGAGAGGAGCAAGATTCTGACGCAAATGTAGACTCGTAATAAATATCTCACGAAGAGGTACATTTTAACTTTGCTACATAATTTTGCGGCACACAAGTACGCGTCTTTATAAATGCAAGGCGTTTCACCTATGACTGTCCTCGCAGAGTTCCTTTGCGCGAGACTTCAATTTGCTATGAGATATATTTGAAAAGGAAATAAAGACGGAAGGAGTAGCATCTCTAGATTTTGATTTAAATGCCCAGCTAGGCATTACAGTGAATTCATCCTCTTTGTCAGCCTGGAGAAGACGGAGCGAGTGGTCGCGTAGGAAAGATGGCACACGTATCCCTGGTAGACCATGTTCCATTTACAAACATGGCCCCTTTGCCTTCCTAAACTCTGCTGGGGTTCCAGTTCGCGTGTTTTTTAGAACTTTAGAACTTTTATCTACAGTCAACGTACATATAGTCTGAAGAGACACCACACTTGCAAAAACAAGGTGTATGCATTGGGTCCTGCATCCGTACAGCCTTTATTGTAACAACAGCTTGTACAGCCCGTATAACCTTTATTGTTTAAATTTTCCCCACGTACAGAACTATATCTACACACTCATGTGCGTACTAGTACACACGTTCGTGTTTGTCTGTGTGTGCTCACCTGGTTTCGACTAGAGGCGCCCCGAGAAACTGCGTCTTAGGTCGAGCCGTGGCTCGAGAATAACAGCGCAGTTGTCGAGCATCACCATGAGTCTATGGGCCAGCCATAAAATAAATACATCGACGTATTTACGAGGCCACTCGGTTCCCTTGCTGTGCAGGTACTTTACGTTGTGCAAGGCTGCTGGAGGCGAACAAGTAAGCTTTAGCTGCATTGCAGACTATATGAGGACGAAATCACTTGAAAGGGGGACAAATTGGCAAAGTCCGTTAGAAACCAGAGCTCGAAAAAGAAAAGAGCAACAACGATTGCTTTGCCGAAATTGGCTCGGCATGTGAACTGCGAAATTCACTCGGCAGAAATGCATATGGTTTATGCGCATACGCCTCGCTGAAGCCCGGCTTCGAAATCCGGGGAAGTCCAGCTGTCTGGAAGGCGAAAGTAAGAAATCCGTTTCTCGGCTGAAGCATTTCTAATAAGTGTTGATCTGTCGTAATTGGACAGCGTAGATTGCCTGTATTATTGGAGCTTGCTGGTCAATGTGTGTCTTTAACGATAGCTTTATTTCTTCATGCAAACCAACTTTTCCACCTGCTGACGCTGATATTCCACGAAACGAGATTGAACCACGCGTTGCTGACATAGCGATAGCAAACAGCATGCGATAGGCGTTCAACTGCTACGTAACGGGAGTCAGAAAATACTTCGGGGTTGTTATGTCGTAGTATACTGCCGCTAAAGCTTGCTAAGTACGGTTTTCATCAGTGCAATTTCTTTCTTTTATTTATTATGATTAACTCACCTCATCATTATCTCTCCTTCACGCAGGGCGAATCTTCTTGCGTTTGCTTTCGAAACGACCCTATAGACTGTTCGTAAGGGATCTTATCATGTGTGCAGGCTGTAGTGCTGCAGTAATGACTGTTCGCCAGCATGTACGTTCTTTATGTACAACGTTTTGAGTCCTGTGTAATTACAGCAAGTTCGAACGCCTCGGCCATTCCGATCTCGATGACCTCCAAGGTCGCGTATTCCTGCCAGTGATTTGCTTCATTTACTTTGCTGGTCTCATGTTCGCCCATTAAAGAGTCCGCTGTCAACGACTTCGTCCATTTACCTGTCTGTTATCAGTACCGCCAAAAGTGAGTACTATGTTTGTCGGTGTTTATCAAGCCGTTTCAAGACAAGGCCAAAATACGCTATGTCGAAAATAAACTGGTTTCGCGTTAGCACTCCTGCTTTAAATGGACAATGAGGAGAACTTCATCGAATTTGGTTCTTGGTAGAAAAACGATTCCATGACCTTTCCTGGGTATGCAGATGTCTTGTCTGGCAGCAAATTGTACATTTACGGCAAATAAAATCACATTTAGAAACTCTCCCGCCACCTATTCAAACTCGTGACGTCTGCATCATAGAGGACTCCGAGATCACTGATTTGGTGTCAATGGCGGTGCAGCCTACCCTCTGGAATCCACAACCAAAAAAACTGCGTCGACGCACTGGAGTTTACTTGCGCAATCGGCAGGTAATGGCGGCCCGTGTGCTGAAGAAGCTTTGTTTTCAGTGCAAGTAAATTTGAATCGCGGTGTTTAACGTTCCGAAGCGGTACATGAGATATCACGGACGCCATAACGGAGGGCTCCGGAATAATTTAGATCACCTGGAGTTATTCAACGTACACTGATATCGCACAACAGACTGGTGTTTTTGTATTTAGCCTCCATCGAAGTACGGCCGTCGCCGCCAGGATCGAGCCCGCGACCTTAAGTTCAGCAGCTGAACGCCAATGTCCTTTCAGAGCGATAGGCGCATTTGTGTCGCTACGAGTTTCGTGGGTGAGAGAGAAAGAACAAAGCGCGGTTTCTCAGTCAACATATAACAATAATTCGGTATGCGTTGTACACTCATCATCGGCTCCGGGACGGGATCACATAACAGTGAACCTGTTGGCGAACCTACCGGACTCAGCCTACCTCCATTTATTAGAATACATCAACCAGATCTGGGACGGTCGTCCACTCCCTCCCGAGTGGAAAACGTCACTTGTGACGTTTATCCCTAAAACAGGTAAGGCCGTGAATACGGACAACCTGAGGCCCATATCACTGACCTCATGTGCGGGCAAGCTTATGGAGACGATGGTTCGGGATCGCCTCTCTCCATACCTGGAGAGTAAGGGCTTCTTTGCAGTTACCATGTTCGGGTTTCGCCCCCACATGTCTGCACAGGATGTCCTTCTCCAGCTGCACAGGGATGTAATACGACCCACAACTATGCAACACAATGACAAAGCCATCCTCGCCCTTGATCTGAAAGGAGCTTTCGACAATGTTAAACACGGAAGCATCCTGGCCAACTTGAGTTCTACCGATTGTGGGGCTAGGGCCTACGCGTATGTAAGAAATTTCTTGACTAATCGCCAGGCCTTTCTTCGGATTGAGGGCGAGGAATACGGCCCTTACATGATGGGAACACGGGGTACACCTCAGGGAGCGGTGTTATCACCGCTCCTGTTCAACATAGCTATGATGCACCTCCCAAGCCAACTGGCCCGGGTGGAAGGCATTCAACACGCGTTGTATGCAGATGACATTACAATTTGGACCACTGAGGGGAGCCTTGGGGACATGGAGGCCCGCCTTCAGCAGGCCGCTTCCATAGTCGATGCGTATGCCATTGACTGTGGGCTCCAATGTGCTCCAGCGAAATCAGAGCTTTTGCATGTCAGAGCGAACCCAAAGGATAGGACAGCAATTCACATCTCTCTGTCAGGAGGTCCTATTAGAGAGGTGGAGGAGCTCCGTATTCTGGGCCTTTTCATTCACCACAGACTCAGACCGGACTCCACCATTCTGAAACTCAAGAGAGTAGGCGAACAGGTAGGGCGCATGATCCGCCGCGTTTCCAACAAGCGGGGCGGTCTGCGGGGCAGGGACGCGCTTCGGCTCGTCTATGCCTTCGTGACTAGCCGGATCCTCTACGCCGTGCCATATCTCCGCACTACTAAGCAAGACGAGGCGCGAATAGACGCTGTCATCCGCAAGGCAACTAAGCGAGCCCTGGATCTCCCGGTGACTACCTCTAATGCCAAACTCAAGGCATTGGGGGTGCTAAACTCCTACCAGGAGCTGCGGGAGGCCCACCTCGTGAACCAATACACGCGGCTCATGCAGACGGCCCCTGGGCGCCGCCTGCTAAACCGCTTACACATCCAACACGACTGCACTCCAGAGGAGGCGGAGCGTATCCCAGTACTGTGGCGCCATATGCTCTGGGTCTCCCCGCTCCCCCGTAACATGGACACCGACATGCACGTAAACAGGCGACAAGCGCGGGCTCGGGCTCTTGAGAGACAACACGGCTCCCGACCCGGTGTATATTATGTAGACGTAGCAGGCCCATCGCCCACGGGATTTTACACGGCCGCTGTCGTTCACCAGGAAATGCACGTTGATGGGCTCTCTTTTCGAGCCCCGAATTCAATGCGAGCCGAGGAAGTAGCGATAGCGCTTGCTGCCGCCCACGCCAATTCGAGAATCATCATTACGGACTCCCGAAAAGCATGTGATCATTACTTGGCAGGGGAGATCTCCCCCTTAGCTGCTTGCATTCTAAGACGGACTGCCACTGATCCAACACCCAAAAGAATCATTTGGGCTCCTGGCCACCAGGGTTTACGAGGTAATGAGGCCGCTGACGCGGCTGCCCGAGCGCTTACTCACCGGGCTCCTCATCCCAGCTCTTCTGGCTCGGAGACTAACCAGCCGCTGCTGCGATTCAAGGAAATTATAACGCATTATAGCGACATCCACCGCCTTTTCCCGGCCCCTGCAAAGGGGCTGAGTAAGACGGAGGAGCGAACTTTAAGGCGCCTGCAGACAGGTACTCTACTCTGTCCTGCAATCTTAAAGCATTACGATCCTAACACGGATGGGCGATGCCCACACTGTGGGGAGACCTGTGATATCTTCCACATGGTGTGGGCATGTACTCAAAATCCCCACCTCCCCCCTTCCCCTACCCCTTCCAGAGAGGCATGGGAGACTGCCCTTCTCAACTGCTCCTCGCTTGAGTCCCAAAGGGCTCTGGTGAAACGGGCTAGAGACGGGGCATTGTCATGCGGTGTCCCGGACTAGGGACGCCGACCATGTAGCGTGGCCACTCTGTGGCTCCCAAACTCTATTTCAGAAATTAAAAGTTTTCACCACCACCACCACTCATCATCGCAACTTAGTAAGAGACGTAGCCTGGCATGATGGCGCCACAGTAACTCTTTCTCATAAAAACCAACTTTACACAAATGAGCAAGGCTATCCAAGCTATTGCTGCGACGAAACGTGCGTGTTTCGCTTGCAGACGGGTGGCATGGTCTATATTTTCTCTAACTATTGCGGCTGATGCACAATACGTCGCTTGATGCCGCTCGAATACGCAGCTGCTCTATTTTTAGAATGAGCGGGAAAATCTCAATTCAGTTATCGCCAAGAGCACCAAAGTCTTCTGGTAGAATGGCGCCGAGAACTGGCCTTTTGGTTTTATCCGGTTTAACGTCCCAAAGCGACTCATGCTATAAGGGACGCCGTAGAAAAGGGCTGCGGACAATTTCGACCACCTGGAGTTCCTTAACGTGTACTAGCATTGCACAGTGTACAGGCCTCTAGCATCTTGCCTCGACTGAAATGTCCCCGCCGCGACCGGAATCGAACCTGCGCCTTTCGGGCTAGAAGCCGAGCACCACAACTACTGAGCCACCGCCGCGACGCTAAGATCTAGTAGAGGCAAACATGCGTTAAACTGTAATGACGGAGACCTATCGTGCTTATACCTGCACCACTTCGTGGTTTTCTTCTGAGTAAAATTTGGGGCTCTTGTGCACGTTTTGAACGAAGTAATTACTGACAAGTCTTTAATATTCCGAACCAGAAGAGCAGTTTGGGCGAGTTGGTCTGAGTCCCAATAAACCGCACCGAGAAAAAAAAAATCGTTCTCAAGGAAGGTAACATGAACCACAGGGCTCGTGTGGGCGGTGTAAATTTCGTTAGCGTTAAAGGCCCCGTTACGCAGAAAATCCGACGTCGGCGTTGTCGGCGTTGTCGGCGTTGTCGGCGTCGTGAGCGATAAATAGGGCGTTGGCCGGCCCAGGCAGCCACCCCGGGCGAAGCAACGTAGGTACGCAGCCCAGGTCACGCGACCTTGTGGGGTCATCACAACCTGCCCATCGGACTGTGAGAAAACTAACCACACTGGCAGGTGGCAGTTAAATTAATGCTTGATTGCGAGAGGTTGCTCGGGAGAGCAACTTGAGTCGCACAAGGCCCACCGGTGGTCGCACCTGCCATCGCAAGGCAGTGGCGCACCCCTTTACCCCTGCACCATTGCGCAAGGAGTGGTATGAGAACTCCTCCCAGGGACATATGAATGTAAAGTTGAGAATGTCCTATTCCGCATATATGGGCATTAACTCATTAACGCTATATAGTGTCATATCCTTCAGCGGGAGCTTAAGTGTCCCTTCGAATTTCTTTTTTGTTCTTGCTCTTGTGGTGCTGTCGCGTTTTTGTTTTCGCTGCAGTTTGTTTGGAACCAGTCTTATATAATGAATCGTGCCACTCACAATTCAGGCAGCAGGCAAGTTTGAACACATTGCAATATAGGACACGCCTCTAAAACGGGACAGCGCTCCTTTTTTAGCCTCTTTTCTGAGAGCGTTGTTTGCTGCTGCTTTTTTTTTTGTTCTCGAGCAGCTTTCCTCTACGGCACCGGAAATGAATTTTATGACACAAACTACCATTCTAGATCACGCTATTCAGGCTTCGTTCCGCTTTCTTCTGCAGCAGCTGTTTCTAACATCTGGTCTCTAGAGGATTTCAAGCGCACCTTTTTGTCTTTGTTCTTATTCTCGAGGTGGGCTTTTCAGTGCAGTTGAAGCCGCGCGTACCGGACTCTTGCGCACCTGATTGGTAGGCAACACAATCTTGTGACAAGCTGATAAAAGTATTAGAACTTCGAAACAGTACCGTCCCTTGAAACTAGTATTAAGCATCGCCCCCAGATGTCACGTGGAGTGGCCACATCACCAAAGCAACAAAAACGAACAAATTTTTTTGTAGTTAAGTAGTGCCCACAAAAAAATGATAGAGCAACTCTAGTGATTTAGATTATTAACCGGGACGAACTGATTAATCTGCTTTTGGATCCGATAAAGAAGAATGGCGGCGACTGCTTCACGCTGACGCTTTCTGTGTTCCCGCTGTTGGGCAGTCTTCCGAATACGAGCTTATTTGGGCAACATCCTGCTTGCTCTTGACAAATGGCGGGAAGTCGTTAGCAGTCGAGGCTGTTCGACGTTTTTTAAGGCGAAAGCCTTTAATAGCTCATACTCGTGGCCATGACTGTCCGTCCGTTACACCTGAAGTGAAAGTCGTAACTAGTCATTACTAGTCACAAGTCATGACTAACTGTTCATACTAGAAAAAAGTCATATAATCTTGTGCACAGCGAGAATCGAACCACCATCCTTCCGTTCCATAGCCGAGCGTGCTGACCACTATGCCACGCAGACTTCCTGCCAAAGCATATGCAGTTCTCCTTGTCTAGCGTAAGGTCGCTGGAAAGCGTTGCGGGAAAGGCTTTCGCCTCATCGCACTTTGGATCGCCAATGTGCCCCTTCAAAATGTTTTTTCTCGTTTTCTTTTCTCGACTTTTCTTCCTTTCTACAGATCCCCGAGTCTTCCCTCTTCCTGGCCACCTGCGACCATATCTGAAGCTCTTGGGACGCTGGTCCCAACCTTGTTTCTTTTCGTTCTTCTTAATTATTGGTTTGGTTTACTAGGGTTTAACGTCCCAAAACAACTCAGGCTATGAGGGACGGCGTAGTGAAATTTCGACCACCTGGGGTTCTTTAACGTGCACTGTCATCGCACAGTGCATGGGCCTTTAGAATCTCGTCTCCATCGAAATTCGGCCTGCCGCGGCCGGTGTCTAACCCGTGTCTTTCGGGCCAGTAGACGAGCTCCATATCCACTGAGCCACCACGGCGGCGCTCTTCTTAATTATCATTTCTTTCGGGGCCTCTCAGCCCTACAAACCACCTTTTCCCGGCCCTGATTTGTGCCTTTTTTTCTTCTTCTTCTTATTGGTTTTTCTTGAATTTTCTCTTGGGCACTGGCTCCTTTTCTTTTATTTTCAATTGTTTTCGCCTGCGATAACCTCTGGTTCGGGGGGGGGGGGGGGGGGGGGCTTCTTCTCGCATTTTTTTTTGAGATTTTTTTATGTATTTCTTGTGAGTTTTGCAATAAAGGGCCTAGCCCATTTCGTGTCCCCGGTGTTTACACCGCTCGCGTTCATATGCAGCCTTCATATTGCGACGATGCTCGGTGCGACGGTCGCCTTCGCGCTCGTCAGCGCGTAAGGCAAGATTTTCTCTGCATCGACTCTGGGAATCACGGTGGCGTACCTGAGACCCTCCTTACTGCTGCGAATCGGCCACATATAAGACCTTTTCACTGTTTAGAGCTTGATTAAGCTGAAGCAGAGTGGCGAATACATTCTAACCTTGCTAAATGGGATGCGAAAACTGATGAAGAGCGAGAAGCGCGAAGAAGAGCGGCAGAGAAGAGGCGGCTGATGAAGTTGCCGGAGGAACGTGCTATAGAGAGCGGAGTGCGAATAGCTCCAGAGACCGCCGAACAGAGACAACGAAGACTCGAATCGCATCGGGCAGCTCATTCGGCTTATCGCAAGAGGAGATCCGAGGAAGGACTGCAAGCACATGTGGGTGCAAATCGAACTTTCAAGCTTATAGAAAGCTAAACAAGGATAAACAAAGCTAAGCAAGGACAAACGCGTATAGCGCGCCTAGGTCGCATTTAGCTTAACGCGGTAAATCGGGGGTCATTTTTTATCCTATGTGTTCTTTCTGTGTTGCATTTCGTGATTTCAATATCATCGCACTGCTAACACGAAATTCTGAGGACCTGTTGCACTGCCACGTATTAAGGTATATCTTTCCGGCGTGTACTTTGTGTTTGGCATCTTTATATCATCATAGTGATGATTATGTTCAAGCATTAGCTCGAAATTTTGAGCTCTTCGAATGGTAATAAAGTGTTTTTGGGAGTTTTTTTACTGATGTTTACTTCGTATTCTGTATCTTTGGCCCCTTTCCTCTGCACTCAGTTAAAATTGTATTCAGAATTCCTTTAACCTCCCTTTTCTCCAATCAGTTCACAGCGTACTATATATTCTTTTAGCCCTTCTCCGCTCTAATGTGCTCTGTAATAGGTTAAAATGAATGCAACCAGACACGCTTGATCTCGTCTTGTTCAGTGTGACAGGGTTTTTTGCACGAAATGCTGTGAGACGTTTCTCAATGACAGACAGAAAATGCGTTCTAGGACGCTGCTACATGTTTTGTTTTCGTTGTATTGCATGATATATCTTTCACCGCCTTAGCCAGCTGGAAATAATTTGGAGTAGGCCGCAAACGCCCCTGTTGCGACCCAAAAGAACACCTGCTGAAGGGAGGGCTCTATTTTCCCCTAAACCTTCCTGAGAGCTTGGCGGTTGTATACGACCCATTGACATGCTACATGTTAGACAGAAAGCAGTGAGTATGGATGATTCCTCATTCTACTCTTGCGTCGCATTGGACTTCTTTGCGTGCTTTTGTTCCTTTTCTTGTCTTGTTAGTACCTCAAAGCATTTGGTGAAAAGTGATTAAGTCTTGATGAAGACAAAAAAAAAAAATGTGGCGGAACAAAATAGGACGCAGACCAATACGGACGTATATTTCTTTTCTCAATATGTGTCTCAGGGTACATTGCATCTTTTTCTCTGAGGCGCTGTCTTTTCTAGCGCTTTTATCGTCCGTATCATGTCCAATCAAGTAGGCTAAGCCTTACCGCTACTGACCAAGAGTACACAGCAGTTTTGAATAAGGTTTCGGGTCAGTTGGTGTATTCCATCATATTTTGATATTTCACGGGCTCTTACTTTCCTCGATTTTTTGTCTTCTAGACACTTTTTGTTCAAACTTGCTGCTCTTCTTTTCAACGGAAGAGACAGGTAGTGCTGTTCTGAGGCAAGCACCTCGTGTGAGTCAAGCACGTTTAGCCGCGTAGGTGTGTTGTTTCTCTATTTATATGAAAGAGTTATTTCGGCTCACTCAAGGTAACTGCCGTAGAACAAAACGGTAAGAAGTCCATGTGTATGGTTTGGTTTGGTTTCGTGGGGTTTAACGTCCCAAAGCGACTAAGGCTATGAGAGACGCCGTAGTGAAGGGCTCCGGAAATTTCGACCACCTGTGGTTCTTTAACGTGCACTGACATCGCACAGTACACGGGCCTCCAGAATTTCTCCTCCAAAGAAATTCTAGCCGCCGCGACCGGGATCGAACCCGCGTCTTTTGGGTAAGTCCATGTGTAGACGTTTCGGACGAACCTCAGTAAATTATTAGAGCGGTTTCCTGTGTACAGTGTTCGCAAAAGTTTGATGTGGCAGTCTTTTTCGTGAAAGGTGGTTCACGGGCTTTAATGACCCAAAGCAACTCAGACTATGAGGGACGCGGTAGTGGAGGGTTCCGGATAATTTCGACCACCCGGGGTTCTTTAACGTGCACTTACATCGCACGGCACACGGGCCTCTGGAATTTCGCCTGCATCGAAATTCGACTACCTTAGGCTGGGATCTAACCCGCGTCTTCCAGGTCAGCAGCCGAGGACCACAACCATTAAGCCGGCGTGGCGGCTCGTCTTCATGAAAGAGTCATTTAATCCTTAGTACAAAAAAGTCTTATTCCTTGAAGTATCACGATGTTTAATGTTGTGCCTAACAGAGGCTCTGGGAGGGAACTGCTAGCCTTCGCCTTTCGGCGGGTAAATAAAGGCAACATACGGAATTTACTGCCTCATGTAGTAAATTCTCGGCCCGAATTAACCACTTATTCCAAGATTACACATTATTCGATGCAGCTTTTAGCCTTACCGAAGGGGCCTTACAGTGGTATTATCCTGGCCTTTACTGAAATCACGAATGTGAAAACAGTGCGTAGCTGGCCTAATTGGTGACGCAAGATCATAGTGCAAAAACAAGAAACTACGGGTATATGTATTGCATCGTCTCTTCCTGTATCCGGTTTCTTAGCGTTGAGCTTTTTTAATGATCAGGAATACATAGCAAATATCTACTATCCGTGGCAGGTGCTGTCTTGACTGCATCGCTGGTATTCAGTGCACTTGGAAGTGTCTGCGTGACAGCCTGACAAGGTTGTTGTAAGGGAAGTAAGTAAACCCTGCATGCAAATAAGTCAGCTCTCATACACCAACAGTGCTGCTTCTTTCTAAAAGATGCTGAGCCTGGGCGCATCTCTACCGACCATCTCCTGCATCCTGATTGGCGCGGCAACGTTGATTATATGGCACGTGGCACGCTTTTATCTGAGGGTACAGAAACACCCTAGAGGTCCGTTCCCCTGGCCCATAGTCGGAAACTTGCTCGGTGAGTGTTGAGCGGCGTCCACATTATCACCGTCTCGAGCTATGACACAACACAAGTGCATCATCTCGTGTTTTTCTAGATACTAATACTTATTACTTTACGAGGGTCCGGTAATATGTAGTAGCAAACCGAAAGAAGCACATCTACAGTCCCGTTCTTAGGGAATCGAACAATTTACAAGCTCTCAAGTCCTGGTTAAGCCATCGTACTTGGCCGGATAATTTGTCCGTCACATATGTCGAAAAAATTCCACATAAGACATCACTGAAAATCGGGAAACATCCTTCTCATCTACGTGAAGAAAATTTTGCTTCGTCTTTTCACTGAAAGCTACTACGCCGCAGCGCAACCTGGCGCTCTACGGACACAGCCGCAGCATTTAGGACACAGCCTTACAACAGGGCGCAGAATCCTGCCTATAATCATGAGGCTGCTGGCTTAAAGAGGCTCTTTAAAGTAACATTTTATCTTTTTATGTTAGTAATCTTGATGAGTTTGGCCGGCAGAAGAGAGTGGGTATGCCTGTGTGCGTGTATGCGCGCGCGCGCGTGTGTGTGTGTAATCGAGAGAGGGAGGGTTGCTTCCCACGTTCATACATTCCTGCCCGTCGTGCCAATGAACGGCGCGGGTAGGGCATTATTATTAATGCATTCGCGTTATGGTGGCTATGCGAACGAATACCCGGCCTCCGGGGTTTGTCTCACGAAGCGTGGAGAGGAGCAGAACAAGAACCTACCCTGCTTATAAACCCTGAGGTAGATTCGAACCCAAAGCAGCGGCGCGAACAGATCATCTTCGCATGCCGCCGCTTTAGGCCACTCGGCCATTGCCAGAGCCTTTCGCCCTGAGTGTTGGCCAGCCTCTTGTGCTGTGCTGTAGATATCATCGTCTTAATCAACTTCCATCCGTGTACGAGTCAGTCCAAACGCAAATACCGCATACGCATTTGCCCCCCCCCCCCCCCCCCCCCCCCCCCCCCCCACCCCACCCCCCCCCCATCTAAAAAAAAGCGCAATGTAGCGCCACCTGTCGAGTATAGCGGAACTCGCATAGAACAGCGGGAGATTTGAGCCACCTAGCAGAGTCAAAAAAGGACGCGAGGAAGGGCTCTCTCTTGTTGTTGTTAGTGGCTATTTATTAATAAAAAATAAAACTTGAAAGAACAGATGTTGCCAGCCGCGGCATTAGCCATCGAAACCTGAGGCACCTGAGCTGCGGCTAGCGGGAATAAATGGACAGGGAGAGGGAAAGAAAGGAGGGAGCGATAGTAAGAAAGGATAGGGTAGGGAGGAAATCATGGCGGCAATAGTCAGCGTCGGCTATATGACGAACATGCAGTCTCTCACAAGGAACGCCGGGAGGTTCGAACCACTGAGCACGCAGTCTCTCACACGGAACGGGGGTGATTTGAACCACTGTAGCTAGGGAGAAAAAAAAACGAACATTGTAATCGGTGTGAGTGAAAGATTTCGTTAACACAAAGCCACTGTACTTTCATAAAGAGTAGAATGGGCAGAAAAAACAAACAAACTCAAAAGAAAGTTGCCCATGACGTAAAAGGCACCGCTCGAAACACAAGCCAAAACGAAGAGGACACCACAAAACGAAGATGACACGCATCCTCTTCGTTTTGTCCCGTGTTTTGAGCGCTACATTTTTCGTCATGGTTTAGCAACTCGCCCAAGCAGCTACCCTTATAAAGTTGCCCAGCCCGCCGTTAGGCGTGGGTTAGCCACAGCAGCACGGCGAATTTTCCGCAGAGGCATCAGTCGTTCCTCATTGTGTGTCAACGAGAGTTTGGGCCGACCTGTTTGTCTTTATTTTTCAAGAACATCACTTCAAATGCTGGTTGCGGTCTTTTACGAAAGAAAAAGAAAGAAAAGAAATGCACACTCCAAGCCACGGGGAAGGTTTGGCGTGTTCAGTTTTTTGTTTTTAATTTTTCAGGCTATGCCTCGTGTACGCCCTTCTGGCCCCTGCGGAACCCCCTTTCTACAAGTGATGTCACTGTGTCGCGGACGATCGTCGATTTATTTTGTGCTCCATCTTTCATTGCTTAGCTTGCTATATAATCCGGATATAGGCGGGGATATAATCACTGCGCAACATTTAAAGCGAGAGCCCTTGCTTGTTTTGTAGTCGCAGCTGTATGGGCGGGTCAACAGCTGCGACGTGCGGCAGGTGCGGCAGCACCTAGATAACGGCGGACCTGGTTTCTTCCTTCCTTTCTTTCCTTCTTTCTTTCCTTCTTTCTTCCTTTCTTTCTTTCCTTCTTTCTTCCTTTCTTTCTTTCCTTCTTTCTTTCCTTCTTTCTTTCCTTCTTTCTTTCCTTCTACCTTTCTTTCTTTCCTTCTTTCTCTCTTTCTTTCCTTCTCTCTTTTTCCTTTCCTTCTTTCTTTCTTTCTTTTGCTTTCTTCGCACTCTTTTAGTCGCATTTAGGCCACGCTGATGTGTTGTCTCTTGTGCTCGTCACCGCCAAGTCTCACTATGCACCCTCCCAGGGAGCGGAGTCATGGGCAACTCTTGCGGTTACCCATAATTAGGGCCCGGAAATTTAGGCATTTGCCTAAAAATGCCTATAAATGCCTAAACGAGTGATTTTTGCCCTTGCCTGCCTTTTTGTCACTTTTTAGGAAATGCTACCTATTTAACCGCAATTTTTGCCTATAAATGCCTAAATCCGGCACTTCGGTCCTCGGTGACGTTTTTAAATTTTGAGACATATGTCTGTGTATGGTGAAAGGCACGCGCCGATGCACGCCGAAAAGGCGCTGGTCTCGGCGAACGTTTTTCTCGAATTGTAACTTGAACGTAGTGTAACGAAGTGTTTATCTCGAAGTGTAGCAAGAGGCGAGTTTGGAAAGAGACCTGAGATACATTCGTGCAATCTTCTCAACATTGACGGAAAGAATGACAAAGTTGGAAAAGGCTGGACTCAATAGATGAATCGCTGAAGGAAGTGGCAGAAGTATCAGCAGCACTTCGGGGACTGGGAGGAAACGACACTACTGCTTCTACGATGATGCAACAATTGGTAGAAAAAAATAGATGCCTAGAAACAATTTCCCAAATCAGAATCTTTCTACGCGGAGACGATACGGGCACATCACCTGAAGGCCTAAGCCTTTATCAACTCTCACGTTTTAGGTTCGCGCCACTAAGTTCATGCGATGTCCAAAGAAGCCTTTTAAGGTACAAAACTATGCTTAGCGAAAACCGAAGGAGCTTCACGCTCGAAAACCTGAGAATGTGCTTTATTGCTACAGTTGAGGACTCCGTACGCTCCATGCTTGACTTATAAATCTTGTACTTCTGAATAAAGAGTATTATTCAAAGCGCCTATTTTTGCTTTATAGAGCCTATTTCAGTGTTTTTTAGAGCCTAGATTCCAGCCTATTTCGGGGTTCTTTAGTGCCTAAATTTCCGGGCCCTACCCATAATCAACCCTTCCGAAAATGACGGAGATAAACAGTGCAGACAAATCTGTACTCTGCCGCACACTAGCACACTAGACAAATATCATCCTTCGCGAAGACCGCTCGTGCTGTGCGCGCTAACGCCATTTCCACTCTACACAAGATGAAGCAACTACTGCAGCAGCTATCGTGGTTGCGACCGTGACATCATATCAGGGTGACTCCCTCGCTTTTTATTGGTCAGTGAGCGTTACGAAGAATATATTTAGAAAAAAATTTATTTACATATGTACACTTGCCAAAGCTATCGGATATATTGACATTCACAAGTAGACATGACGCTGAACATGTAAGCATATTTGAGTAACTAGCAGGAACTGGCTGTGAATAGATTTACACTGAAAATTACGTGTGTCTGGACTCTTGGATACATGGTGTTTTAACCAGGAGGTTTGGCGTGTTAAGCTGTTGAATACGATTTCTTCCTACATAGTGTGCTTTTGTCACTAGGCAAGTTTCACCCCCTTTGCTAATTATGTTCACCCAGCTACATTACACCAGCCTTCATGCAGTAACACGAATTTAAACAAGCAAGGAAGAGATAAAACGTTTACACGTGATTGGTACCTTCCGCGCGTTTTTCTTTTTTAATGAGTGGAAACACAGGAGGCAGAAACTGCATTTTTGGCGTCGCTGAATTGAACGAGACACTCAGTTAACCTCTACCGTTGTTCAACCGTTCTTCTGCACTGCAGCCGTTGGGGAAAGGAAGCGCTTCAAGGACAAGATAATGGATTGGTCAGGCCAATACGGTGACATATTTACCTTCTGGATGGCCGAAAAGCCCATCGTGGTATTGGGCAGCGGCCTCTTGATTAGGGAAGCTCTCGTTGCAAAGCGAAACTCCTTTGGTGGACGGCCCCCGAGTAACATGCGTAAGTGAACATCCTTCTTGTTTGCTACTCCTCACGTTCCGCCAAACTTTGGCGCTGCAGCACCAAAACTGCTGTCTTTGTTTCGATGATGGCCGATAAAGAGAAAAAAAGTACGCCGCAAATAAGAATAAGGGAATAATGAAAGTGCTAAAGCATTGTTCGCATTACTTTGTCATTTCCCTACTTTGTGCTGTAACCGATGCGCGTTTCTATTTTGTTTGGGAACGATCATTTTGCGAAATGGTATAGCGCCAATCCTTCATTATATTAAATTTGACTGACACTAGTCAGAGCTATGCTGATGCAGGTTCTTAGTTGCTTTATCTCGGCGCTCCTCTCAAAACAGGTGTATTATATAAACAGAGTACGCATACCCGACATTTCTGGGCAAAAACATTCTTCAACGGGAAATAGTTTATGAACTCAATTTTTGTTCCATTTTGAGATTTTGCCATAATAATCAATATATCCGCTGATATTCGATGAGCAGGTTTTCTTTTCTTTTTTTGCTATTATGTTTTCGCAATCGTTAAAAGCGTTCCCCATTTGTTTTCGATGGCAGTCTTTACTGCTCGATGTGAGCGACGGAAAAACCTAAAAAACAAACAAACAGATTTTTTTTACGGGCTGAAAAACTGGACCATTACCTTCAATGTTTCTATAACAGTAGCTTTCAATATTAAAAATATTTGAAATTGTTTCCCAAGAAGGCTGGATATGTAGTCGGGTTTAGAAAGCCGCTTGACACGTAAACTCAGTTCGCGATGCGCCGATGTCTTAATTATCGTAATTAAACAGAAAACCTAAGTCTATTGGTGACTGGGCTCCTACGACAAAGATCGGTGTTAAACGGATACTGAAGCAAAATCTTAAAATTGAACAAAAACACTGAAAATAGATTCTCGGAATGATTACACTGAAATCTAGACGTCACTTCTCATATTTTTCACCGGATAGTTTTATTTTCGATGTTTTATGAGCGCGCGTCAAGCCCTCCTGCCCGGCGCGATGGATGGATGGAAAAAACTTTATTGTTAATAAATTTCAAGTGTTCTTGACCCTTACGGGTCACTGGGCGCCGTGGTCGATCCTTGGTCCAGGATGCCGCACTTGACTGCTGCCATCGTGGCTCGGCGCACAAGAAATCGTTGCGCTTCCTCGTCCTCGCTGGCCAGCAAGTGCTCCCACTGCATCACACTCGGGTTGTTTATTCTTGGCTCTAAGTCTGCCTTAGGGCAGGTCCATGTGACATGCTCTAGTGTAGGTTTACCCTGACACCACGCACATTCGTCTGCATATTGTGTAGGGAAAATCTTGTGTAGTTTGTGCAGGTGCGGGTAGGTACCGGTTTGTAGTCTGCGCCAGTCTACCACCTCCTCTTTGGTGAGCGTTTTGTATGGGGCTGGGTAGCGTTTCCGCTGACCCCTGTAATGAGGTGGAGAGCGCGACGTCATGACACCCTCGTGCGACAGGCACCCGGTCCCGTCACGCGCGATGTCGTACTGCAGTTCGGGTAGACCAAGCGATAAGGCTCCCAACCTCAGACACTGCCGACGCAGAACTGGCGAAACCCGCGAGTAGCGATGGCAGTCGTGCTCCTGCGGGAACAGTGGGTGCGCGGGTGATATGACGTCTAGTCGCAGCTTCCACAGGCGGGCGCCAGGTGCAACTATACGGCAATAAACCGCGAAAAAAACGTGCTATCAGCTTTTTTCGCTAAAATGCTTGTCGCATTTATCAATTTTAGCAGTCAAGCTATTGTTTATGTTGAAGAGCAGCTACAAAAGTATGGTTCAGTATCCCTTTAAATCGAGGCGGGAAGTCTTGAGTGCTATATGTATGAAAATGGGCACTGCATGCTCAGCTGTTTGGAAATGATACCTCTCCTCGAAATTGCGCACCAACATTGCTGGCATTCAAAAACCCTTGTCGCACGCCAACGGCTTTGTGAACACAGCTGCATATTCACTGTAATCGCGCATAAAAATATGACATGTTGCAAGCAAAAATTTAAGTAAAACTCTTGTGGCTGGAACATTTTTTTTCTGCAGATCTGTTAAGTAATAGTAGATTGAGAATTAATTCAAAACACCTGTGGATGGTACTGTCGTTTTTCTGTAACCTGCATTGCCAACATCCATTACACACACGTTTAGGATTTGTTTAACTGCTCTTCGATTGAGGGTTTTAAAATTGACCACGTTTCTCTTTTTGGTTCATGATGCTGGAGTACTGAAAAAGAGTGCTGTTCTTAAAAAACTCTTGAAGGAAGGTTTCTAGCACACATTTGCGAGTTTTAACAGGTGACTGATTGGCATTCAAGTGTACTGTGCAGGTGGAGTTTGATCGGCGGTAGTGTTTTACCAAACACCCCTTTTAACTTGCATTTCTTCACAGCTGAAAAAGCGCCAAAACTTGAATAATAAATTAAAGAAATGCGTGAGTGGAGTACCTCCTATGAATTCGGCAACAAAGAAGGCCGCTTTGATTTCTTTGAACAGAGTGAGGCGACAACCTTATGTCGTCAGATATAGTGGCAATCGTTCCCCCAAATATCATCTCATGGATAAAGTTCAGCGCGAGCGGTCCAGTGACTCAGCACAGGCGCTGAAACACTCGGATAAGTGATGTGTAGGGACGCAAATGTAGAACCTTGATTAAACGCTATCAAGCCGACTTCTTCAAGAGGAAGAAGTGGGCTTGGGCAGGGCATGTAATGCGAAAGCAAGATAACCGCTGGTCCTTAAGGGTAACGGAGTGGATTCCAAGAGAAAGCAAACGTAGCAGGGGACGGCAGAAAGTTAGGTGGGCGGATGAGATTAAGAAGTTTGCGGGGATACAGTGGCGGCAATTGGCAAAGGACAGGGTTAATTGGAGAGGCATGGGAGAGGCCTTTGCCCTGCAGAGGGTGTAGTCAGGCTGATGATGATGGTGATGATGATGAAATTAACTTTACTCCTTTGCAAATAAGAATGCCAGAGCCCTCGTGAGAAGAGAAATTAATTATATGTAATTGATCTTAAAAATCCAAGTTCTTGTGCCTAAATGAAACATGTCTAATTTGCAGAAGATATGCGCAAGGAGAAAGAAGATCACGACATTCTCTTTGAAGATACTGGGCCTGCGTGGAGAGCGCTTAGGAAGGTTGCTCTTGCAGCAATAAGGTAAACGCATCTCCTACAGTAAGTTCTTTTTTTTTGCCTTTTTTAGGTGGTTTATTTAAGCCTTTTAGTTAAATAGAAGAGGTTCACTGTGAACTTCAACTTTTGCACGTTTCTCTAAGAAATTTTTTTTTTCGCCGTCGTAGAAAGCACCATTCCAGTGAAAACCTCGAGGCTCTCTGCTCTGAAGTCGTCGACGCATATGTAGACTCCCTACAAGGGACATCTGAGATAACGAATGCCAGAGATCCACTCATGTTCATCTTCTTCAACATAACGGCTGCGTCAACATTCAGCAAAAAGTGAGCGCATCTTCTTTTGCCCTGCACCTAATGCCCCTTACATGCCAAATTTTTGTTCCAAAATAAATTAACGAAAAAATTGAGATCAGCAGACTGAGCAGTAGTGAAGGAAGTACCAGGGGTACTTTATATCATGCTGCAGTAACATTCAAAAACCAAAATTAACGGTGCTCGTTGACAACACCTCCACATAAGCGAAGTACAAGGCCTGAGTGAAAACAAACAAACAAACAAACAAACAAACAAACAAACAAACAAACAAACAAACAAACAAACAAACAAACAAACAAACAAACAAACAAACAAACAAACAAACAAACAAACAAACAAACAAACAAACAAACAAACAAACAAACAAACAAACAAACAAACAAACAAACAAACAAACAAACAAACAAACAAACAAACAAACAAACAAACAAGCAAACAAAAAAAAATTTCTATATTACACGCGAACTCACCTTAAATATTGCCGCAAATAAAAGCTGTTACGCTCGCAGTACTTTTAAGGTGTTTGGTGTATAATTGCTACACAGATGCTAATATGTGTGCAGGTGTTAACGAGAAAGAGTGGGAAGATTTAAGTAAGCGTATGCTTCTGTTATATAAATATAAAGCACCAAAGATTACAGACCATTTTGCTGAAGGCAAGGCGGGGAGGAGGAAACCACTCTATAATTCTATGCATTGCGCGTCAAAAGCCATTCCCGTTTCCGCCGGTCCATTGTCAGTCCGGAATGGGCTGCGCTGTCGCACCACTTTTTGCATTGCGGAGCAGCCTTTTTCGTCTGTCTTGTTGCTTAAAAATTTGTACCCCTTTATCAATGTCGTTATCAGTGGAGAGGTCGCGGGGAATATACACTGCATGATCGTGGATCACCTGCAATTAAATTTTGAATAGACGTCTTGCGTAAACGGGGAAATCACCGTACCCGGAACGAACCCTCAGATATGTTCAACCCGAGAAGGCGCACCGAAGAAAATTCGGTACCAGTGTTGAACCTGGAATACAACTGCACGTGAATGAGTGAGTGAAAAAAAAAAAACATTTACTCATCGGCAAAAAGTGTGGGATTAGCGGGTATTCAGTTGTGCCATATGGCCGTGATTTGCTGGCTGGTGGCGACCTCTTCGGCTCGCTTGGTAGCCTTCACTAACGTGGTTGGATCCGAGCTGAGCAGCACATTTTCCCATGCTTTGAGTGAGGAAGAAGCCAAAAGATCTGAAGGAGGGGGATTCTCCGGGCAGTCCCATAATATGTGATCTAGGGTAGCTAGGTATCCCCAGAGTTTACAGTGCTGACTGTAACTGTGTAACGACTTCCAGCGGATATGTGTATAATGTGCCGCCTGGAAAATAGAATTAAATAAGAAGGATGCAGCAATAACACACGCAACATCTCTGCACAGGTGGTTCTTTCCACAGTTCAGTCAATCTCAACGCTCGTTTCTCACTAACGTCCGTTAAATGAGAGACTCAGCGGCTACTGCTCAGCGCGATCATCAATTTCGATGAGTACTAGATGAAAAAATGCTCATCAACGCACATTCAGTACCCAGAGATGGACGAGGCAGATCAGCTGCTCAATGCTATGGCATAGACCAGGAGGTAAAAGGCACGACGCACCGTTTTACGTCCACCGGGTAGGGATGAGAAACCTCATAAACAACGGTAAACGATACGCATGTGACGTGACCTTTTTGAATTAAAATTCTTTCATGCGATATGAAGGTCGCGACAGGCACCATCGTGAGATTATACATGAAAAATGCTTTGCTGTTCGGTGATCAGTGTTCAGTGCAGGTGCACTGTGGCGATCCGCATAGCATACCAGCATCGGGCGATCTGTATATGCATATCCTGCTCCTTCGCTGTGCGGTTGTGTCCACATTTGCAATCACAGTTACAGTTACAATTCATAATTCAAAATACGTGCTCCACAGAAGATGAAAGCACAGACATTTTGGTAGTAAGCAGAACGCCGCCCTTCGATGTCGCCCTGGCCGCTACTGCTGCTTGCAGCTGCTTACGCCACGTAGCATCGGCGACGCTTACTCGGATGATGTGGTTTGTTGGCTCGCTTACACAAAACCAGCCGCATTCTCAGTTCAAGAACACTGTGAAACATCACGCTGCCGGGCAGTGTTCACAAGAAACAAGGCAAAAGTGGGGCTAGCTCAGAAGCAATGCGCAGTCGCCGCTGCATGAACGCCGCGCGCACAGCCCAAGATGGCGCCGAGAAGGGCTAGTGCGGGATTTCATGCTTGGCTCGTACGGGACGCCACCAGCAAGGTAAGAGGGATCGAAGCTAAAATCGTGTATAGACGCCATAAACTGTTCGCTCTGACGCAGGTTTGAGCGGAACAGCCCGGACCTTGTGGAGCTGGCCAGCATCAATCGAGGCCTGCCGGACATGTCGCCGCTGCAGAGTGACATCGCCCCGTGGCTCGGTGTGCTGCACTGGCGACAAGAGAGGGCGTTCAGGCGTCACATGGGCAACCTAGTCGCACTGTTCAGCCGCCTGTACGACAAGGCCAAGGCCGACTACGTCCGAGGCAAGGGAGATGCAGCTGTCGGAGTGATTTCTGAAAAGTTGATTTCGCAATCTGAAGTTCTCGTTGTTATATGGCTACTCTTGGAGTTGCTTTCAGCCAGACATTGAATTACAGCTACCATTCGGCTTGCCATCGTAAGTTTCCTGCTACTAACGTATCTGGTAGGGCCGCCTTCAGTCGCTAATAAGTAGGCAAAAATTTTCGTTGCACCCTTTGTGTTCGGTCCGGTTTGGTCAAGGCATCTCCGGGCCTTATACAGGGTGTTGTAAGTAACGTGTACCCAAAGTATTGAGAAAGTAGAATGCATTACGGTTGAAAGGCGACACTTAAGAGGACACTGGACTGCTGGGGCAGTAGTATAGAGGGCATAGCCTGCTTTTTTACTGCGTAAGTAGTATGAGCTGCCATTAGGCGAAAATGCCGGCGTATGCCTCTGCCTGGACGCTAAGTGAAGCGAGCCCACGGCGAGCGAGCTGAGCCCAAAAGCAAGCGGCAAATGCAAACAGAAGGACAGCGGCGCCGAAAGCGAACGTACGTCAGCGGATTACGTCAACCAGCACGCGTAATCGTCTGATCTAACACGGGCGCGCCGAGGAAGGCGGAATGTGTTTAATGAAAGAAACACAAAAGCGTAAACAATAACCAGCAAGCCATAAAGCCAACCAAAGTAAAGCGAGGCATAATTGCAGCAAATGTAAGGCCTAACCTTAGCGAGGCATAAAAGTCAGCCAAAGTAAAGCGAAATTAATTGGAGCAACTTTCATGCAAGGGGAGGCAGCAAAACGGAACAGCATAGAAAAGAAAAGCATCATCTGAGTGTCTGTCAAATTTTTTTAGCTCTGAGCAGAGTGAAGGCCAATCAATACTATATGCAAAGCTAACATCATCCGCAGCTTAGCTCGTATTGCTGAGGGTCATCTAGAGCAAGCGACAGTACTTCTTTCTTAGTAAGAACGTTAATTAAACCTTAAAATTAATTCCAAAAAGCTAATTGGTTCAATAGTTTCAAGTAGAAAAGTGCATACGCTCAAATTAACTTGGAAAAGGCTCAAATATTAAAGGGGTCGCTTTATTCCACACGTTTTATTAAGCGCTTTTGAACTAACTCGAAGAAGCACGACATTATGAGCAGTCACGCGCACTGATAAACGGTGCCAGCGCAAACTTCAGCGCACCTCTGAGTCGTCAAGTGTCACGTACACAATGATGGTATGCGTACCCAGCTATCTTTAGAGTGTGCTTGGGAAGCTGGTCCGGTCGCACAGATGCCCTCGATTTAACGTGAGAAGCTCAGCCGGAATCTATCTACCAAGTCGCTAAGGGGGGTGGGTGGTCGTTTGGTGCCTATAGCTTTCGTCGGTCGCAAAGCACAGGATGGGTCGCAGTCGAAGGTGCACAGAGAGACGATACAGAGACTTCACACATACGAACACATTCGAAGCGTTAAACTTGAGACAGGCTACAATGCACGGAGAGATTTACAGCAGAAAGAGAGAGATAGAGAGAAATGGACGGAAAGGCAGGGAGGTTAACCAGGCGATGCTCAGTAGGCTACCCTACACTTGGGGAGGGGAACAAAGGGGAAAAAAGGAAAAAGAGCGGCAATGAAATGAGTTTTTCAAGTTTCCATCGACCACTATGTCACGGGGACAGAAGACGCGCACTAAAAACTTAAAGATTATAGACGGGAATACAACCCCGAGTCCTTTAATCTTAGGAGTGCTTTCACCACTTTCCTTTGTGTGGAAGGTTGTGTCCAAGGCCCCAGAACCTTGGACTCTCTTAGAGGACGCGAGTCCAAGCGATAGAGAGGAGCAGTCAGGAAACCTCGCTCTCGCTCAAAAAGAGGGCAGTCACAAAGGAGGTGCCCGATCGTTTCATCGTAACCGCACTGCTGACACGCTAGAGAGTCTGCCATTGCGATGAGTTTGGAATAGGCGTTTGTGAACGCTACTCCCAGCCAAAGGCGGCCCAACAACTTAGTATCACCGCGTGGGAGGCCGAATGGTATATGCAGTTGAAGCAAGAGGTCGAAGTGGTCTGTTCGCTTGGCGAAAGGGGTGTTGACCCCGGGAGTCGTGCGGCTGCGCTTTATTCAGAGCGATCGCAGCGCCACAGCTACAGGACGGGCTCTCCACCGGCGCTAAGTACCCTTATCCTACGCACGGGCTGCGTCCGTTGGGGTCTTTTACCCAAGGCGGGACACGCGCAAACACTAGCGTCGACAGCGCATACGCTCTCTCAACCTCCCTCCAGAACACCCGTCCCAATTGGTCAGGAGAGAAGGAACCTTCCAGAAGGTACGGGTCATTTCTCGCCCAGCCAAGCGCCGCCGCTTCCGAGGGAAGTGGAGAGGGCATTACTTAATCGTTTATTCGTGAAGTTCACCGGCTGGCGCGGGCACGCTCCTGTTCGCGGCGCGCCGTCTTCTTAAATGGGCGCCGATTTTTGTGACACCAAGTTAAGAAGCGGCTGCCATGTGCAGCACGCCGTCAAAAACAACAGGTCCCGGATCTTCTATTCCACTTTTCGCTCGTGATCTAGGGCTCAGAGTAAAAAGGAATGCACTGTGAAGCTATGCCATTACGGGAATGTGCTCAGAGAGTTTTTCTCACATCGTATTTCGATCTCATTGAAACATTTCACGAATTAGGAGTTTTTGTTGAGGTAGTTTGATGAGACCTACCTATTAAGATCGTAATTAAAAAATGAGAAGTGGTAGTGTTTGTACGAGGGGAATTTTAGCAACTGTAGAGCTGCAGTTTTAATATTTTTTTTGTGATATGCATTCTGCAAGGTAAGCCAGCGATTTTTCTTACTGGTATCCTGCGAAAAACTGTCGAATCATACTTTGGCAAATGCATATCTTAGTGCTCTGTGGTGTCTCGTCATTAGGGCATTTTTAGCTGCATTTTCTCTCCATCTAGAAACAAGTGCCTTGAAATTTCTGGACTGCTAGACATGACTTTCTGACCGCACTGACATCTTTTTGTATCTAACCGAATAATAAAACTTCCTCCCGCGGCTGTTTTGCGCGATAAGCGTTCGTAACGGGCAAGCTAGCCCGTATCGTGCCACGTTGTGTTGCATATACTGCAATCCCTGCGATGACAATTTCCGAGCGCTTGGCGTTTGGCATAAATTTTTCACTGTGACCACGCAGGATTCGAGCTCAACTTCGTGCACGCTCTGCTGGCAGCGAGAGACGACGCCATCGAGCAAGACAAAGAGGACGCTGTCTACTTGACCGAAAGAAATATGATGCATGTCGCTCTCAACCTATTCGAAGGTAAGTGGCGCATGCTAAGCACACGGGGATTTCGCACAATATGCGGCGCTGTTGCAACGCTGCTGTGATATACTCCGGAGTATGCCTGTAGAGTATACTAAATAAAATGCACTGCACCTTGATTCTTGAAAAAAAAAAAGATATAACTAAGTAAAGTATGTGTTTATTTTCTCGTCCTTGAGCAAAGAGTTACACGTTGTAGCTATCTGCCTTTTATTTCAGACATAAACTCTGCAGAACTGAAGTTTTTGTGGCAAGTTCCTTTATGCCGCCACTGACAATATTCATTTCCTGAAATTGAAACAGGTGTAATGTTCTGTATTTAAATTTATGCATGCGTACGGGCTTGGCAATTGCCATAGTTATTCTTATCTAAGGATTCCAAGTTAGCCACACTAGTGTGCCGTGGTAGAAAAATTATTAGCTAGCGAAAACCCTGCTCAGTATTCTAATCCTTAGAAATAAGGTCAATGATATAGTACCTAGTAAGAAACGGCGCGAAAATGTTGAATGCTTTTTCCTTTTTTGGATGGTCACAAAACCACCGATCTCTGCCAGGATGCCAGTATGCTCATTCCTTAAAACAGCGCAAAAGACAAGGACACAGAAAGAAAAGGCACACACAGCGCTGACTTACACAGCGCTGCTCATTGCTTTTACTACCGAAAGAAAATCTTTGCGTTTTGTTGTAATGGGCATATGCCTAAGAAAGTTGGCGGTTTTTAACGTCACTTTGCAGCCAAATTAATCTCAGTGAGTGGAAAGTCACAAACATGAAAAAAAAATCGAGATCACTGCGGTAACGCGTATTGAAGTAATGCGAAAGCAATGACGCCTCCTCATTTCAAGTTGATTTTTGTTTTTAACTGGTTCCTAATTACCACTTCATTCACAATTAATCTGTTTCAATTCTTTTCAGTTCACAAATAATTCACAATTAATTCTCAATTAATTTCCAGCGTCACTTAATTCACCTAATGTAGTATTAATTCACATTTAAATCACATTAATTCACCTTAATTCATAATGAAAATTACCTTTATTCACAATTAATGCATTTTAATTCACTCTTCACACTTTCTATAATCATCAATTATTGACTGGATTTCGATTAACTGCACATTTTCTCTAGTTTTGTCTCAGTATTCATTCCGGACTTACAAATTTGGCGCCATGCGTTGGCTCCGCCCACACTTCTGGTCCCGTGGTCTCATACTTCGGGTATTTTCAAATTTGGCGCCAATTTTGCTCTGTCCCCGTCCACTTTTTGAACATTTTTGGCTCTAATTAATTAACTATTCATCCGATTTAGAATTTTTCTTTTGCGCAGCATCCTCATATCATCCTATTTCGATTACAACCATTCGTTTTAACCATTCTTTTTTTCCGCGAACAGTAACGGAGTGGAATCAACTTACTAACGACGAAGTCCTACAGCTATCTGTAACATCATTCATCGGCAACCTCAGTGCACAATAATGTCCTCTGTCATGCATTCCCGTTTCCCATTTTTTATGACCTGAATTTAATATTGTGATCGTTTTGGTGCTCTTTCTTCATTTAATTAATTCCCTGTTGACCATGTTCACTGATGACTTGATAGTAGTGTATTTATATGCCCCAAACCTTAGTGTACTTTTTTGGTTGTGTTACGTCATTGAGCCTTTCATTTTTTGCTGTTGTGTCTTTGTTGGTTATTATTAATTTGTGGCCTTTGTACTTTTTTTTCTTAATATTTGTACTTACCTATTTTCTGTATGCTCACCCTGCGAAAATCCCTTCCTGGGATTGCAGTATTAATAAATAAATAAATAAATTCGTTTGACGCTAGCTCTTCTGAGTTGCCCACAACTGCTGCCGACACATTTTACGGCCACGACCCCGCAGACATAGCCTAGTAATGCTCTCGCATTAATGATCACATTCACAACTTACTCTGAGACTGCCCTGCACTCAAGCCTACAAGGATCCGGCACCTGAAGGCAGCGGGTCTTACACCGCGCAACCCGGCTTCATATACAGCCTGGACGCAGGGACCGTACCATCACTCCCAACTGGACTTCATAAAATCAGCTAACCTATGCCCATTACTTTAATCATTACCGCATCCTTCATCACACTTTCACCCATTGATGCCCTGAGGCAATATATCTCGCCAAAAAAACAAAAAAAAAAACATACTAAATAATGCCTAAAAAAGCTTTCCTTTGTTTTATTCTTTCGCAGCTGGATTGAACACATCACTCAGTGCGACTGACTGGTTGTTTTTGGAGTTGATACGGAACCCTGATACCCAGAAGAAGATCCAGGAAGAGATTGACGCACACATCGGTATGAATCTTGCGCTGATTGTAATAGCGAAAATTTGCCTGTATCCTTCCAAGTGTGCTAAAATAGGAAGTTCCCTGAAAGTCTGCTAGAATCATGAACCAATAAAATAATCATGTAACAGTTTTTTTAAGCATATTGAACCGCAACTGCTATGCGGTCAGAACTACATGCAGAAGCGTTATTAGCATAAGAAAGTATAAACTTTAATGACAGAGGCTGGTGAAGGCTTCGTCAGACTCACGACGATGGTAGAATTGACCCTTGTGCGTTAGCACAGATAACTGAATGGTTGGAATAAAGGGCGTAACTAACGAGCTATTAGGGTGGTCTACCGCGTGCTTGTCTTTTAACGACATGGTCGATCCTTACTTCAGCGTGCCACCCGTGCCTCTTTTCCTCCGTGGTATGTGCACGTCACCGGATGTATAGGGCAATTAGTTACAAACAGGTCATAAACGTCCGAACAACCAAGATCTCCCCGACGTCTGGAGAGGCTGAAAGACAGCGTCAGCTCCAAGCAACAAAATATACACTGCAGTGCGCGGTTTAGTGGATATGAGTGAACGAAATGTCCATATTTTTTTGTATTTAAAGGCCATCGAGAATATACAACTCTGCGAACACAAAATTGTTTCTTTAGTCCACTAGACTAGCCGCACTCAAACAAGATGGAAACAGCACAACAAAGAACAAACTCCACGCACTGCTTCCCGCGACCATCGGTTTTTCTCCCACGGGCCGACTAGTTTTCCGTTCGAGAGCAATTGGTCCGAGAGCTATAAATATTTTTCCCGTGCCGCAGCCGAGTATATCCAATGACAGGTTACTGTGTTCGTGGTGGAAGAACTCGGGCTTCAGCGCTCGCGGACAGCGATGAAGCATGAGATCGCCCGTACTTTCACATGACTAGAGCAGCGGCAAAACGCGGGTTGCGTGGACTTCACTCCACGAAACGACGGCGACTCTCACGCAACGCCGCTGTAGGAAGCTTCCCTTTAGTGTGCGACGCAGCCGAACTTTTCTACCTGTTGTAAAAAGATGAACCCGCCTTAGTTATTTCCTCCAAACTTTGGGTTTGCCGCAGGCTATTTCAAGGAAACTAGATTTATTCATCTTCAATATCGCAGCTTTAGCTGTTAATTATGCAGATATGCTACTGTGGCGCGCATTGATCAACACACCGTACAATAAGCATCTGATTTAGGCTTATATACCTTGTGCTATTTGAGCGAGATCAACGCGCACCTAAACTCGCGTCTCTTCAGTGTACACAATGCGCCCTCTTTCCCAAGTTACGACGCGGAAACTCCACAAACTCTGGTAAACGCTCTCTTGTCCGAGACAGATACTGCTGAGATCTCATCACGTTCTTCGGTGGCGTGGGCAGGCTGCCATCGACATCTAGCTCTGCCTTTTTCTCACGTTCTTCTCGTCACTCAGTGTGCTCCTCTGTGTTATTACACGCCTATTTCCCTTCGTGCTTATTTTGTTCGGTGTTTTTGCAGTAATAAAAGCGCGCAAAGGCATGCGTCGAAATAAAAAAAAAAGACTGCTGATTTGTTTTTTGCTCTCGTAAAGCGTGAAAGCCAGAAATCGCATAGTAGCACGGGAACTTCCACAAAGATGGAGAGGTCGGCCGAGTGACATTTCTCTGACCAGTTTCCACACACTTGGGATAGGCATGCATGAAGGAGAAAGATGAGAGCCTGTGAGGATAAGCGATGATGCTTGAATCCAATTACTGCTCACGCAGTATCCAAGGCAGAGCATACATCTCTGCGTACAGAGTATACACACTACTTTCAAATATGCATATAGTTATCAAAAGCTCCTTATACATTTACTGATGCATACGTTCCTCGTCTGCAGGTGAGCGGCGACCGAGGATTCAGGACAGAGAGCAGCTGCCTTTCACAATGGCGTGCGTCTTGGAAATCCTGAGGCTGTATCCTCCTGCATTGCTGGGTTTTCCCCGCAGGGCACAAAGCTCCGAACGGCTCGGCAAGTGGGCTCTCGCATAAGGAGCGTGTTATGCTTGCACAAACAGCAAAAGCAACGTGACTTTCGATAGCAGCTGCTGGGTTACAGAGCAAATGCTTGTGAATTGTATTGCATGCATAGAAGACATGCAGACAGAACTTTAATTCTAACGCGATGAAGACTGGGAAGTATTCTGTATAGTGCATGACACTTTTATGAAAGTAAAGGACAACCACTTGTTTATTTTGTAGTAGTACTTGTAGTAGTTACAAACTCGTCATGTAACACTTTTAGAAGTTTTATACATACCCCTTGCAGCTCCTCTTTATAGTCATCGCCCAGCCAGTCTGTTAATCGTATTACTGCAAGCTGTTTTATTGTTCAGAGAGTGTGCATGCGTCAAAGAAGTTTGGAGGTTGGTCGAAAAAATACTTGTCCAGAAACGAAACATCTGCTATTCAGGGTTAGCGGGCAGGTAAAAAAGGGGTATTTTCTCTTCTCCACATAAGCTATAAAAGCGTAACAGTCGTTACGCTTTATAGGCGACAAATATGCTGTCACGCTATCATGAGAAAAAGTAAGAGAGCCTTGCAAGCGCGTGCCAAACCATGCAGCAGGGCATGGTTTGGCACGGTAATACATGCCTCTTCACAAATGAAGCACAGCTTCCTCTCAGTGTGTTCACATCGACAGGAGTAAGCGGATATGCAGTAAAAGAAAACGCATAACCTCCTTTTCTTGTAGTCGCAAACTCATTTAAGGAGCGATGAAATGTTTTTCGCCTTTCAGGGGATAGAATTTTTCCCGAACTCATAACAGGTATTCATTTTGTCATCCACTGCTGCACTAACACCCTCTGGGGATCTCTCATTTCATGCACTTCTGAACTCTGGAGTCACCTTATTGAAATGGCAAACCTTTTTTTCAGGTTGTGTCGTGTTTGCATACTATGCCATGTATTCAGTTCCGTCTTTGCATTCTTCATTCTTTTTGAACTTTCCTTTCCTTACGAGTTGTTACCCTTGGTTTCTGTGTCCCTACGTCGTTCCGTAGTACACCTAGAACTTGGGAAAACAGGTGGACGGATGGACCCAGTGAGAAACAAGACAGAGAGAAAGGAAGAAACAAAGGAAGGAACACAGGAAGAAAGAGAGGAAAGAAAGAAAGAATGAACGAAAGAAAAGAAAGAAAGAAAGAAAGAAAGAGAGAGAGAAAGAAAGAAAGAGAGAAAGAAAGAAAGAGAGAAAGAGAGAAAGAAAGAAAGAAAGAAAGAAAGAAAGAAAGAAAGAAAGAAAGAAAGAAAGAAAGAAAGAAAGAAAGAAAGAAAGAAAGAAAAGCAGGCAAGCAGGAAGGCAGAGGGAGGCAGGAAGAGGCAGGCAGGCGGGCAGGCAGGCAGGCAGGCGGGCGAGCAAGCGGGAGGCCGGGCAGGCAAGTGATCAGTTTGGGCGTAACGGACGGCACACCACTGAAATCTTAACAAACAATTGGCGGTGTTCCACCGCCTTCTAACATTCTTGAATCGCAGGCGGGGTGGTAGTACCAAAGGACGCTATGGTGTTCTACAACGTCATGAGAGCGAACCGCGACCCAAGCCTTTGGGATGACCCTTGCACCTTCAAGCCGGAAAGGTTCCTAGATGGAGTGACGGGGGCGCTGCGCACCAAGGACCTGCCGCTGGTGCTGTCCTTCGGAGTGGGCCCTCGCAGCTGCGTGGGCGAGAAGCTCGTGCCGACGGTTCTCTTCTACGTGGTCGTCAGGCTGATGCAGCGCACGAGCTGGAGCCCTCTACCCGGCGACAGCTGCTGCGAGGAGCCCGCTCGGTGTGATGGCACGACATTGCTGCTGGCGCCGGTAGAGCGCCGCGTCCTTCTCACGAAGAGAAGCGGATGAACATTTTTTTGGTCGCGCCTCGTAGTCGTGCGCACATATGAACCTAGTAGCACAAGAATGATGCAATGCAGGTACTTACAAGCAGTGGCAGTGCAAAAGCAAACACATCGTGAGCCCTCAACAACTGACCCCTCCATAAGTATGGGTCAGGAGCAGAAATTTTGTTAAGGTACTCTTTTGAAGAGTGCGAAAGCCAAGGGCACCTGCGAAATGGTAACGGGAAGCGTGGAGCACAAGGTAAATGTAGTAAGATTATACAAGAATAATAAAAAAAGGAAAAAATATAAAGAAAGAACAAGACAGGTCAATGGGTAGGGTGAAAGAATCAACAAAGAGCAAGTTCGGAGTAATGTGTTTTTCACTTGCAGCGTTATTTTTCCTCTAACCAGGTGGGATATATTTTTAAACAATTACGCCGGTGCCGGAATATACCTGCAATATTCCAAGTTTTTTTTCGAGATGTTGATCCGTGCTGGTTGTAAGGCTTTAAATTTGTGGATTAGGAATGGCTGTGTATTTTATATTCCTTGCAGATTTGAGGAAACATCGGGAATGAATGGTTTAAGTTCATCGAGGTTACGATCAAATTCATTAAAACATACCAAAAGTGTTGTTGTTGATGGCTATTTATTATTAAGAAAAATGGAATGAAAAGACGTTTCTAGCTGCGACATCTGCCATCGAAACTTGAAGCGCCTCAGCTGCGGCTAGCGGGAATAAAAGGAGAGAGAGAGGGAAGGAAAAATATTTTTGAACGTTCTTTCCTGTGTTAGCATGGTAGTCATTTAATCTCGCGCTCATCGATTTTCCGGCTCTCCAGATATATGAGAGGATAAGCGTAGAAGAATGTAGATAACATTAGAAGACGCGCAATTGAAGCTAGTCTTTGTCACATGAATCTGATGTATAAATTTCGTGTTATTTTCAATGATACTTCAAATGCGAGTCAGCGCTCGTCTGTGGTGTCTCTTTTTTTTTTGTGCTTCCGTCTGTTTCGCGCTGCATGCAGCACCCACAATGAACTTTTTCCAACTCGCCCAGCTATCCATCCTTCTTTATATCGAAGATGCAATCGCTTGCCGCGCTTCTAGCAACAGAGTCGATTTGTAAGTGCTTGCCTGTCTTATATCTAGGTCGTGAGCATGGGGTTACTGTCGGCCGGGGGTTTCTGTTCGAAGTCATAGTGGGATATCTCTCAGTTTTGTGTTGCGTCTGTACGGAACCCTTGGGGCATCGTTCAATATTTCTTTGAGACTGTCGTTGCCAGTTAAAAAGAGGGTAGTAGTTCCGCAGAATATTGCTTAATTTAGGAAGGGCGTTCGAGTATTTTGCTATAAAGCCGCTCACAGTTGATTTTGGTCGCGTTTAAAGTACATCGGCTCGTTTTACACTGGTGGCTTTGAAAATTATTAAGAGAGTCCTGAGGATGGTTCTTATAGAATTAGGGTGATTTTAATGAGTGGAGTGTTTCACATAGTCTTCGTCGACGTAACATATTTCTCTAAGGCGCGTTGCCTGTCCTACACTGTAGAACAGGCAATCTAATACGCAAGCTTTATGTTTCCCACGTTCGCATTCTAACTAGTGATTTGTTTTCGCTGAATATGATTCTAAAAACTTATCGCTGGTTTTTGATATCTGTATGCGCACTGCTTTTCTGTTGCAATTGTCCTGCATCAAACAGCATCCATGTATCGACTGACTGCCCTTTGTATTTTACTGAGATTGGAGGTCCCGCCTATGGCTTTTTTTACCTTGGAACCTACTACTGTATATTAACGTCACACTATTACTATATATAACAACATGAAAAATTTTGAAACTTGAAAATTGAAATTGGTGGTGTGGCCATCAGTATATCAGGGGCAGGATAGTTTGTTGGAAGTGAAAATTAGTTGTACTGGTCCGGAGTAAAACGTCGGTTAAGAAAAAAATCGCCGGTTTGTACTCTTTTTTTGTTTGTATTGCGAGGTGCGGTGTTATGAGCTTGACGATGAGGCCGCGTGCTCGATTTCACTTATACGCCTGTCCCAGACAGCGGCTGGACGTAACAAAAGTAGTCTGACGTGGCAAAGCTGCGCGCTGAATGGACGGTGGGTGCCTGTCTTAGAACCTCCTGCAAGTCTCCAGAAAGGCCCCGCACAGGAACACAAACCTGCCAAAAAAAAAGTGCGCTGACCAGACGAGTGGCCTTGTGTAATGAAGTTAGTTCGACGACCAGCTTTAGCAAACATAGACCGTCGCTCGCTACAGTGCGCGGTCACTAGCAGAAAGATAAAGCAATGAAAATAGATGCCGTCACTTGATATTAAGACAAACAAAAAGATTTTTCAGTGCTTGTCGTGTCGAGGATACTGACATCTCGCTAACAAAACCGCTCCCTCTTTTGGTAACATGACAAGCTTCTATGAAGGCGTATGCAAGCTTATGCATGCGTATGACACCAAGAAAATAGACATTGTTTGCGTTAGGGACGCGCCAGTGTCGTTTACAGACATGCCAATAACTTTTGTATAGGTTGTTAAGCGATGTGCGTATAATGGTGTTTTTAAAGTCTGACGACGCAAACGCGGTATACTGTGTGAAACGCTTTGTCGTCTTGTGCATCGCAACTAGTATAGTCAGAAGTTGGCCCATGTCTCGGGCATGTCTTTTTTCAATGTTTATGTTAGTGCGTAGTGGTTTCCTATCGTAAAATAAACGTCAACTAGTGTTTGTTTACATTCTTCCTTTGAGAGGGGAGCCTCATGTAGGCCTACAATTGGGCATTTCAAAGAAACCCGATTTGCCTTTTCTGCCTCAGAGCATGCACATTTCGTCTTAGCGACGGTAGGAATTTTAGGAGACCGCTTTCATGTTAACGTATTTTACTTAGTCATTTAGGGAATGGTTGAGGCTGTGCGTATATCAAGGAGGGGATAAAGCAATCTTTGGCAAGGTTTTTTTTAAAGAAAGAAGAAGAGACAGCTGGGAAGGTCAGATGGCGACCGGTATCAATGATGATACCTTAATTGCCTGCAAACCATTCATTCAGTAGCTACCGACATCAACTGAACTCAACTGCTGTGGAGGACTCAATCACAGCACAACTGGGCTTTGAATAGCGGACTGCGGTTCGGTTGGCGGGAGCAGAAAGTTTCCTTGCCACAGGGGTCTAAGACACGTATAGATATTTATGCAGGTAGCCCTTTGAGTGCAGAATTTTTGGGAGGTTTTATTTGACAGCACATTGTGCGAACATCTTTCTTTATTCATTCAAGAAAGTGCATCGGCATGACAGCCAACTTAGTACTGCGTTGACATGGGCACTAGAGAAAATGTAGCGTCACCAACTGTCGGAAGCGTCATTAATCACCGGAGGGGCTTTTTTGAACATGAAGAACACTTACGAGCAGGATTTCGCGCTACAAAAAGTAAAACAGCCTGTCACTGAGAATAGCCTGCTATTCATTTCTGCCGCGGCCAAAGACTCGCATATATATATGCATTAGTTCGCCCACTAGATTAATGTCCCGGAAACTGCCCACCTTGTCAAGAAAATGAAAAACTTGCGAAACCCTAAAATGCCAGATGAAACGACGTGCGGGATAGCAGCCGAGAGACAAGTGGCGCAAGGCCTCGGACTCCTCAGTGCTAGGATGCTGCTGCTGCTTTTTCCACAAAAAGCATCGAAAGCTTCAAAAGCTTTTCGCTGATAAAAGCAGGAGTGGTACACGAGAATCAAACGCATAGCCCTTTTACCGTCCCGAGCATTAATGGAAATAAAGCACCATATCGCAACGGAAAGTTCCAACCAGAGGATAGCTACAAGTTTCAAGGGAAAAAAGAAGTGTGCGGGAGGCAGTAGGGTAGAAGAGGAGCAACGAACTGGTGAGTTATAGTAGAAACGTTCATAGCGCCGCCATATGGCGTCTTCTTTCATTCCTAGCATGTGCAGCGCGGCCTGGGAAACGTTGCCTTAGGCGCACACGGTAAATCACCTTAAGAATAAAAAAACAACGAACTTCACTACAAATATGAATGCTTCATCCTGTTTGTGTCAACCGTTGGGAAGAACAAACAGAGAAGACAGATGTCTGTTCCCAATAAACACGCTTACGACAAGGACTGGAAAAACAAAACGGGCTTGGTTTTTAAAGTTTATGCTCGACGTAGAGCTAATGATGCCGGGCGACGCCCTAATCACAGGCTTTGGGAATGTTGCGCAGTTGAGAATGCATGCGCGGAACCAAGGACACAAGCTGGCTTAGAGTAGCCGAGGCGAACGCAAACTGAAGTTTGCGAAGAGACGTATGCAATTATTCAGTTGTGAAACGGAAGAAAGAGGAGGAGGAGGTAGAAGAGGAAAGGCAGGGAGGTTAACCGGAATAATAATCGGTTTGCTGCCCTACGAACGGAAGAAAAACTAAAGAAAAACTACGGAGAGCCCTTGAGACTGCTTACGTGCTGTGAATGCGAAAGCATATGTGTGTCATCGTGGGCTGCTAGTTAACTTTATTTGTCTACTAGTTAATACTAATTAGTAATTAGTACTAATGTCTCAAAAGTCTTTAGATCAAAGGCCTTAGGTTGAAGGCCTTTAGGAAAGACCTCATGACATAAGCGTACATAGAGGGTGTTTCACTTAACGCTTTACGCAATTTTAGAAATAGGCTTTTTTAGTTAGATTGTTTTTTTTGGCATAGTAATCTCAGTGACTTAGAAGATCAGAATACAGCTAAGACGTGCTAACTAGGGGGCTGGTTAAGCAATATTGAATAGTTAACTTTTTAGTTATTACTGTTAGACTCCTTTATTATTGAGGAGCGCGTAGCCCACCGTAAGCAATATCCATATCAGTTTTTAGAATTTCGAAAATGCGGTTACCCTCGGCGCTGTGGCCCAAAAACGAATTTAGCCTTAGTCGCTTTGGGACGTTAAACCCCATAAACGAACGAACGAATTTTGGCTATTTCGACGAGCTACGTGCACTGGAGAGTTTGCTTCACCTGCTCTCACCCTGCTCTCCACCTCAGCGGCAGGTTATGATGGCTATGTTCCCCCCCCCCCTCCTTGTGCTTTTCCATGACTTCCCCTCCTCCTTTTCTCCCCTTTCCCCCTTCTCGATACCGCCGTCCCTCCGTGGCAGCGTATTCTTCACCCGTTCGTTGGTTTGGGTTCCTCGGCAAGAACGCATCGCTTTAAAAACTGCCCAGCTAACAGGGCTTTGTGTTAGAACAGTATTGCTGCTATTCATTCCGTAGCTAGTTTATTTTTTTCTTCTTTCTGTCTGGCTGCATTAAAACAACAAAAAAGGCCAAAAACACCAGCCATACATGGAGGATGGAAAACAAAAATGTACTTTCTTTGTAACACGGACGAAGATTAACCGTCTCAATTCATGTCCAACATTCTGGGACAAAATTTTTGAAAATTGGACATTTGTAAGACACTGTTATGTTTATATTGAAGGTAACGGTCCATACTTCTGATATGTAGCACAATTTTTGTTTTAAAGTGTTTCCATCGATCGCATCGAACAGGTAAGTCTGCCATAGAAAACCAATGGGAAACGCTTTTGACGAAAGCAAGAAGGTTAATAGAAAAAAAAAATACAAGACTACCATCGGGTGATGTGCGTATATAATGATTATTATTGCGAAATCTTCCATTATAATTAAGAATTGCGTTTATAAACGGTTTCTCGCTCAAAACTGCTTCTGTCCAGAATTGCTGGGCATGTAACGGCAGGACTAACAGCCCAACTGGCGGAAAATAGAACGCTTTATGTGTTTAGAATCGTTTGTTACAATGATCACAATCATTGTTTACAATCACGTTACATCACTGCCCCGGATGAATGGATGGATGGAAACAACTTTACACACACACAAAAAAAAATCTTCCAGAGTGGTCCCCTACTGGTCCAGGAGTCCACGGGCTTGTGCTTCACGTAAAGCCGGAATACCTCCTGTAAGCAGGTGGTGTACGGTAGCAAACCGATTATTCTTCCGGTTAACCTCCCTGACTTTTCACTTATTCTTCATCCTCCTCCTGACATCGCACAATACACGGACCTCCGGAATTTCGCTTTCATCGAAATACTAGCCGCCGCGGCCGGGATCGAACCCGCGTCTTTCGGGTCAGCAGCCGAGCACCATAACCACTGAGCCACCGGGTAGACAGTTGATGCGCGTCTTGGAGAGGATTTAAAGTAACGAAATGGGATTAAACTCTTATGCTCCGCCTTAAGGATAAGCGCCGATAGCGTCCATAGGTTAATGCCCATATATTTAGAAATTACCATTCTCGACTTTACATTCATAGATCGCTGGAGTCCTCAAACCACTTTCGGCGCAGCGGTTAAGCGATGCGCCTCTGCCCTGCGATTGCAGGTGTTCCCAGTGGTGGGCCTCGTGTGCCCCAGCTTGCTCTTCCCGAGCGACCTCTCGCGACCAACCAATAATTTAACTGGCACCTTCCACGGCGATGAGCTTGCTCACAATCCGGTGGGCAGGTTTTGATGACGTCACAAGTTCACGTGACTTCGGTGGCCCACCTAGGTTCTTTCTTCGGGGATTTTTCGCTCATCACTTTTTTTTTTTTTTTTTTGCAGAGCGGGAGACTTAACGTTGTCGCGTTATAAACCTCCACGGTCAAGACTTTTATAGAAATAGTCAGTATCAGTTATTACTAGAAGCATTATTTTTCGCGTTTATCGCTAACCAAATCCCAGAGATTAACAACTAGTGGAGTTAGAAAAGTTTGGTCACTGTCGCTTGAGCTTCAACTCACAAAGCTGCGCCTCTTAGCGTTTTTACGTCGGCATGGAGTTTTCTAACCATGTGCTACTATAAATATGAATATTGAATTTTAATCGGGCGTACAGGTGGAAAGAGAGAACTTGTTGGCTGGGTGTAATCTGCCTGGGTGGCAGGTGGGCCACCTCGGTAACGTGCTATTGTGACGTCATCACAACCTGCCCACCGGATTGTGAGCAAACTGACCACCATGACAGGTGGAGTTAAATTATGATTAGTAGCGAGAGGTTGCTTGGGGAGAGCAACCTGGGTCGCACAAGCCCCGTCTGTGGCAGCACCTGCCGTCGCAGGCCAGTGGCGCATCGATTAACTGCTGCATCGCTGCGCCAGGAGTGGTATCAGGACTCCCAGGGATCTATGAATTTAAAGTAGAGAATGACAAATTCTGCATATATGGGCATGAACCCATCAACGCTATATAGTGTCATACCACGAAGGCAGAGCTTAATTGAACCCTCTAGTTCTCGTTTGCCAGCCCTAAGGTCCTCGCTTACCGATTTCACCAATCTCTGTCTGAAGCCTGCTTGATCTTGAAAAACCGAGTCTCAAACCGAAACCGATATGAAAACCGAAGTGCTAGCGCTCCTGACTGACTGGTTCCGAAACCAAACAGGGAACCATAGTGCTAGCGCACTTCCTGACAGGTTGTCTGACTGGTTGTAACGAAAGCGACAGCATGGGGGCAGGGAAGCGCAAAATAAATCAGAATAAAATGAAATTGACTGAAAAACCTTGTATCACCCCTGCCTGATCGTGGGCAATAGAGTACCATATCCGCATTCACGTACGTCATAAGAAAGTATGTTGCTGGGCGAGTTGGTTAAGAATCATTATGAGGAACACAGCGCCTGCAGAGAACGGACAGCAACAAGGAGAACGCACAACTGCGGGGTCTTTTCTTTAAGTCATCCTAATAAGGCCTGCACTTACAGATACACTCACATGCACAACTTTTGAGGCTTGAAATATGCCCGTTGGACATGTGTTCTAAGCGGGATTTCTTGTTAACACCGCTTCGTACATACATAAGTGCTCCTTGACAAAGAAAATTATCGTTTTAGAAAAGCAGGCTGGCTGCCTGATCAGGAGCTGCGCTGTCATGGTTTTACAAGAGCTCCACTACAGCGTGGAAATTTCTAGTTCCCATGCTCTCTCTGTATTGCTGGCAAGAGAAAGCTCACGCAGTGACATTAAGCGGCTCTTCTATTTCGTAGCGTGCAATCCTTTAGCTAACAACGCTTCTAAGGTGTGTCTTGGCAACAAAACTGTGATAACAAAGTGGGAAAGTGAGGGGAACCACTAAGGGAATGGAGAAAACGACGTGGTTTCGCACCCCCCCCCCCCCCCCCCCCTTTCTTTTCCGCCACAACCTCCTGAACTTTGAGAAGTGCAGTTTTTTTAGACCGAGCGCCCTACTACTCGGGGTACAACTTCCGATTTCGAAGTGGATGAGGCAATGACCTTTGACATTGCCTCCCAAGGTCAAACCAAACTTAACTGAATGGTGGGCACGGCCCAAGCTAAGGTAGTATGACCACGTGATCATGTGACTATGACCATTGGGTACCTTACCTTGACATTTGACCTTCACCCCTCACCTTGGCATTTGATTTGAGACAGTGGGCATCACATCGCAAATGACCTTCAATTTCTCACAAGGTAAAACCGAACTTAACTGAATGGGTGGTACGGCCCAAGCCACGGTAGTATGACCACTTGATCATATCACTATGACCATTGGGTAACTGACCTTCACCCTTGGCCTTTGGTTTGAGACAGTGGATACCATGCTTAACAGAGCTTTCACTCGTATAACTAGGTTAAAGCCACGTTGACCCCAGCTTTTTTTATTCCGCGAGAAGGACGAGGACCGAGTAAGAAAACATCTCGTCTTCACTCTTTTTGTGCACTGAGCACAAAGTTTCACAATAAAGCAACTAGCCCGACAATTTGCTTATGGTTATTTGGAAAGGCACGCGCTGAAAGACCGAGACCACAAATGAAAAAAGAATAAACAAATTTTATTCTTCCATTCCGAGACGGAGAAGTGAAAGAAGTAGTGTTGGAGCTATCCCTTTCAGGCGCCATTTCTTGTTATGGTTGAAATCAATTATTTTTTCACCTAAGTAGTATATTCAGGCGTCAAGAAGGGAAATTTGTTTGTTTTCGAACGGGAAAGATCAACAGGTAAGTTTTTCCAACGATGTGGAGAATTCCGTACAAATTGTCAGATTTGTTAGAAATAGTAACATCGAAATGTTCTCGTGTGTCAGGTAAAGACCCTAGGGGTCGTGGAATCACTTTGGGTTTCTAAGGTCCACATTGCGCTCGAAATTGAGAAAAAACAATCGATGTTTTCACTTGCGGTAAAATCTGTCTGCACAGAAACGGCGAAGAAAGTGCGACCTAGCCCACTCTTATGTGAAATATTATTTACTGCATTCCCTACATGGTTAAAAAATAAGCAACTTATTTTCAACGAGAAGCGTGCTCAATTTGACTGAAATAATGAAATAACTGTTAAGTGCTCCAGTTTCTCAGAAAAAGCTGTCAGTTTGCCACTCACGCAATTGTGTACAAAGCGCCTGTAAGGGCTATTCACCTCTCCCCATCCTAAGAGAACGCAAATTCCACTGGGAAAGTACATCTAGACCCCGTGGCGATGTTGCGGAACACTCTCGAGAATGTGTACTTTGCTGTACTAGATAACAATCTTGAATTGCAAGCAGGCGAGCGGAAGGCCGCAAACAGAATCGTTTATCATGCTGCTAGAGATTGAAGATGCGTTTTCAATTTTCCGCTAGAATTTCACAAAGCCTCGTTTGCGAGACAGTTGAGAGACCGCAGAAAATGCGCTACTAAAAAGTGAGCTGTTGCCAAAGCGTGCAAATGGCATATTGAATTACGAGGCGCCTCCACCCTAACCCCAATTCGTTGGCTTCAAGCTTCACAAGCAGGAAACAGTCTGAGAAAAATGGCAGGAGAAGACAATATAGGCGAAGGCATGACCACTAACGAAGGGGTACATTGTGAACACATGTTTGGAGTGCGACGTTAGCTTTATTTTTTACTTCACGTAAAAAAGGAAGAAAGCGGGCGAAAATGTTTTACGGAAGAAGTGGAGGAACGTAATTCACTTTGAGTTTTTCAGTTTGATATTGAACATTCCCGCTTGTTTCTAGAGCCACGTTCTCTCTCAGAATTGACGTCCTGAACAAAAACTGATGATTCTTTCTGCCAGGAACAATTTCTTCTCGTAAGTAATGATTCCTTGCTGATTGAACTGCTGCCTGCATCGCTCTCTAGTCCTGTAGATATCTAACTTGTGTCTGGAGTGTTAGTGCGGTTTTCAGAGATCCCCAGTTGCATTAAAAACCTTTAAGGCCCGCCGCAAAAACAAGACGTCGCATAGCTACCATGTCTTCCATGCTTATATCCGGCTCAAGTACAGTATGAAAGTAATAAAAAATGATAGTCGCTAAAATGCGTGCTCTGGGAGAGACAACGCGCAATAAATTGTTGGTTAACTACGAACAGTCAGGAACAAAACTCTCTGGACCACGTGTTCCTCAAACGAAGCCGATAGCTCTTTTATTAGCCGGTGGCTGGAGATTACACTTGTGAAGATGAAAAAACAAAATTTTGACTTTCGCCTCCACAAGTGTGGTCTCCAGCCGCCGGCTAATAGCAGAGCTATCGGCTTCGTTTGAGGAACACGTGGTCCAGAGACTTTTGTCCCCAACTGTACATAGTGCCCTTCGTTCAAAGCACAAAGATTTCAAGAAGTGGATTACGGAGTTAGGCGGGTGTAGACGGTTCTGGTGGAAGTAGGTTTTGAAATAAATTGATTCTTTACTTGGTTGGCGATGAGATTACACCTTGCCTCAGTTTAGCAGGAAAATGATGCTGCATATAGAGGGAAACACTTCTTTTCTTAACGCATTTACATGTTTCCCCAGAGTGAGGTTTCTGATCAAAATGTAGGATTCGTGTTTCTGACGATACACATGACGCCTAGATTCGCAGTGTGATATAACCAAAGTTAAGATAAGTCTTAAGTTTCATTATATTAAACTACGAAGGACCACACAGAAACCATCCTAAGGTTTTACTTATCTTTAAGCCTAGTCTGCAGCAGCCGTCACAGGTGCATGCAGGCCTTTTAATTTTTGCTTTTCGGCTCACGCTCACAAATATCTTTACATCTATTGCGATATTTTTTTAACAGAGCGGTGTGCAGTGAAAGATGAACAAAAAAAAGTTTTGAGGCATCCACGGAACGTGAAGGCCTCTTCACTCAGCTGGAACACATTCTGCGACTTTCGTCACGGAATGTCTTCCAGCTGACTTCGCCGGCTCATTTGCGTCGGTACCTTCCATCGCCATAGATAACACGCTCGTGTCGCTCATACCGAAACCCTCTCGACTCGATCAGCTCATGACGTTAAGGGTTCCTGTGGTTGTCTGCCAGAACAGCAGCTTGGCCTTGTTTGTCTTCCATCCTGATGTTACCAGCGCAGAACGTAGACAGTGCTCGTTGTGTGCGCTTCTCTTCTCGTGTCCTGTCTGCGCTTTGCGCTGTTAGCATCATGAGCTATAATTGCTGCCCGCTTGTAGTTGGCATATAGTCTTACCAGTCAAAGTTGAATAAAAAAAAAAAGGTTTTAGTCGCCCTTCAAGGTCGCTGCAGGTTAGCGCCTTATTATAACACTGCTGAAAGAAAAAAATTCACATTATCAGATTTCAGGTCATTAAAACTATTATCGGCGTTACGCATTTCGCATGTTCATGATGTAAATATCTGAACAGAGGACAGCACATTTGTGGGATGAACACCACGCACTTTAATTTCATGCTTTTTGTACTCGAGAACCCTCTTCGAAACTGCACTTGTCGCCCGGCCTCCCCTGCTGCGATACAATTTTGTTGCGTGCCCTGTGGATTGTAGTTGCATTTACAAACCGTATTCGCATTTGGTTGGAATGACAGACACGCGGGCGTGCGACGGTTGCGGATGTGAGAAAAACGCACAGAACATCCTCGTGCTCGTACTCGTCTCGACGCCCTGGGTTTGACCATGAGGGTGGCCTCAAGCCAGCTAAACTTAGGATCTTTTCGGAGGCTGCCATGCTTTGAGTGTAGCGTGATCTTTCAAAGGCCCAAAAAACCGTACCACGCATGCTACAGCACCCGAAGTAAACAGGCGTCAGCGGCCGTTTGCAAACTCTACGCGCGTCGTATTGTGTACGCTCTATCTCTTTCACTCTTTCCATTTCTCTTTTTCTCTCCATCTTTTCATTATTTTATCCGCTTTCCTATAAAGTATTTATCTTTAATCAGTACAGAGCAGCCAACCGTACATGGTTAGCCTGCTTGCTCTCTCTATCGAGTGAGCAGTTTTTACAAAGCTGACGTGCTTGTTAACAAAGCAAGGGTAAGAAGAGCCTGTGTCAGTGACAGCTCCGGGCAGCCATTGATCACTGACTCAACCATCACCACTAAGGTTGGGCGCCGCCAGTAAACGACGCACCGGGCTACCTTAGACTGCTCTCAATCCTATCTCCCGCTGTCGTGAGTTATGGTCAGTCCACAGTGCGTGAAGTGTCCTGAGTCCGCTCGAACTAGCTGTGTTTCTGCTGACAGCAGCGTCCACTATTTGTGTGTTTTTAGGTTCTGACGCCTTCCTTCTCTACGGGCATCGTCAGGCAGACAACCATGAGTGCTGTGCCTATTAATAGGCAACGCAGAACCTAAGGAAGGGCTTAGACTTGCTAAGATAGATAACTACGCGAAGAAAGAAAGGGAAGAAGAAAGGAAAAAAGAGAGAAATAAGGAAGGAATGAAAGTAAGAAAGAATACTTGCATTTTCAACCGCGTTCTGACATAGTACTCACGTGCACCCGAAGGTTAAAAGCGATGGTTGGTTATCACACAGACTAAGTAAAATAATTATGTATGAGAAAACAAACAATTTTGCTCGTAACTGCTAAGCACACTTGAATACGTAGCGATGCTCAGGTTCTTTTGTCTAAAGGTTACTATGCCATCGTTGCTGCCGTCAAGAGCTCCAGTGTTGAACCCAGCACCGCACAGGACTGCTAAGAAGGTATCGCTACGTCTGACCAATGCTGACAGCAACTATACTGTGAAACCAAAGTGTCTGCAGAACGGCTCTCGTTAGCGAAATATTTATCAATTAGCGATGCAACTTTTAACACTTTATTGGTTTGTTTGCACCGCACAGGCACTTCATGTACGGTAGGAAAGCCCCACCCAGTGGGAATGTGTTTTCGTTCTTTTTTTTTATTGCGTTGATAGTTCTTTTTTGCGTAATACTACCGTGGGAAGGATGACACAGGGGTAAACCCACGAGGGTGACAAATATTCCGTCCATGGCTTTCTCTAATGACTTCTCGGCCTAGTTGACGACTTATTCCCCAAGAACAAGAGTCAGTTATAAGGGGCCGACACCCGCACTGCTTAATCACGTCCCGTTGAGTCCTGCAGGGCGTCCCTCTCACCAATGATGACCAGCGTGACACTGTACAAGAGGTCGTTTTCTTTCCCCTCCACGCCCGAAACGTTCAGGGGAAGAGCACTGGCCCCGAGAAGCGAACCGTCACAAGCTGCTCAGTTCAGACTGCTGCTCCGGGGACGACTTCCGGCTCTTGTGTCTGGCCGACACGGTGAACACAGTCGGCAAGCGGTTCTTCGTTGAGCCAATGTAATGGTCGGCGCCCCCGTTGGCGGAGTAGCTGCTGGAGCGGATCTCTGGAGGCGGGCTTCCCGTCACTGCGTCCCTGCGGAAGGGCATAACGAAACGGCACCTGCGCCTCGAGCGGCCGCTGCTCTTCTGGAAGAGCAGGAAGATGTAGGGGTTCACGGCGCTGTTCGAGGCCGAGATGACGCCGAACAGCGCCACCAGGTTCTGGTCGAGCGGGACGCCGGAACCGGCGAAGGCCAGCACCATCTCCAGCACCATGTACGGAACGTTCGTCACCAGGAACGCGACGAAAATGGCTGCCGTGAGCTTGACAGTTTTCACCTAATGAGGAGAAAAAAATAATGACATGGTGGCACTTAGAAGTACAGTTCAACCTCGTTATAACGAAGTTGAAGGTGCTCGGCGATCACGTCGTTATAGCCGTAGCTTCGTTATAGCCCGTTATAGGGGAATCTTCATTCCTTCGTTACATCCATTATTTCGTTATAAAGCGTTTTGTTATAACGAGGTTCGACTGTATAACCGTTAAATTAAATTGAGCTCGTCATGAAGACTGTTTTTATTAACTTTCTTTCACTTTCCAACGCATTAATATGTGCTGCTATGCATATCGCAGCGGAGGTCTCTAAATACGTTTAGATCTCGAGTAGCTTTAGTGACATGCATTAAACTATTACGATGGAAGCTTATGAATTTCGCTTCCATTAGTATGTCGGCGCGTGTCGAGGCTTTCGTCTCGAACTCAGCAGCAGTACGCGCCGAGCAAATGCGAGGGTTAGCCTTTCTAACTGCATACATTACAGATCTACTTCATTTCATTTCTTGTTCAGCATTTCATGGCAACTTATGTACAAGCAGTCTGTCTGAAGGCACCATGTCGGTAGCCTGCTTTTAATACATTGAAACACTTAAGAATATGTGCCGGTTTATTATTCGCAGCGTAGGCAAACGAGAAATTGAAAGCCACGACACAAGCACCGAATACCATTTGTTTGTTTTAGTTCGAAACGCGAATATCTTCAATTGCTATAAGTAGTTCGCTTACAGGTAAGAGATTAAGGGTCTCTAAGACAGACCCATATGCATGCACCACTATTTTTCTGCTTTTAAAACGCCAGAAACAATCTAGGACCTGAGCTTTGTAATTTAAAGACTGTTTTATGTGCACCGAACAGAATGTCGCCTAGGCCGACAGCGATTCTTCAGGTTTAAAGATGGGATAACTTTTAAAGATTATTAATCGAGTGCCATGTCTTAATACCCCTGTAAACGTTTATGAACGACCGTGTTTCAAAAGCTACCGGGTATACAGAAAAGTCGTAATACCATTAAATTTCCTCTGCGTTCTGATTTTCACGTTGACAACACTTTCGCTTACAGGCGTAACATCGTTGCAGGGCATGTACAGTATTTTCGCTATATACGACAACAGACAACATATAGCCGCGATTTCTCAAGGCAATACCGAATGCTTTAAAAGTGCGAAAACGTTACCCCACTTAAGCGTTTTTCCTTTGTTTTACTTACTTTGTGAACTTACCACGCCTCATTACCGTTTCCATTTTCTTTTCGCTTCCTTGTGAGCAGAGTACCAGGCTTAAGTATGTTTGTTGACAGCAACTTACGTGCTTTTTTATTAAGCTTCCTCCTCCAACCCGCTTTGCAGGTGAACTGATAATGGCGACGAGTTGAGCACATGTTAAGAAATTATAACCTTAACGTTTCCGGCGTCGTAAAGTGTGATGAATGTGGTGCTACCGCCACGTTAATTTCGATGGACGCATAGCCTCTAAAAAAGCCTGAAGTTGGCGCCAGTTCAACAACGCTCCTAGGCAGTTTCGGACGCCGCGACATTAGAATGAATACAGTCGAGCCCACTTAAAACGTACTTGAAGGTCATGTGGATTTCATTCGTTGTATCGAATTTCGTAGTAAGTAGACTTTCCACGTTACAACCAAAAACAACAAGCCGTACGGTGCCCTTTAATTCTGTAAAAAGGTCTGTTATGCGCATCTGCTTACTAAACTAGTGTCTGCGACTTTGCGGACGACTTTATGGACGACTTTACGGACGACATTACGGACGGCTTTACGACTTTACGGACGCGACTTTACGAACGTGATATACAACCATGGTGGAAGTCCTCACGGCAACTTATCGTAGGTCGTTCTCCTCATCATTGCCTTTTTCAGATTCCTGAGAGCAGAAGTATTTGTACTTCGCGTGCTATTATATTGTATAGTTTATGGCTCACCAATTTCGGCGTCATCACTCACACCAACGAATTCATCCCAAGCGACATCAGGTCGAGCCAGCTGCGCATCGGTGACGCGCTGCCTCAAATACACATGCTTCCAATACCGTTGGTGCTCCACAACGTCCATCATTGTTCTTGAATCCATAAACTGTGCCTTAATGATGGAATTTTTGAAGCACTACGCAGTAAATTTCATTCACGCGACGTAATTCTACAGAGGGGAAAAGAGAGATCCGATTCCCAAACAGGGACGCTGGTACCTGGTCTGTCAACTGCTATCAGCATGTGCTGATGACGTGCCGGCGACTGAACGCCTTGACCCCGCGAATAACGCTCTCGTCAAGAGGCTATTGCGTTCGGGGACAGAAGAGAGTAGTGACTGCAGTTAGGGAAGGCAGCCCGTGTTGCGCCTTATGGTTGACAAGCACGAGCAGGGCCTTCGTAATTTTTACCACCATAATCACCATCATTATCAACAACCTGACGACGCCCACTGCAGGACAAAGGCCTCTCTCATGCCTCTCCAATTAACCCTATCCGGTTCCAGCTGCGGCCACCTTATCCTCGCAAATTTCATTATCTCATCCGCCCACCTAATTTTCTGCCGCTCCCTGTTACATTTGCGTTCTCTTGGTATCATTAACGACCATAGATTATCTGGTACCATTAACGACCATCAGTTATCTTGCCTTTACATGTCCTGCACAAGCTCATTTCTTCTTCATGATGTCGACTAGGATATCGTTAACTCGCGTTTGTTCGCCGACTCACTCTGCCGTCTTCCTTTCCCTTAATGTTGCACCCATACTTTTCCTTTCCACAGCTCACTGCATTCTCCTGAATTTCGCCATATCATGGCCGAAGCCAGCAAGTCACTCGGCGGACAAATCGCCTGCCATACCCATAGCTCCTCTGAGCTTATGCTTAGTAGCACACTTGTGGATAAAAAAAAAAGAGTCGCGCATCATCGAGGCCCTTGTGTCGTGCCTGTAGTGTACGCGAATGTTGCTTCCAACCCAATGCGCCCGTCGAGTGTTCCAAATGGCAGACGACAGAGGCGGGTTGCTATTGTTCATGCTCGTGCACAGGAAGGATGACGTAAAGCTCTAGGCGTCTTAGGAAGGCCACATCTGGTAAAAAAGTTTAGTTGGTAATCCATACATCCCTTTTTTGTATTGCTTTTCTGATCACCTTGTTCTTTTTGTACGATGTAGGGGATGGGGTGATATGGAGGCTTGGAGATGCTCTTTGTTCCAAGAAAAAGCAGGGTTCTTGACAGTAGGAGAGTCTACGGGACCTCTTCGTTCGCTCTAATCGATTTATCGGGAAACACTTGCTCGTTGGAGAAGACAGGGCTAATTGGAGAGGCTTTTACCCTGCAGTTGGCCTAGTCGGGCTGGTGATGACGGTGATGACTTGTTCGCTGTATCTGAGACGCAGTGCCATTGCCCGAACGCATAATTTGACAGTAGCTCCACGCTAGAAATAACAGAGCGTCCGTTATAACTGCGGTCGTTATATGTGGGCGTACCTGTATTCTCTTTGCGCTGCGCATGCAGAGAAACGCACCCCGAAAGATGGAGGCCTCAAGAGCGTGATGAATATATATGGAAAAAGCCTCAGCATTTCTTCTTTCCACCAGATGGTTGTCCGTTGTCGTATCCTGAATTTGAGTATTAAAAAGGGTGGTGGGTGACTTTGTCATTGAATATACTTATTCGGTGATGCTTTAGAGCTGTTGTTTAACGCATATAAAGCTTTACAGGCATGACTGCTCTGTAGAGAATACCGTATTGTGCGTTTTTATCGTAAAGACTTTCAAAATTTTTCTTACCTCAACCGCTGGCCCGTTTGCGGTGAAACTGCACACAGAGCTTGCGTATTATGGTAACTTTTGTATCGTAACAAGTTTTTTATAACGGTACTTACTTAGTTGAGCCGTGCATGATGCAAAAGCGTAATCGTCTGCGTCGAGATCGGCGTACCGAAACCCAAAATACCGTTTTTTTTTTTTTGCTGAAGGGCGGCATTAGCGCCATCTGTCTTCTGCAGTGGAAAGCGTCATAAGCGCTTCGAACATTTTCGGCCAACTGAGTGGAAAAAATGCCAGAAACAACTATTTTAACGAGGCTGTGCCGTTAAAACAATATCGTTTGACGTCTTTTTTTCGTCCAGTGACTTTATCCAATTTGGCTTATATCGTCTGCTTTCGTGGCTCTCCGAAAGCGTCGCAGGACGACGTCGCGAAGTCCTGTGTTTTTCTTGTTTACTTTTGTTGCGGAAGACAGATGGCGCTACTGCCGCCCTTCAGCAAAAACTCGGTGTTTTAGGTTTTGGTACGCCGATCTCGACGCAGACGGTTACGCTTTTGCATCATGCATGGCTCAACTAAGTATGTACCGTTGTAAAACTTGCTACGATACAAAAGCTACCATAATACGCAAGCTCTGTGTGCAGTTTCACCGCAAACGAGCCAGCGGTTGAGGTAAGAAAAATTTTGAAAGTCTTTACGATAAAAACGCACAATACGGTATAAAGGTTTTGAAAGGAAACGAAAGATGCAAGCACCTATGCTGTAAAAACTTGAGGGAGTAGGCTACGTAAGAATGCAGCAGCCTTTCGTGCTTGGCAAAGCGTTTAAGTGACCAGCGCGTAAACAAACCGTGGGTATATGCCCCAGGCTAGTAGTAGTAGTAGTGGTTTTTATTTCGCATTGAATATGGAAGATAAAAGAATTTTTTCTACCCCGGCATCTGCTATCGCTGCTGGAAGCACCTGAGCTGGGGCAGCGGAAACAAAGGTTAGCAGGCAGTGTGTAGAAGTGAAAAGAAAGAGGGCAGGGGATAGTGGAAAGGACAGGGGGAGGAGTACACTGACAATAAATCTATTTACATATATACATGTCCTCCGTACATGAACTCCTTACACTGGGCGGGTACGTTACTTGTGGAAAGTTGTTCGTGCTAATTCGATATTTAAATCTGGCGATCCATTCCTACTGTCAAATTTCAAACAAAGTTTCAGTTTGTTCATTCATATTTTGTTGTTTTTAATGCGTATATTCATGTTTAAGGTGTAATATTTGCGTTCTATGAAACCTAATCGTATGCACCCTGTGGCCAACCCTATGTATTGCCCAAGAAAGGGTTTTGAAGGCATGTGAACAATAAAAAAAAGGTTATGTTGTGTTGTAATTTTTCATATTATTCATGGTTTCAGAAGTGAGTTTTCACAGCACAGGCTCCATATGGAAGCCCTGGCGGCCTTTCTGAGGTACGATAATGAGGTCGTGAACAGCTTAGTAACTAAACTGGCTAAACTAGTGCGTCAGAGAATAGTGAGATGATAATGTAACAACCATACCTTGGCTTTCGGGAAGGGCGAAACTGTCTGGTGCCGGTTTTTCAGCGCCGAGCTCTGTTTCCAGATCTCTGTCAGGATGCGACCGTAGAGGACGACCAGCAGGATCAGAGGAAGCACGAAGACTCCGAGGAACACAAAGGTCATGTATAGCTGACGAGGAAGCGGCGAGTCCGCCTTCCGGGCGTAGAACACCGATGCGCAGTAATGAAGCCCCGAGCCGGCCTCCACTAGGCGGAACATGTACACGTTGGGCAGTGAGGGTATGAGAGAGGCGAACCAGGCGGCGGCTGCTAGATGCGATGGCGCCAGGCAACTGGCGAGCGGGTACACAATGGCGAAGTGCCTATCCAACGCTATGCTCACGATCATGTACGTGGACGACGCGAGCGCGAAAGTCTGCAGCATCTTGAAGAGGCGACAGAACGTATCTCCGGCAATCCAGGCGCGGCCCATGATCTCCCAGACCGTCTGGGAGGTCATCGTCACCGTCGTCACCAAAAGGTCGGCCACAGCAAGGTTCAGGAACAGGACGTGGGCTTTCTGATAGCGGCGCCGGCGGTGGTTGCGTAGCAGTCGCCAGCAGACGACGCAGTTACCCATGACCGAGAAAGCGATCATGATGATGATTACAGTGATGCGGACTTGGCTGTGGTACTGCGGCCCGAAGTCGGCCTCTGTAGCAACACCTCTTGGAGTGGTTTGTGGGGATGTATTTGAGGTGGCGTTGCCGGGAGCTTCTGCTACGGCGGCATGGCTGGAGAGTCTTTGGGTTGTGTTCGTCATTGCAGTTTAGGGTCTGGGCCGGTGCCTCACCATGAGACCGCCAACTGTGACGCCTAGCGGCAGCCCTGGCTATCCGCTAGCCACGTTGTCGATGAAAAGTCTGAAAAAGAAGGACAGAATTTCAACACTAGTTCAGTACATGTGACGGTCTCCGAAAGATCAGATCATCTCCTGAACATATTCAAGCTGTCTTAGTGAAAAACACGGTAGAGAGGGGCAAGCAGATTTTATTTTGTTTTGACAGGTATAAAGTGAACAATGGAGGGGAAAACCTCCGGGTGCTTGCCAAAGTTTTCACAAGAGGGCTTTGACGAAACGTCTGCAAGCACCCCGAGGCTTTCCTCTTCCTCGATCACTTCGTGCGTCACAGAAAAGCAAGCCCGCTTCGCGTTATCGGGGCGCAACAACAACAACAACAAAACTTGAGTCACATGTTAGGGATCCAAAATACACCTTTCCCAGGCTATCATTTTGCTTCCAAGTCATGCGAAACGAGATCTAGGTGCTAACGAGTTTGACCTCTACTAGTATGGCGTCGAGCCTCCAGATGATAACATAGCTACGAGGTTCGGTTGCGCCCACGGGTCCAAAAGACTGCTTTTATCCTCGTAGTACCTGGTAAAGAGATAGGCTCCAGGCTTTGGAATGTATCCTTCTTTGTTATGCATTTATCGAACCATGGCAAGATCGTATACAAGGAAAAATAAAATTCAGGGGCCACTTTGGCTCTCTAAAGCGCTGCAAGGCGAAAGAATTTCCTAGCGCACTGTTTTTTAAAATTATTGTTATTTTAATTTTCATATTTTTTACTCTTACTTTTTGTTGTTTTTATTTTTATTTATTTCATTTTCTATTTTTTGCTTCTTTTCTTATCTTTTTATTTTTTCTTTTATTATATTATATTTATGAAACCCATGCATTCACTAGATGCGCCTTTTTTCACGCTCAAACCCTGAGCCTTCGTGGCGGAGTGGTAGCTTCTCCACTTCAAAGGCCTTGGTTCGATTCCCACCCTCGGCCTAGTTTTTTTTTTTAAAGTTGTGATGCCGAAACACGGATACACTTGCTAACATTCCTTGGTCACGACAGTATGAGGCATTAAAAACTTTCGCCTTAATAGTTCAGCTGTGGTTTGAGGCAGCCAGAATTTTCACTATTCCGGCATGCATCCACTGCAACAGCTACAGCAGCCTGCTCTTTCCTTCTTTCTTTCTTTCTTTCTTTCTTTCTTTCTTTCTTTCTTTCTTTCTTTCTTTCTTTCTTTCTTTCTTTCTTTCTTTCTTTCTTTCTTTCTTTCTTTCTTTCTTTCTTTCTTTCTTTCTTTCTTTCTTTCTTTCTTTCTTTCTTTCTTTCTTGCTTTCTTTCTTTCTTTCTTTCTTTCTTTCTTTCTTTCTTTCTTTCTTTCTTTCTTTCTTTCTTTCTTCCTTTCTTTCTTTCTTTCTTCTTTCTCTCTTTCTCTCTTCCTTTCTCTCCTTCTTTCCTTCTTTCTTTCTTCCTTTCTTTGCGCCTTTCTCTCTTTGTTTCTTTCATTGTCTCTTTCTTTCTTCGCGAAACATTTTATAAAAATACTGGGGTGCACATTTTTGGCGATGGATAGTAATATCTTAGGTACATTTTTGAATCACTTGAAAAAGAAGAGGACCGCCACATATTTTAAAAATATAGCATATGTGACACAACATGAGATCATCAAGCGCATTGCGTTGCTTCATTTCCTTTCGCCCCACCCGCCCCACGTATACATTTTGCAGCCCCAAAATAACCGTCAGACTAAACAGCCTATTCTTTACAAAGAACGTGGCAAGCGTGGGGAAGTGAATACACTGCGTCGTTTTGATTTTTTTTTTGTGGTCAGAAACTTTTTCAGTGGTGAGCAGCTCAAAGAAGACAGACCCTATACAGTGAGCCTCCGTGCCTGGCTGACAATGGGCACACATAGTGCAAAATAAAGATAAAAAATAACGCGATAGAGAGAAAGAGAGAAACAGAAACAAATAACGCTAAAGATAAAATCGAAGAGCGATGTGACAAGCAGAAGACAGGCTTGGAGATCATCCGTAATCTACAGCATCTCTTGTGAAACAACTTCTGGCCAGCGAGGCATTCTAAGCATGCTCTCCTTTCAATACTGGCATTAAAATGCCTTTTGTAGGCGCAGAGAAAAGAAGGAATTCCATCAGTTTAGATTCCTCTAGTGCTTGCACAAGAGTCGGGAAATAGAACAACGAGAAACAGTAAGTAAAAGTAGAAAAGCAAGGAGGGATAAACATTAGCGCTGACAGAAAGACTGAAGCCGGTCTCAGTTCGCATTCAAGAACTGTGCGTAAGTTCAATGAAAGCGTTTCTGTTTTTTTTTCTCACGCCGCCCACTAGCACCTGAAAACTCTGACGTGAAGTTCACGGCAAAGCCTTCCGTGTAAGAGAAACGTGCGCGATGCAGTCCTTGTCGGCACCCATTCATCCCTCTTCGCGAGAAATGCTTTTAATGTACTTCATGCATTACTTTTATTTGCTTCTGCTGGTCTCACGACGTGCCTAGCCCGCCGGTGCAGTTGCGTGGGAATCGATTGAAGTGAGGGCTGAGGCCTGAGAGCCGGCAGCGTTACCTCACGACGTGCTTGGGCGTCTAAAGGCACGCGACGCGACTATTTGCTGAGGGGTTGGAATTTCTTAATGTCGGAAAGCCGAGCGCCAAGGATTGATGGTTCGAATTTCTGCCGGAGAATCTATAATATGCATGCACTTTAGTGCAGTAATGCTGCCATGGAAAAGCTTTTTATATTGCTATTTTGAAAATACTTTTCTGCTCGCTCCGCCGCGATTCCCAACATAGTGTCAGCGCACGTTGCGCTCTCTGAATGCACGCTTACTGCGAGCAATAACAATAAAAGGATCGACTTGGTGGGGCAGTGTGCGACATTAAATACCACAATACCATTTTCGCCGCATTCTTCTACATTAGGAAGATTAAGGAGCGAATTCTATTCTTGTGGCCATTCTTGGATTCACTCACGCTACACTCCAAGTGCAACTACAGTCGTGTAGTCAAGAAAATTACATAAACTGAGCTGTTGCTTAACATGAGCAATTAGTTAAGAGCTGTGGGGGTAGCCGCGGCTTCTAAAAGAGGTACGGGACCCTGCTGCCTTCGTCGCACGGAGGGAATTCGAAGAAGCGTGAAGAATGAGAGTGACTTCAACTAAATTCATTTCGTTAGGTTTAAACGACAGTCAAGAGTACACCGATGGAGAGGAGCTGCAACCCTACAACACTATCGCTAAATCTAACACAGCGTTGACATGGTAGCCGCGCTATTTTGGTGCCCAAGTGAGCAGGCGCACTTAGCGCAGTAAATAAATTGGTTTTGAGGAAAGTAAAAACGCACTAACTGCCTCACTTCTATGCGGACACATATACCACGCCATGGGGGAAGGTATGGAGGAGACAGTGAAAGAAGAAAAGGAAAAAGAGGCGCCTTAGGGGAATGCTCCGGAATAATTTATACCACCTGGGGAGCCTTAACGTGCACTGGCATCGCACAGAACACGGCCGCCTCTTTGCGTTCCGCCTCCATCGAAACGCGACCGCCTTGGCCGAAATTTAACCTAACGCAGTTAGCCGCTCGTGCCTCAACCCACATCTTCCTGGGCAGCAGGTTCTACGAACATCCTCTTTGAAGCCGGCCGACAGTGACGTCGGCGAGTTTTCTGCAAGTGAATCAGTAGCAGCTGCAGTGTAACACTGCATAACAACTCTTTTTGGGCTAGTTGGTGCATGCTTGAATTGGTGAAAAAATAGCGCCAAACTACGCAAATCACAACACGGGCCTGTTTCTCGTCTTCGTGCTTTCTAGGGGTTTGCATGTTCTGGAGCTATTTTTCACCAATTCAGAGTAACACGCATTGTATCCTTTTACTCGCAAAGGCTGCCCTTTTCTTCCGAATTCGCTTTTTCGGGGTTGCTGGGCAGGGATGGAAGGAGGAGTGGCGTGAAATTCTTGAGATTATTGTGTGGAAGTTATGGAGCGAGCTTAGTGGGAGGAGGTAGTGAAAAAAGGGAGATTTCGCAGCCGTGTATTACCCGTGCCACACGGGCAAATTTAATGCCATTAAAGGGCAACTGCAGCACTTTTTTGAGAATTTCGCGACATTCAAGGATAGAGATCTTTATAGGCTGCAGGTAAAGCATGCCAAGTGTTTTTTCACTAGCATTTAAAATAGTGACGTAATCGACGATTGAATTTTGCGCTTCTCCTCAATGCACCGGAGAAGTGCAGGGAAACTCAGCGTGACGTCATGGAAGGTATGATTTCAAATTACCGCTGTCGTCAGCCACACCCTGCCCTGACGCGTTAGATGCTGCCAAACAACTCTCGGCAGGGTTCGCCTTCGGTGGCGTTGGTTTTTTTCCTTCAAAGCACGCGTTTGTGCGTTGGAGATGTACCCATACCTTCGATGACGTCATCATGCGCCCCCCACTTGGCGTTGTGCGCTACGGAGAAGCTGGAATGGCGTCCGGATTTTAATCGGCGATTACTTCACTATTTCAAGTGCTAGCCCAAAAAGACTTCGCATGCTTTACCTGCAGGTTTCACACATTCGACCCTCTTAAGCTCGTTGATTTCTAAAACCTATGCAGTTTCCCTTTAAGTGCTTAGTGCCTTTAGTTTTAATGACATTCGTGCGGTCCCATACTCATAAATTAAATGGCATTAGCCTTACTGCCATGCGTGACCTACTGAATTCGCCACAATTCATTCGCCCGAGCAGCGCATTCGCCGACTAATAGGGAGGGAAGGGGGGGGACACACGGCTCTTTGGCGTGTAAGACGCGTAGAACGGCAGGACAAGCGTGCCTGTGACGGAACTGAACTTCTGGCGTGAGTAAGCACCAAAAACAGATTTTCCTTGTAAAAATATGGTGAGACAAATTATGGTGGACGTTTAGGTTGAAATTTGCAATATAGAGCTTTGAAGATCATCGTACGTAGAGGGGGCTTGGAGTTTAATGTCGACTTTCTGGATTTTTATTATGCTCAAATATCAGGGTACACAGCCACTTCTTGACTTCGGCGTCATCGAAATGCTTCCAGCAACTGAACCCATGCTGAACAGCATCCCGCCGCAGCTGCCGAGAAACAGCGCTGTGTTCAGTGCATGTCTTCGAAAAGATATATGTTCACCGAATGCTGCGTACTGCCGGTTGATAAGAGGATATAAAGAACGCCTGAAGTTCAATAGCAAAGCGTTTTACCGCTGTTTAATTTAAAACGACATGCAGAAGGGCAGAACTCCCTCAGAAACCAAGACTCATGGATGGAAGAGTCATGGATGAGTCAGGAAGAGTGAGCCAGGAAGGGTCATGGATGGAAAAGCATTGAAATTCATATAAGAATGATCCTAAATGAATTGATCTTGCAACGGGTTGATGTAAACGGTAATATACCAGCCGAACTTAACGTACCTGCTGAATTCTGGTTAAATCTGGGTGCAATTGACTACTGTGTAGTGTCATGAACGTTCGATCATTCTGGGGGTTCTTATTATTGTGTATCTCATTCTTTTCCTTGCTGTAATTATGTGAAGTTATTTTAGAGATTTAGTTCCTGATGCTATTTTTTCTATAAGGTTTTCTGACTGGCTGGTTTGTTCATGACCTTTGGAATAGGTGTTTACTAAATTGACGCAGACATAGGTTTGGTTTGGTTTATTGGGGTTTAACGTCCCAGAGCAACTCAGGCTATGAGGGATGCCGTAATGAAGGGCTCCGGAAATTTCTACAACCTGGTGTTCTTAAACGTGCACTGACATCACACAGTACATGGGCCTCTGGAATTTCGCCTTCATCGAAATTCAGCCTCTGCAGCTGGGATTGAACCCGCGTCTTTCGCGTCAGTAGCTGAGCGTCGTAACCACTGAGCCACCGCAGAGGGTGGCTCCCAAACCAAACCAAACTATACCAAACCAAACCAGCAGGCATAGAAAGGCCATTAAAGATCATTTGGAAGTTGCGCACCTTTACTGTCGTTTATGTCGGCTCTCTGTCTAGGTAAGTTAAAAGCACACTTATTCCAAAGAAATATAAGGGCACAGGGATCGCGTCAAGTTTTCGTCTGGTAATTTTTTCCCCTATTCTTTGGATTTATTTTGTGTCAAATGCAGAAAATAATATTTGATTTAATTTTATTGCTCCACAGGGTGGCCGTTGGGACGATAAGCGAATTAGAAGCTCAAAGTCATTTCATACACTGCATGGTAGACTTGCGCCAAATTTTACAAATTCCGGACGCTGCGCAGTGGATGTTGGTTGCTTCTTTTTGGTGGCATCTGTGCGCGTTAGCCATGCAAAAATTAGACTAGAATGACGTCAAGGTCACAAGAGCACCAGAATGACCAAAAAGTACATGGATGAAAAGTTAATCAGTTTATTCGGCTAAGTTTGCGCTCAAGTGACCAATTCTTTTTCTCTGTAGCTGAGCTGGCCTTCAGGGGTCAAACACTATTCGGCGCAGCCTGATCTGCTTTATAATGAGCGGCAGTTCAAAGCTCACATGTTACCCGAGCAGAGTACACAAGGAGACTATTGTGAGGGACAACATCAGGCATTCTGAACAATGACCAATCTTAGTTCTTCAAAAGGACATCATAGAAAGCGATGCAGATACAGTGAACACGACTGCTTGCTCGTCCTTGCTGTAGCACCAACGTTTCAAGATTATCAAGCCTCAACAGAGCATGGCATCAGCAAATATGATCCTTCCGGTATATTACCACAAGCATACACGGGGGCAGAGGTAGGCACTACAATGAGGCTGTCTGCATCTCTGCCATCACTGTGCTGCAGCTCATCGTTTTACTAAAGTCTTGCCAACTGGCTTACTACTTTACTGAGCTAAGTTCAGCTGTTTTTGGTTTGGTTTAGGTTTGGTTTATGGGGTTTAACGTCCCAAAGCGACTGAGGCTATGAGAGACGCCGTAGTGGAGGGCTCCGGAAATTTCTACCACCTGGGGCTCTTTTACGTGCACTGACATCGCACAGTACACGGGCTTCTAGAATTTCTCCTTCAAAGAAATTCAGCCGCCGCGGCCGGGATCGAACCCGCGTCTTTCGGGTCAGCAGCCGAGTACCATAACCACTGAGCCACCGCGGCGGCTAGTTCGGCTGTTTTTCATAACCAATTCGTTGGCTCAAACTGCACACAAAGTAAATTTTAGTGAGTGTACTTAAGCATACGTCGTGCATATAATCTAAGAACGCTCCGGATGCAAGGAGAACTTTCAATACTATAGAATACAATACCCTCCATGAACATCCTGTAGTTCAGGCACGTCATAACTCCTCTTCTATTTTCGGAGAGTTGCTTAATTATAGCGATGGGATGACTTCTAAATAATGTGATGTTTTGAAGAGCCTTCATAGTCAGTCATCATTTATCTCAATCTTTCTTTAGCAAATGCTTGTCCCCAGTGATTGGTCTCGGATTGTTTCCGTCTCCTAATCAGAGTTCGTTCTAGATATATACATTTTGAAGGAAATCACCTTGCGTAGCACCGACCCCTAAACGCAATGGCACGCGATTCCTTGGTCATCAAGAGGCGGTGAGCAAAGAGGAATTGTCTTTGTGTCAACGAAACGAAAGGAAGGGTCACCGCTCCGATCTCCCGCATTCCGCATGTCCCGGCCGTTGCTCTTTTTATGGCGAGCTACTTGGATCGAACAAAACTACAAGTGTAGCAAGGGGTCGTTAGGCGTAGATTCCACTGTCGATTTGGCTCCGTAGCGTTCTGACGCCGCGCCATATCAGCTGCACATGTTCATCGCCATCACGAACCTCGTACCATACCAAGGAGTCCTAGCGACGAGCAGATCAACTATCCTGTCATTTATCTGACTGAGCAACGGTCGTCGCTGCTCCGGCGAAGAGCCGTCCTTCTACCGAATGTGGCCCGTCACCAGGCCGACGGCCGCACACACGCGGTGATTGCAACACTGCCGTCGTCAAAGGAACGTCATTGCCTTTGCTGCGACCGCGAAGTCCGGCGATTGTAGTACCGCACTGCCGACTCACGCTTCTCCTCTCCATTTGCCCGCAAAGCTATCAACGGTCGTGAAAAACATGACCACAGCTTAGCAGGCCTCTTGGCACTCACTCACACGCACACAGCAATCGCATTACGCCACCATGCGGGGTTCCGATACTTGGCGCTGAGCGCTTAATGATGAAAAACTAAAGCAAACTACAGACGGTACACATTGCACGCAATGCACCTTTTGTGAGCTTTGGTTCTTGCCGATTGGAACCTATGTATCCGGCTGCCCAAAACAACGCCGATGTAGGCTGCGCGACCCAGCCTGCCGTTATCCCAATGCCATCAGAGCAAATGACTCCATCGTGAAAAACAGAAAAAAACAACAACTGCAGATGGAGTTCCAAAGGCCTGCCGTTCCCTTTGATTGCAGCGCCAGTGCACCATTGCATTTTGCTCTTCCACTGACCCAGCAGCCCTTGTGCACTGAATTCAGCAAACGACCTCCCATGTTTTTTGTGTGCATGAAGAAACGCGTTTCTTCCAGGAACACACAAGCAAACACGCACGGCGGTGCACACAAATGTTGGCATCTTGGAGCAGCAGAAAAACTCTACGGCTGCCCTCAATAGGCTGCAAGCGAGGGCAAAAAATGTAGAAGCGCTTGCAAATATTTGGTTCGTCGACGAAGCTGGGTCACAACTACGCCGCAATAGTTATTGAGTGCAAGTTGCAGGCAATGCAAAAGCAACATAATTCAGCCGCTGCACTTGGGTTCAAGTTTGATTGGAAGAAAGGCTTCAAGAGCAGTGGTGTTCATGCGTCGCTTCTTTTCGGTAAAACTTAAGTGTCATTGACTTTCAATTGTCTGACTCGTTGTCTGACTTGCAAAAAAATCTTTCACCTTTGTTTTAACTCAAAGTCGCTATAATTGTCGCAACTTCTTTGACCAAAAATAAAAAAAGTAGCTTTCCATATGGCCATTCTATTTACCTGAAGCTCGAAAGTGATGTAACTCCAGGATAATAATTAGAACCCAGAAGTAAATGAAGTCATTTAAAACTTTATTTGATGCGTAGCCAGCGCGGGCGACAGCTGGCCCTGTAAGGTATCGGTAGCGTTCGCGGGGGTCATCGGAACGCGGCTGGGGGCGCTCAAAGCGAAGCGTCTCCTATTTGGAACGCGGCCGCTCGCGAACGCGCCAAGAAGTACGGGTGTCCACCCCGCCCCGCGGTACCGATTCGCGCACGTGCTGGCACGAATGTCTATTTGTGTTTGTTTTTATTTTGTGGTGGAGAGAGTGCTCTACCTTACGGAAGCTGGAGGGCTGGCCATGCCCTGGATGGACCAATCATGTTAAGAGCGCAACATGATTGGAAGCTAAGAAATGTGGGCCGGGCCTTAAGGGCTTTAAAACCGGGCCCCGGAGCTGGAAGCGGGGTTCTGGGCTAAGGTGAGATGCTACGCATCTTCGGCAACGCCGAGTAGGGGCTTCCCCTAGTATTAGCCAGTTCCACCCTTTTGTTGTGTTGTTCTTTTGCCGTTTAATATGTCTCCAGTGCCTGAACTTGTATATGCATTGTAAATAGCTGTACATAAATCGTCAAGTATTCGCCTTATCCCTGCGTCTCGAATCATCAAGAGACCGTCTCTGACGGGGCACGCCTGGTGCGAAGAGCTTCAGTCTTCGAGTTGGAACAAACCGTCTCTGGCGGTGCACCCCTGGTGCAAAGAGGAAGATAGGGAACCTGTGGAAATTTACTGGCGCAGTCGACGAGGATCCTGCGGCCATCGGAAGACGGCGCAGGAAGAAGACTGAACGCAAGGAGAAAGGCGACGACAAGGCAACAGGGCAGCGTTCGAGAAAGGACCTGCGGAGAGACGGCGGCAAGGACGCAAGGACCACGGCAGTAGTCCAGCGACGCGGGACTGCGTCCGGTCAAGAAGCGCAGCGCGTCTAGAACTCGACGGTCACCGGCGGGTCGCAGCAAGTGACGACAGTGGGCACAGGACCAGCGGCGTACGGCAGTTCATCGCAGCGTCCGGTGAAAGTGGCGGTGGACTGCGACGCCAAGGAGCTGGGAATGCGGATCGACGCATCGAAACTGTGAGTTTCCTTCGTCGCATTGTTAGCGTCCCTGTGCATGTATTCGAGCTGGTAGGACAGTTGAGGAGTACAGACGGCGGTATGGAGGGCTATCCATGCCGGCCCTCACTCGATGTGAGGTACCAGGTTGAGTTAGCGAAGGCGCGCTTAGCGGACCTTCAGGCTCAACTCGCGAAAGTGAATGGCGGAAAGGCGGTGCTTCGCGAGGAAGAACCTCAGGATGTAAAGTATGTCTTGAAGGTTATAGAAGCAAGACGCCAGCAGGTAGAGCTCGAGATCTCTAAGATCAAGGAGAGCAGAAGAGCCAGTCAATCAGCCACGGAGAACTGCTCCGAGTCCCGAGAGATGAGGCCGCCTGTGCTGGAAGACAAAGACTTATCCTGCTCAAGCACAGGTGGAGGAAAGAGCAGTCAGGTCGCTGTAGGTAATCAGCCGATATGCGCGGACGCCTCTTTGTTGGGAAATGCCGCAGAGAGCGAAAACGAGATTTCTGAAGGAATCACAGCTTCGCCACTGCGGGCGGCTAGCAAAGAAAAAGAGCAGCCCAATTCTGATGATCTAGGGCCAATCGTGACCAAGGTGTCCGATAACAAACAGGACAGTGGTGGAATTCCTGTAGGCTCTATGAATGAGATTGTGATCTCTGACACAGAGCTAGTGATCGGAGAAAAGCTGGCGTTGCTGCAAACACAGACTGTGTCGGCCATAGGGCATGAAGTGCCCCGTAGCGTTACTGGTGGCAAGAGCCCTTCATCCGAGGCAGAGAGCGGAGGTGGGCCTGGTGGGCCGACCGGGCAGAGCGCCGCGCCGTTGTCGAACGCACCCGGTGTGTGTCCGACCAGGTCAGTCGAGGACCCGGAAATGAGTGGCGACTTGCCGCAAGGCAAGCTCGGGTCAAGTGACTGTCAGGGAGCTCATGGAGCCTCGGAGTTAGACGATGCCACGAAGCCGGCAAATGCCTATCAAGCAGGGAACGGCAACATCAGTGTTTGCCCGAGCAGGAACGTAGCAAACGGCTCTAAGCGAGGCGAAGTGCCAGATGACAGGCGCATAGCTTTCAAATTGAAAGTCGCTGCGTGGAGAAGTACGTTCCGTGCTGCAGTATGCCAGATCAAGAGTAGCAAAACTGGCGTCAGTGGTACGGTTAGACAGGGCAGGGGCTATGCTCCTTATGCAGCGCGCGGCTCATACCGGCGCGCCAGAGAGAGCGGGCCCTCAGGTGCGTCGTGGGGTCAAAGATTTGGACTTATCGAGGATCAGGACGTTGTTTTCGATCCTGGAGGGCAGCAATTTTTGAATTCTTGCCCTGCTGTGGCACCAGCCTAATGAGCCAAGTGGCAGTTAGGCGTTAATTGTGTTGAGACGCGTAGTGGCTCGAACGCACACAAGGACGCTCGGTGCGACTAAGGAGGCTCACGTGGCCACTTACGGACGTCGTGCGAGTGCTACTGAACGCTCTAGTTGCGAGTGTCGGTGTGTGTGTCGAGCAGGACGCGGGTGTGCATGCTGGTGAACTGGGTGCAACGCACCAACTTGGACGCTGTGTTACGGCGCATGGCAGGCATGCCACTGTGTGTATTTAAGTGTGCATTTTGAGTAATGTTGTGTTGGTGCCCGTGTACAGTGTTGTTTTTGGTTTTGTTGGTGCCCGTGTACAGTGTTGTTTTTGGTTTTGTTGGTGCAACTGGTCGCAGCGCGACAGCTTGGACTTCGGTGAATGTGCTGGTTTTACAGGTGTGAAACGCGCATTTGAATGTGTACGTTTTGTTTGTTATGTCACCCGAAGGGTAGTTTCGTGTCAGACACCGATCCCTTTTGTTTGTAATTCTAAAAGTGCCATTTGAGCCCTTTGTAGAATCTTGGGAAGGGCGTGTAAGGTATCGGTAGCGTTCGCGGGGGTCATCGGAACGCGGCTGGGGGCGCTCAAAGCGAAGCGTCTCCTATTTGGAACGCGGCCGCTCGCGAACGCGCCAAGAAGTACGGGTGTCCACCCCGCCCCGCGGTACCGATTCGCGCACGTGCTGGCACGAATGTCTATTTGTGTTTGTTTTTATTTTGTGGTGGAGAGAGTGCTCTACCTTACGGAAGCTGGAGGGCTGGCCATGCCCTGGATGGACCAATCATGTTAAGAGCGCAACATGATTGGAAGCTAAGAAATGTGGGCCGGGCCTTAAGGGCTTTAAAACCGGGCCCCGGAGCTGGAAGCGGGGTTCTGGGCTAAGGTGAGATGCTACGCATCTTCGGCAACGCCGAGTAGGGGCTTCCCCTAGTATTAGCCAGTTCCACCCTTTTGTTGTGTTGTTCTTTTGCCGTTTTAATTTGTCTCTAGTGCCTGAACTTGTGTATCTATTGTAAATTGCTGTATATAAACTGTACATAAGTATTCCCTTTATCCCTGCATCTCTACTCATCGAGAGACCGTCTCTGACGGGGCACGCCTGGTGCGAAGAGCTTCAGTCTTCGAGTTGGAACAAACCGTCTCTGGCGGTGCACCCCTGGTGCAAAGAGGAAGATAGGGAACCTGTGGAAATTTACTGGCCCTTTGGAATGCTTTCGTTCCTAATTATTAACACCGTTGCCAGGCATTAGTGAGAGGAACTGATAAGCCATGACATGTCCGTACGACACTCGACGCCACTGACTACGAATGAACCACTCGCATGGAATTGCGACGAGCAGCTTAATTTCGCGAAACAGTCTCGAATAGGCTCACTTATTAAAAACGCTCACTTCCCTCTCCAGCAGAGCGCCTGAAATAGTTCTCAAAGAGGATTTTTCAGCTCGCAGGCTTTGCTCAGGACTCCGTACTATTAATTAGCTGGACATTTCGGGCTGGCCCACTGCACCTGCTTCGTTGAGGAAGCAGATCCTCACACCGGCAGTGACCAGAGTTGAGAAAACTTAAAAACCTTAGGAAGAATAAACAAAGGCGAATCAATGTGTTCGATCGCGTGCGCCTTTCCTCAATAATTACGATCATTCGCACACTAAACGGAAAGTATCGATCGGTGAGCATACGACAGGGCCGTCTGCTGTTCTCTGCGAGCGCCAATAATACGTAGTTAGTGGTGGCGCTGACGTGTGAGTTATGTCCTTTATGGCCCAAGTTATAGTCTTGGAGCCCAAGTTTACACTTCATTTACTGCGATGAGAATGCTAGGCTGTTTGGAGAAACCTCTGGTTCTTAGGCTTCAAATAGGGTCTTTTAAGGGTATGTGGGTGGCGTTTTTATTCGATGTTCTTGCCTGAGTGTCTGGCACAGTCAACTTGAGTATTCAATAACCAAAGTTGAACTGGAGGCTTATTGGCTTCCATTTAAATGAGCAAACGAAGAAGCTGCAGGAACAGTGTGAGCGAGTTTTTATTCAGATGCTCCCTGTTGACTCGGAACTCACCGGTCGGCATGCAAATAAACCTATGTCAAGAGAAACACCTGTGCTTGCATGTGAGCATTTGCGGGCGAACTGCAGTGCGTTTATTTTCTTTTTTACCTCCGAGGACCAGCTAATCATGACAATACCAGAAGGTGATAACACTTGGCTCCTCCTGTTTTTTATCTCATTAAAGAAGGTATTATTGATACTGGCACTGAAAAGAACTAGAGCGTGTGAAAGCCAGTGCAAAGGTTTGAATTACTTTTGGCACACGCATACTGAATGCTTTTTTCAATACCGCAATATAAGGAATAAAATTGATTTTAATAAACGAGTTCTGTTCAGTAATTTTGCCTTCTGATCTGTGGTTTTCTTCATTAAGTGACGGATTTCAAACGCACACTGAGGACAAATGAAAGTTGGCCGATATATATTCTAACGACATTCTAAATTCAGAGCCATTATAATGGAGAATGGAACCATTTTTATATGCTAAAACAGTCCCGAAAACGCAATACAGGATTCGCCATAATCGGCTGAATCCATCCGCAAGTAAACTATGTATTTCGATATTAAATTTTCTGCCTGGATCCCCGAGGCTGTGCTAAATCGCCATTGACTTCAAAGCAGCCGCAACCATTTTTTCTCGGTGTGGAGGCTAGTAGGCAGAATAGAGTGGAGGGGAGGAGGATTTATAAATTCATGTTTCACAATCATAATTACAGTTTTTTTGGTGCCGGTCTAATGCAAACACAGCTCCGAACAGCCAGGTAGTCAAATATTACCGAGCTCAGTAATCGGATTTGCGTTCTCCGCATGGTGCGTTTAAAGAAGCTGCAGTCAAACTGAAGGCTATGATGTGGTACACCACTTTTCGTTTTAGTCCCGACCAGTGGCTTCGCACTTCCGCCATCACAAAACTTGTTTATGCTTGCAATTGTAGAATGGCAGCTGTAAATGACGCTAACAACGCGTTGCAGTGGCGACCTTGTGACTTCACTGCATTGGGTGTAAGCGTGCAGTCTGCAGATGTTCTGTCGTACAGCAAAATAGCAAGAAATGCGAAGCCGCAGTGTCCTGGCCCCGCGTAAAAGTTATCGGCTTCGGAGATTTCGAATATTCTCCTTTCGTTGCGAAAGCAACACTACGCGAGTCGCCGAGCCATTTCGCGGAGCTGAGGAAAGGCCATACTGCGCATGCGCAAGGAGCAGTGACGTCACACGGCGCACAGCTGGCGCGCCACCGCCGTCGCTGCCCGGGTGACTCAGAGGTGCCTCCACCGCGCTCGCCAGTTGCGCGATCGCAGTAGAGGCGCATAGCTAGCGTGCCGGGGCCGCCCCCTATGCCGCGCGCTCCCCATCGCCTCTCTCTCTCTCTCCTCGTTGCTTTCGCAGTCCTCCAGGTTTAACCAGAGCTAAACCATTGTCAATTTTTTTTTAATGTCAGAACTTTCGATTCCATCGCTCAAAAAAAAAAAAAAGTTATGAAGGGCAGTTAAGACTACTTACGTGCTTTAAATACGAAAGCATTATCTCATCGTAAGCAATGTTGCGAGGTTCATTAAAGATTCATTCCTTTCTAATGACACACATAGTCTTCGCATATAGAGTCATAAGGAAACGCATACACGTAGCTCACCTTTAATCGAGTAGAAGCAAAGCGATTTTGTGGTATGTGAGATGCGTACTCGCTTCGCAATCTGAAAGTCCTTGCTTCTGCCAGGCACCAGAGAAAATGAAAAACAGAAATAAACAAAACAACGCGGAACAGCCATATTTTGTTGTCTTTATTTTTTTTTATCTGTACGCTCACGGCCACTTTCGTTTCTCCAAAGAATTTTGGGGACTCGGCTCATTGTGAACGGTTCCATTCTAAGGCGGAAATGTGTAGGACGGGATTCAAAGTGCAAACTGCGTTTAAGGCGTTAGAAAATCCTCTGGATATTGAATGAGATTCGTATTTGTGTTGGGCGCGCAGGGTATTCCGACGGCACGCTTGCTGAGGCATGTGAAAGAGAGAGAGAGAAAAATGGATTTATGTACGCGACGCTCCAGAATGCGCCTTTGTTCAAAATTTGCTGAATCTTGAATCACAAAAATCCTCGATAGAAGTTGCAAGTGAAAAATGTAGAACAGTATGCTACAGTGCGTTGTGCTGGCGCCCACACTTCGCTGGCTGGCCTCTCTCGAACCCAGCGCTGCGCGCTCGCCGTCGCGCAAAGCAAGCCCAGACTCTCGGACATGTCGCAGCTTGCAGCGTGATTCATCCCGCCTCGCCGGCGCCGACGTGGACCCTTCCTCCTCCCCTCCTCTCCGTCGGTGCGAACTCTTACGACGCTTCGCCGGCCGTCGCCTCTCGACCATTGACCTAATTTGAACGGTGGCCAGTGCCGTGACCTGATGGGGCCGCCCTTCTCTGTGCTAGCCCGTGGTGCTCTTGGCCCTTGTATCATGTAAAAGCCCTTGTACATACTGTACATAAAAGTCATTTGACTCACCGTCGCCTCGACCGTTCCTTGGCTCGGATGCCCCAGTCCCAACAGCGTCCCATGAGTGCAGTAGGCACACCTTGAAACACGAGGAACATCAATATATAGATGTTGTTTTCGTCGTTGCTGTTCAGACGCCGAATGGCGCATATCCAAACGGGTGTAAGCCAAGAATTGAGAGGCGCAAGGCTGCCAGAGAAGGCTCTTGAATAGGAACGCGCGTGCCCCCTGGTATGTCTTTTGTATTTTTTTTTCGCGTCGTTCCCCAGCACTCGTTGCCTCTGGCGCTTCTTCCACGGATGTAAAGTACGGCACTTTGTAGTCAGCTTGAGTATCAAGTTTATACTGACCCTCAGGCAATTCGTTATCGCTTTGCCGTTAGCGCAGATGAGAAGGATGAGCAATATCCCATTGTGCAGCGCAGATGGCTGTTATGAGAGGAAATTAAAGCGGCTGTATAGAAGAGCGATGCGCAGATCCATGCAATGCGCCGCTCTGCTGGACGAAGCAGAAAACTGCGACAGGGCCATGAAATATTTATTGCAATAATACTGCGATGAAGCTTAGGGAGATATGCACGCCAAAGGCTCGTCATTAGCTGAAAACATCTGACGGCGTCATTTCGCAGAGCATTAACGACCCCCAGGGAGTGCTATCGTAGCTTCGGCGACTCCGGAGCGCGATAGAAAGGGTCGCACATCATTCGTTAAATACGGTTTTTCTGATGCCTGAGCGCCAGCCGACGCCGCGACCTGTTACATCACTTTGGTTCGCCTTTCCTGCTCTCTGACATGACCAGGGGATATTTTTCTAGTCTTTGTTTGTTGGCTAGCTTGCCTAGTCAGCTCATAAAGTTATGCAGGCAATGTACATTATCATTCAGTCACATCATATTACGTATGTGTGCATTTTGTTGCTACCCACCGCTTCCGTTTCATCTTTTCTGACAATGTAGCTTTTGTACATCCACTCCAATAAGACTGGACAGCTAGCAATACGACAGCCGGACGTGGCAACCGAGTGCGACAATGTGGCGTAATATAACCGAGACAAACTTATGAAAGACGTAGGCGCCTTTCCTTATAACGCAATCATCACGAGAACCCTGAGCGACCTCGCAACGAGATTCATACGTACGTCTATTTTCATTTCTGCTTGGTTGTTGAGGAGATTGGCTAACATTTTTGCAGTTGCGCCTTCGTGCTTCAAACAGCATCATGCGCTCCTGACTTTTTCAGCGCATAATTTACTTCAGGCTCATGATTGTTGCGCAGCGCTCATAAGGAGGCCAGTAATGATAATAGCGTAAGTGAGGCCGCTGACTTGCCCCAAATTTAGCTTAACGATCTTTTCTAGAAAGGGGGGGGGGGAGGGGAAAAGGACGATGGGATAGATATTCAAAGAAGGCAGAGGCTACATTTGACTAAACTTTTGTTTAATGGAAATAAATATAAAGTTAAGGTAGGTTATTTTACGCCACGCGTGCATTCAGTGCACTGTGTTTATGTTATTGGTACAGTGTTCTTTTGTGTATGAGTTAGAGGCCGTGGTTAGTAGCAGTGGAATCAGATTTATAAATGAGTTTCTGTCCTGTTTTGTACTACCTTGTCCTTGTGGCAATCTTCCAAGGTATGCTGCAATTGTTTCTGACTTAGGTACGTGAATTTAGGTCGTTCATGGGTTTAGATCTAATTTACATGCATTTTTTGTTAAAATGGTCCCGTGTGCTGAACAAAATCAAATTGTGCCCGTGCGCTAAATTCTTTTTCTGAGCAAGTAGTCTTCGTGAGGCTCGCGCCTTTCGCATTTCTCTCCGGCTTTCTGTACATCGCACAAGCGGGAAGAACAGCTAAACCAGCAAATCTAAAACAATTTTGCCTCCCGCAGTATTCGGCTTTACGGGAAATAGAAAGAAAGAGGGCAATGTGCAGATTTAGCGACCTTAGCATAACCATCTGTAAGAAATGGCAGCTTTCTTACGTCCGCTATAGTCGGTGACTTGGTTTCAAGTGGCATCTTTAACACACCGTTTGAAACACGCTCTTAGCAGTAAACCTCCTCTAACCAAATTTATCGCATCTGCTATTGCCTCTTGATGCGCTGTTCTGACGTTTTGGGTTTAACGTCGCTTCCGCTAAGCAGTTTTCGCTTTGTAACTAAACGGCTTCATCTCCGTTTAGCTTGCGCGTTGCTAATCAAGATACCTCGATGTAACTAAGCACCATTGGTTAAGTCGACTGCACCAAAAGAGTTATAGACGCTAGGCCAAAAATTAGGCAGTGGATTAGCTATGGTTAAGCCTGGTTATACAAGTGAAAAGCTTCAGTCATGCGTGGTTTGATGGCCGTCCACACACTGCCCGTACGGAGGCGGAGGAGGATACGGAAATCGGCGCGGTTAAAACTGCCCGCAGGAATGCGGAGAGGATGGTTGTCGGCTGCGACGCAGGCAACACGCGGCAGCGACAACCAGCGACAGCGAGGAGGCGACGCACATGCACAGTAGCGCGCGGCTGCGCCGAAAGGTCAGGCGACGGCTGCGGCAGCGGCGAGAAGCGACCACCTGCGCGGCGCGTGACGTCACTCGGTTTCGCGCATGCGCGTAACTCACCAGTTCGGCTCACGCGGAGTTCGGCTCTGTCCCGCGTAGTGAAGCTTTTCGCTTCAAAAACGTGTTGGACTGGGTCGAGAACTGTGTGCCAGCAGATGGCGGTTTCTTCAGCATTAAGCGCTTGGGGATCCATTGCGTTATTAGTTGTCTTATTAAAGTTCCATTATTCCTTATGTCATTCAATTCTTCATTACCAATTTGAGATGCATTTACTGTTTTTGAGCGTGTTCTTTTGCGATGTTACTTTTTTCAATAGTTGCCGCTGTGAGTGCGCTTTAATGCGTGCGCGTTGTGTTCTACTGGTGGCGTTATGACCGAGGTGGCTTTATGCGACACTTTCGTAGGGGACGCCAAAGCGCGGGCGTATATGAGGGCTGCTTAGTTTACATTTCGGAACCATTCATCAAGAAATAAAGGCCCCCTTAGGTTTTATTAAAAAAAATTCTTGAGAGCACACCGCCTTCCTTTAACCAATCCAGTCGAAGGAGTTGGAGATTTCTGGCTCCTCGCTGCGGAGAGAGAGCGCCTTTTTTTTTCTATTAAATGCTGGGGAACTTTGGCCTGAGGTCGGCATATTGGCTATTATATTTGATTTTGTGTCCCTAAATATTTCTTGTTTTCGTTAAGAAATGCCCCGTAGACTACGTTTTACCGGCGCGTTTACTGGCGTTTTAGCGCCGAAATATTGAAAGGCTTGACGACGCACGCTATAAGCATGAGTAATTGTGCGCTAGAAGTTAGAAAGAGGAATAGAAATAAAGAATATAACAGGGAGAAGTAAAGGGAAGGACAGGCTTTTTTTTTTCAATTTATATGCCCTGGCCTTGTCTCTGAGACGAAAACGGGCGCAGCTTCGAATTCAAGGACACGGTCCCTCCGGTGTCTCAAAACAAAAGCAACAATAAAAACATACAGAGGAAAAACAAATGATGTTATACGAACCCAACGCTTGACCGCTTTGTGGGTCGAAGAACGCTTTATTTACGCGCGAGTAGGGCGGTTCCAGTCCATTGCGTGGTCACGGATATTAAGCTGCATGATAGAGCTGGGCAAAGCACTCCTCTTCAGCGCGCGTGTATGTCGGCGTAAGGAAAGAAAATAAAAAAGTAAGAGCTAGAAAGCGGCGCAGGCTAAGCGCTCGCTGGCGCTGAAGTTACGATGGACGTCGAAGCGAACAGTCATTTTGCGCAGTGCTATCGGAACCCTTGTCTTTTGCCGTAAATTGACGCAATACGCGGCCATCAGCCGATTGCCCATTCCCGAGAAGCTGCAAAGAAATCGGCGAGTGAATTCACGTAACGGATGACTAAATAAAGCGTTCGTTTTCGACGGCAAATATCGGGCAGCCTGAGACTTCGACATTAAATTTCGCGAGATATATCGTCCCCTTGTTACATCGACCTACGGAGTTTGCAGAGCATGGTTTAGACTCTTGTGGAAATAGCCGAAATGGAGAAACGTGGGCTGATGTATGGGCAACTGCGAATCGGGGGTGATAAAGGAAATGGTTCTATCCTCTAGAGCGCATGTATCTTTATGTGGACAAAATAAAGAGATAAAAGAAAAGATTCACGTCCAGTTTATCCTCGAGATGCGTTTATCTCCCGGAGGTGGTACGTTTTTGCAACCGTCAGAAGTGTTGGAGTCGCTCTAAGTAGCGGCATTTAAAAACGTGGATTGCAAGCTGGCGCACAAGGCGACTGCCTTCTGTCAGCGTATCGCTTACGCAATATAAGAGCGAATCAATGTCACATAGCTCATATGTTTAGAGCGACTTTAGAGAATGGAGGAAACAGCGGAAAAAAAAAAAATAATCCGCAAACGTGCCAGCCGCTTGAAACGCGTTCGCATTACGTGAATGAAAGTTCATAATCATCTCAGGGACTAAGACAAATTTCCGCTCTTTATTCCTGGTGCAAAGCGACATGTCTACCCGAAATAAAACTCTACGCACTAACAACAGAAAGATACATAAAAACAACGAAAGTTCAGTAAAAGGGCACAACTTCTTTTCGAGGAAGCGCCATGTCTGAATGAACAAACTACAAGCCGCTTCATCATGGCAGATAAACTTGCCCGAGGCTACATTGAAAGATGACTTAATTATGCGCTAAATTAACGAACCAGGAAAAATACTGAAAAAGGGCTAGAATAGCGCTTGTATTAAGGCTCACTGATTAAAACCGTGCGTCGGCCGTGGTGCAGCGATTAACGCAGGAATTTAAACAGTATTTAAACACGCAATTACTAAAAAAAAAACGCGTTTTTTTAATGACAGCGAAGGGCCGAATACCGCGCCGCAAATAACGAGGGTAATCACATTTGTGTAATATATCGCAGGCTCGTACACAGCTGCTTATAAGCTTGTGTATTTTTCAAGCGACGAAGCAATGACATAAGCATCGCGAATCTCTCATGGCCGACGGGCAAAGCAGTAGAATTAATCTTTCTGTCGCAGCGGGCTGCTTCTGAAATGGAGATCTGGTTTCGACGCCTGGCCAATGCGGTGAAAAATTGCTGGCTCCAGAGGGCGCCTTTGCGAATTCACTTGGCGGAAGCAAATCTCCTATTGGAGGAGTATTTTAGAAGACACTCTAGCTAATACGAACTGTCATTAACAAGCCACCGTGGAAAGAATACTTATGAGACAGGAAAAAAATAAAAGGTGTAGGCGAGGGAGCCATACATTTGTATAAAACGTGATAGGAAGAAAAAAGTGGCAGGGGAAGCATACCACCGAGCAGACATGAGAGAGCATAGTGTTACGGTGGATAGTCGCGAGGCGAAGACTACGTTCTTTTGGACGCTGGGCAGTTGACGACGAGGACGTTGCGGTTAGTGCTTGGGGTGACTTGGTTTGGTGTGCCTTCTGACTGCGGCCTGTCGCGCCTGCTGCTGAGCTAACCCCTTTAATATTATGTTTAGCATGGTTAGCTCATCGTTTTTCTTTGCTGGGTCGTCGGCAACATCTGGCGACGATATTAGTTTGGTAGTAGTATTAGTTGATAAAGACGACGAAGTGCGATGCGCAGATCCAGATTGTGCTGCAGTTTAACTCGAATTGTGGTCGGCAGCTGCTAAAGACCATTTCTGCAGAATGACTGTACACCTAAAAGAATTGTATGCCAAGATCGAGTATGAACCGGAGTGGAACTCACTCTTAGTGCTGTGCTGTTCATTGCCTTTTTTTCTACTTATTTGTTGCTTAGATGTGTCGTGTTTGATGTATTTGCTATGTATTCCGAATTGACTGTTTTCTCGTGCTTCGTTACTTGCGTGTGTTGATGTGGCACTGTCTTCTTAATGTTTGTAGATAGCTCATGTACATACATGGGCGTCCGGAGGGGGGGGCAAGGGGGGGCGGCTGCACCCCCCTGGAAAATCACTCACTCGAACCGTGAGTGATGGCCGCACGCCAGGGGCGGTGGTGCGCTCAGCCAAAAGGGTAAAAGCAGCCCCGCTTCCACACTTTGGGTCACATCTGCGAAATGCCGCGTCCGGGCGCGCGTCTTTACGCCGTTTTCAAACGACGCCATCGTTAGCTGTGTTGAAGGGCGACCTGTTGCAGACATACAGCGGCACCGGCGAGCATGTGTTTCGAGCCGTCTTGATATGGGTGTCTGGTTCTTTGATCTCTAAAGAGATAGCGACACGGAGCCAGACAGTGCACAGGGCATCTTGTTTTCGCCTTCGTCGCTCGCTATAATCAGGATACGTTCGTACGCCGGCCACCCATGAATTCTTCAGGAGGGAAGGACAAATCAGCCGTGTCCACCCCCGCTTTGTCGGGCTGCTCAGGGGAAAGCAGGCGATCAGTTGGCGCCGCCGCCGCTCGCTGTCTCCTCCGATCGCAGTTCGGTAGAAGCGCCGCTTTCAGAATCTTCGGCAAAGGGGATTAGCTGCTTTTGTTCACGGCGACGCAGTCTCCAGAGGCGCCCCCACACCAGCGTTCCTTGCGCCTTCTCCGAAAACCAGCGCCTTTGGTCAACGCAGCCCGATGGCGCCTGCCTGACTCGCCTGTCACCTCTGGCTGGGCCTCAAATCACAACAGCGCCCATGTACTGTGCGATGTCAGTGCGTGGTAAAGAGACCCAGGTGGTCGACATTATCCGGAACTCAGTACTACTCCGTCCCTCATAGCCTGAGTCGTTTTGGGGCTCTGAACCCCATAAAAACACACAAAACAAATTTTCCGACGGGAGTGGCGAGTGTCCCTTCCCCTCGGAAGTCGCGCGGCGTTCTTTTCACCCCCAAAGTGCGCATTCGGGGATATTGCGGACGAGAAAACGACGAGCGGCGAGCCGACTGAGCAGTGTGTGTGCGGTTGCTCGACTGTGCGGATACGCGAGCAAGATGGAGCGAGGTGTATGAAGCTGCGAGCGTGCATTTATCTTGCAAATATGTTTTCGTTGTATATTTAGTCATCTTTTGTTTTCAACGTACGCGTTCAACCGTTTTTCCAATCAATATGAATGTGCACCGAGAGCTTGTAATGAAGCACAGAAATGAATTTATCACCCGTGTAATTACGCAATTCGCCCAGAAAAATCCGAGGCGCCTACAGTTGCTGTTCAAGGAAGACTGACTGAGTGACTGTAGTTGCGTGTTTGTGAACATATTGTGCTGTGTGCTGGTCATCAATCCGGGTGAGTCGAGAACCCGTATGCAGCAAGACTGAACACGCTTCTCCACGAAGTGATAGTGTCTTTTTGCATTTATTATTAATTTTAATTGTTACTTCGTTGATAAAATCTAACGTATCTCTCCTAGCCGCGCTTTAATTTGCTGTTTGTAATTTTTCTTTCGTGCGTGCATTTTACTTACTTTTTATTTATATATGAATAAATAAATTTACGCCGCAAATAGCGCATTTTTGCTACGAATATACCCCTCCCCCCCCCCCCTCCGGCGCCAACAACCAATGGGGCCCCCCCCTGCAAAAAATTCTGCGGACGCCCTTGTGTACATAAAACATCGCATTATTGTAATCAATACCATGTTTGAAAAAAAAAATAGGTTTGGTTTTGTGGGGTTTAACGTCCCAAAGCGACTAAGGCTATGAGAGACGCCGTAGTGGAGGGCTCCGGAAATTTCGACCACCTGGGGTTCTTTAACGTGCACTGACATCGCACAATACACGGGCCTCTAGAATTTCTCCTACAAAGAAATTCAACCGCCGCGGCCGGGATCGAACCCGCGTCTTTCGGGTCAGCAGCCGAGCACCATAGCCACTGAGCCACCGCGGCGGCAAAAAAAAAAGAAAAAAAAATATAATAGTGCGCTCGTGCAGTGGCCAGCGAAGATGATCTGTTTGCGCCGCCGCGGGTTCGAATCCCAGACGCGGCGATATTTAAGTTGTTTATGGTTTTGCCAAGGTCATCCTCAAGGTCAAGCTTCGCACGAACTCGGTGACCTGGTGTGAGCTGGTGAAAAAGTGTTTTAGCACTAAAAGGGCGGTAAAGGATGCCATGCTTGTATCTTGCGCTAGACCTTGTTGTAATGGTAGCAAGAAAAAATGCGCAACAACCACTTCTTTTTTTTTTGTGTGGGATGCAATGGTGAAAAATAAAATAAAAACAGATATCCCACATAAGAGCTGTAATAAATAAGCTTAAAGCCTGCACTGTTTTGCATATAAAGCAATTTCGTACTTAGAGCTCATTTGTTCTCAGCCGGTACAAGAAAGATTTGTGTTAGCAATCAGACTCGCTTTCCAATACTATTTGTAGCTTCGATAGTTGAAATGCATTTTTAACTGAATTTTGTGTGCGCCTAAAAACTACTACAGACAATACCCCTCTCTATTCTGTTTAAAGGAACACTGAAGTCTCAATCAAATTTTTGCCCTTAATAAAAGTCGATTTTATGGTTCTTTCTTAGTATGCCGTTGCTTTTATGCAAGCAAAAGATGAATTTATCCCTGAGAAAATTCAATTAAAATTTTCGCATCACTCAATCCAAACGTGACGCATACACTAGAAAGGACTGCGTGGTCACCATACTGAAATGAATGACCACGCAGTGAACCTCTGAAATCCGTGCCCAAAAAATTGTACCAATGCACCGTAGTTTACTTGCGAAACCGGCTGGGGATGGCGACATGTGTATTTCTTTAGTTTAAACCTTTTTCAGCTTCTAAAAGCTCAGCAATCAGTGAAAGTAGCGAGATTGAAATTGGCTTGATTTGATATATAGATACAGGCCTACTTTGATTTGCCCCCATTGTCCCTTTAATGTACGTATATGCTCTTTGTATGCAACTTGACTGAGGTGCAGTAGCGGCTGTCTACGCGTTCGCAATAGCACACAGAGATATCTGAAACCGTTCTTGTGAATCCGCAGGGGCAAGTACGATTGCGTAAGGCTCTAAGCAGGAGGGTTGAGATACGTCAGAACATAGAAGAGGCGTTGTGTTAATTCGACTAAAAGCGTACGCGATAAGCAAGGGCCCGAACTCTCTGAGATAAAACAAATAAAAAACCAAGATTTTGCTACTCAGATACGGATAAAGAACTGCCTATAAAAGATCCAAAATCTCATTCTTTTTGTCTCTTGCCTTGATCAGTTCTCGTACATACGCGTTTGCGTTTTAGCATTGTGGTCTCGAATAGTGAGGTAGTGCGATGTTAGACACTGTGAGACCGCATGCTCAGTGCGAATCAGCGAGTTGGTGCTGTGCAAGAATAAAATGTCGGCGCTGGTTTTCGAATGCCAGAGGTGGCAGTATTTAGGTCGCATAAGAAGACCGCTTTGAACTCATTACTCGGTCGCCAAGGGGAATAAATAAAATCAACACAAGTTGAAACAAGTAAATTAGGAATAAAGCAAAAAATATTAATAGCATATAAGTGGAAATAAATCCAAAGAGAAATAGAATAGAGAGCAGAAAGGAGAGAAATCAAAGGAAGGGGAAGAACAAAAATGAATGTGCAAAGAAATTAAGAAAGTATGAAGGAAAGAAAGGAAGATATATGGAAGGGAAATGGAAAGAAAGAAGGAAAGGACGAAGAAAGAGAGAAAAGATAGAAAGAGAGAAGGAAATGGAGAAGAAAGGTAGAAAGAATGAAAGGAAGGTAGAAAGAATGAAAGGAAGGAAGGAAGGAAGGAAGGAAGGAAGGAAGGAAGCAAGGAAGGAAGGAAGGAAGGAAGGAAGGAAGGAAGGAAGGAAGGAAGGAAGGAAGGAAGGAAGGAGGGCGCTCACCTTTTCACAAATCACTTGCACTCGCTTTCTCCCAGAAAATTTGGCACTTGAAATCCAACATGTGCGGGACACCGGTTGGCCACCCGCAAAGCTGCTCTCGACTACGTTTCGCAGCAAATATTCAGTTTCACACGCAGAAAGTAAACCACCGAACTCTGACCTCCTAGCCAGATCACCGAATCTCCGCTGCGGCCGCCTGTCCCCGCTGTTCTGTCATCGCCGACAGACACGCGCGCGCACGCAACACAGCCTGACAGCGAACCCGTCAACTCGAACTGCTTTGTTGGCTTGTTGGACAGCGGCGTCCGCTTAAAGCGCCTCCGCTACGGCCTCACCTTTCCCCATTTTTCCCTCAGCAGACTCTCTCTCCTCTCCGCTTCGGAGGAGCTGGCCACGTGGGCGGGTCACGTGACGCCGGAATCACTTCGCGGTTGGGCGCGGCCTCTCCAGACGTGGAGGGGGGAAAGTGGCGGGGGAGGGAGGGGGCACCGGATGACCAGGGCATGAAAGAAATGAGAAGCAAGCCACGTGGAGAGCTTTAGAGAACACCCCGAGATATTTATCGCTTAATATTTTCTTCCACTTTGACTTGCGTTACGTTTTATTGAATGCCTACTCCAGAAAAAGTTGCACTTTTGAGCCCGCTTGGCAGATTGCCCCTCGCTAGTTCTCCTTTGAAACAAATATTTCAGTGGTGCTTGAAAAGTATGCGCACAGATTTGCTGCACGTGGCGCAGTCCTCTCCTGTCTCCGTTGGGTGAGGGGTGCTCTATCTGGGCAGCTCAATGCCAGTATTGCGTACTGCTCGCCGTGAAAGTCGAAGTGCTGTGAATATGAGTGGGCGCCTTAAAATATTCGAATAACATCTTGATAGATTTGCAGGTTTCTGTAACGACAAGAATACGTTTCTACTGCGCAGAGACAAAATTTCCGACCCACTGGTTCTAGGGCTCGCGGATTGCGCAAAATACATATATGCGGCATTAATTGCGAATAGTTAAGTATTTTATTCCGGCGTCCCCCCCCCCCCCCCCCCCCCCCCCCCCATTTTAAGCAGCACATTATATTGGGCATAAAACGATCTCCTATTTCGAAATGCGCAAAATTCCAAGATTTTGTTGGAAAGATGGAATTTCAATAACTTGAAGGGAAATGTGAACATAAATTTACATGACATTGCTTTTATTTCAGGAGGTCCGTAATAGCATATTCTTTCGCGCCTTTACGAAAGAAAAGTAAGGATTTGGTGGTTTTGTTTATTCCGTCCTTGTTCGTTCGATTTCCCTTTCATAATTCTCGGATGGAAAGAACTAAAAAATGAAGAAACGAATCCGGTTTGACTGTGTAAGAAAACAAAAAATGCCAAATAACATTAGTTTAATTTATTCCATTAACTAGGCTAATCGGCGCTTGCAAAACGGATAAGATTAGTTACCGTCTGTGCTTCAAACCTGTCTGAACTGATAAGGTTTGGTAAAAGATTTACATAAGGAGGCTGAATGTAAAAAAAAAAGGTGGACGCGAATGAGAAAAGTATTAAGTGGTTTAGAATCTTGAGCAGTCTATATATAGCTCTGGTTTCTATGCAGGACCTTTAATGCGGCGCAAAAGTCACACGCCATGAAATATTTTTTTATCACTATCTTCTTTTACAGGTGTTTAAATGTAGACGATGTTTTCATGTCAGTTCAAACAGCGGAATTGAGTTAAGGTAGAAAAACCTGTCATACCAGTTGTTAAGAAAACATTTTCCTATGAGGGGCTGTATTTGAGAATCAGCTTGCCCTCTCCGGCGTATTGAAACTCAGAATGCAAGGTCAACTGTGCGGCCGAGTGTTTAGTCCCGGGACGCATTCTTCCAGCCCACAACTGAGATGTTCACATTGTTTTCAGAATACACAAGTCTAAGAAACACAAAAAAAAGAAAACACACCCAGGATGCCTACCTAATTAATGTGTTCGCAATGCGATTATTAGCAGCTGTAGTGCGGTTACTGGAAGAGACTGGTAAATTGGTTTTTTGAGGAAAGGAAATGGCGCAGTATCTGTCTCACATATCTCGGCGGACACCTGAACGCGCCGTAAGGGAAGGGAGGAAGGTAGGAGTGAAAGAAGAAAGAAGTGCCGTAGTGGAGGTCTCCGGAATAATTTAGACCACCTGGGGATCTTTAACGTGCGCTGACATCGCACAGCACACGGGCGCCTCTTGCGTTTCGCCTCCATCGAAACTCGGCCGCCGCGGTCGGGTTCGAACCCGGGTACTCTGGCTCGGTAGACGAGCGCCTTACCACTGAGCCACCACGGCGGGGGAAGCGACTGCTTTTCCCGTTTGGTGACGTCACTTTCCTACAACCAATGGGAGTGCTACCGTCTGGTGATGTCACTTCCCTCCAGCCAATCGGCGAATTCTGTGACCGACCATGCATTTTGGCCTAATGTTGCTACTCATGCTATTACATTAAAATGCTGAATCCGCAGTAAGAATTTCTCTGGAGTTGTACGCGATTCGCCGTTTACGCCATATCTTGTTCGGACTTTTGGTCGTACTGTTGGAGGGTATGTGTCAGAAAAACAATAACACCACGCGAGTTACAGAAACTAAATAAATGCACGGATATGCTCATTGGATAAGAAGCAGGGCCTTTGCTATGCATGATACACCATCCTACATGCTAAAAGCGCTCTTTCACACCAATCCTTAGGAGGGCACTGCAATCAAATCAAACCTAATTTAATGAGTACACATTAAGGGAAACATTGTGATGTACAGAATAGGTACGCATAGTCCATACCCGAACGAGTACCCCATATTTAAAAATGGTGAAAAACTGCACTTTCACTAATTGTACAAGGGATATAAGAGGAGGTAATTCGTAAAGAATTAACGAAAGAACACAAAACGGGCAAACAGTATAAAGAAATGTTGCATTCGAAAATGGTGTATAATAAGAATAGTATAAAAATTTAAAAGCATTGAAATAATCATGATTTGGAGAATTATATTCTAGGGTTAGTGGGTTAGGCGGTACTTGCGTAACATTGCAAAGCGAGGAAAGCCAAGAAAAAAAAAGAACCTACCAATCGTTTACGCAGTGCTCCCTTCATGGAAACGACGGCTTGCAAGAAGGGAAGACTGAAACAACATCGGCGTGGCGTTACGTTGCTGCTATCCCCATTTTCCGCTGTCGCTTTTCGAGTTTACGTAAGCATGTTTCCAAGAGAGTTTTCAAACGCACGCCGGGATTGGGCGGAATCTAGCGGCCTAATCCTGTATTACTAATATTACTAATAGTAAAAAGCTGTCTAGAACACACGCATTTTGCCAGCGAGAAATGCAGGCAGAAAATAGTTGCTACGCTCTGCACCAAAAATAAAAATAAAGTGGCATGTGCGACAACACGCAGATCTACGCGGTTGAAAAACTTGGCAGCTTTTCAGATCTCGAAATAGTTTCATGAAAAGTAAGCACAGCACGACAGCCATATTAATGCGTGCCGCCTGACAAAGGCGCTTAAAAATGTTGTTGAATTTCTCGCCAATTTCCGATCATGTAAATGGGCGATCTTAGGCGAGAAACCGGAAAAACCGAAGCGTTTCTTGCTGACGTAAGTGCATGTGTGTGGTGCGTAATACAAAGTAGTATCGTACGAACGGTAAAAACAATTAAACAAACCTGAAATAAGATATACATGTCCTTTGGAAGAAAATTATCTAAGCCCGAATTTACACTAAGGAGGGATTCTGTATCGGTATACAAAAGATGGAGAAATGCCATCTCTTCGTTAACCTTCTGGTACGTCGGACACGGAGAAGACAAAAGGGTTTAGGATGAAATAAGCGTTTGGTGCTCTAGAAAAGGGCTGTTGACTAATATTTTATTGCATTAAAGTAACATGGCGGGCTTTCTTTACCAGGGATAAAACGTTCTAATCAGGCTAACGAATTTATTCAAGAGGCAACGCATCATTGTTCGTCGTAGGGTTTTGTAACAGGGCAATTTCTTTACTGAATCCGGAGCCTGCGGACACTACCGACGACGCAAAGGGAATTTTTTATGTAGCCTGGTTCCTCTTGTGAAGCGCTCTGGTTTAGGCTTTCAAGCACTCAAGTTGTCCGATTAAAAAAAAAAATGAAAATTGTTCCTTTTGACCGCTTTCAGAAGGCACTGTTTCATTTTAACGTGTTCAACTTGTCGTTTTTTCAGTTGAAGTGTACGAAATCTTGTAATCTTTTTCGCTCATCTCTCAGTATGCGTGCTCTCTTCTTCTGCCCACAAAAACGACTACATGAAAATAAATATAAAGTAAGGAAATAACGACATGTACGTTCGGAACACATATTTCACAGAGTGCTTGCAAAGTTAGCTGCCGCTCGGCAAAAAGCTGCTTTCAAGATCTTCAGCTGTTAAAATAGTTCGCAAGAAAATTCTTTCTCGGACACCATTCTTCGTTCTCCTTCACATCCCTTCCCTTTTTTGCCTCCTCTTTATATTCAAGAGGAGGCAACCGCACTTCGCTTTTGCGGTTATCGTGCCCGCAAAAAGCAATAACTGCGACGCTCCGCATATGCGTCCTGCTTTCTATTTTTTTCTTTTTGCTCGAAGAAAAGGGCAACGGAGCATGCAAATAAGCGGTCTTGCAACACACTCTCTTACAGATATGCAGCGGGCCTCGTGAAAACGAGAAGGAACGAAGGAAGTACAAAAACAACGAGAACAAGACGGGAGAACAAAAGTGAAGGAAATTTCAAACACGTCTGACGAGAAAAAAAGTGGAGAGAGAGCGCACAGGAGGGGCGTAGATTTATGTCCATCATTTGGACGCGTGCAACGATGCGAGCGCGAAGTGCGTCGCGATAAGACAATGGAGCCAGCGGGCGGAACGGTGACGAGCATGCGAGCGTTCCTTCACGCAGTTTGCAGGTCGGCTGCCGCGTTGGCGGCAAAAACTTCTTGTGGCGCAGAGTGAAAGAACAAGAGATAATGTTTTTAATTCAACCCGCCGGCAGAAGCACTGAAAGAACCAGCAATCTTCAAGATGAAACAAAATATATATATATTAGAGAGGCAATGCATCGTCGTTAGGTGAACGATGCATTCTTCTTGAGTATAGCGTATGCGACGTGCAAGGTCGGTTATCGGCTGAAAGTAACAAAAGAATGCGGCCTTTCAATGCGGCTGCCATGACGGCTTTCTGTGACTGTTTACAGCGGTCACAGGTTTGCGCATCCGTCTTCAGATATATAACGCATTATTTCCGTGCAAATGGCTCACTGAGCGATGTAGGCAACGCCGGTGTGAAATTCGATCTCCTGATTAATTTCAGCAACATGAGGTGCTTTAACGTGCGGAGAAGGCTAGGCACTTCCCTTTTTTGTTTGTGTTATGTTTTCTTCGAAACGCCTTCATTTGGGTCCGGTGTCAAACAGAACGACGTCACGACGGACATGCAGCAAAGGGCTATGTCTGCAGTAGGATACTGCTTATTTTATCTGTGAGCCTAAAACTGAGGTGAACATATTGAGTAGAGCCCATATTTTCCGTCCTAAGCTGCCAGGGATGAAACGACTATTTGATCTTCAATTACTGAACGTCACACGTGATGCAGCCAGCAGAGAAACCGCAGTCCTTTTGCTACCAGTCACTGGATTATAATAAGGTATTTTTTTCTGGGGGGGGGGGGGGGGGGGGGGGGGGGGGAAGAGGTCTTCGAAGGGGGATGAAGATGTAGAGATGTCTGTGCTTCCGTGCTCAGAACTAACAATGCCTCGGTGACATGTCTCAGCTCTCTCTGGGACATGTGTTCTCCGCCAGTGGCGTAAAGTCGAGGGCGTTCGTTTCTTACAGCCAGTGCAGGGGGCCTATTCATGCTATTCTTGGAACACAAGGGAAGAAATGCAAGCAAGACAAAATAAAACGTCTTCCTTTTATGGCTCAAGCAGCACTGAGGCGGCGCTGAATAGAATGTGGACAACGGCGAGATATGAGCAACAAGCTTGTTTGGTTTGGTTTATGAGGTTTACCGTCCAAAAGCGGCTTAGGCTATGAGGGATCCTGCAGTGGAAGGCCTCGTATAATCTAGACCCCCTGGGGTCCTTTACCGTCCACTGTCATGGCATAGTACACGGGCCTCTAGAATTTCTCCTCCATCAAAATGCGACGCCACGGCCGAGATCTTTGGGGTTAGCAGCCGAACATCATAACCACTAAGCCACCGCTGCGAATAACAATCTTGTTTATTCGGCCTTTTACACGGTCCCTGACGGTAGAAACAACAATTTTGCCTCTTGGCAGGAAGAGTCTTATAACAAGGAATAGTAACAATAGGAAAGTTTGGTAAACAGGCTGACTTCACATGAAAAGCTGCCTTAATACATTTAACGGGGCCCCGAACGTGCCATAACACTTCAGTAAATCGGCACATCACTCGGACAGCAGGTACTAGCAACTGTCGGACTGCTTAGCATGTCAACGCATGTCATGGCTATGATTTGGGAGCTTGATGTACTTTGTCTGGCATTCTGTTGTAAAGAACATGCCGTACAAGGAGTTGATAGCACCGACATAAGACCTTATGTAACTAGATATTAGTATATGTGTGTAGTTATGTGCCTCTACATACATCTAGGAGATAAACTACAGGCGACAGATACTCCCCTGTCGCTAATAAATTCTGGTAACTTATTTTTTCTATTTTTGCTTGACAGTGACTTAAAACAAGTTGCACTGTGGTTGAAATTATAGTTAGTCAAGCCTCATTTTAAGTAAAAAAACTAGGCGCACTTCAGTGCTTAACACCGTATATGAAAAGGGACTACAGAATAAAGAGACCCCTATGTTTGACGTTCCATCGCCAAAGATATAAAGGGATGTGAAAGTAAGGTAATGAGACCTAACTAACCATGCAGCTTCAACGAGCAATTTCTTTGCAATATCGGAGTTTCGGTTGTTTAAACAACAAGCTTTTCCCTTTTGTTCTCAGTACGGCATCGGGTCTTTTTTATGAGCGTCATCCTACATAGAAATTTTTGATTTACCGAGCAATAATCAGCCAGCAACGAAGTTTTGGTGATTTAAAAGATTAATAAAGGGGAAAAAATATTTTCGTGCGATTCATGCAAGAGAATATAAAGCTGATCAAGCGCAAAGAATAGGCGTACATCAATGGAAGGAGATTGGAACCAATCTTTTAGCATAAAGGAATGACGGAAGCTTCTGTAGCATAACTATTTCATCAAAAAATTGGACTTTTGTGTTCACACGTCTTCCTTTGTTCAGAAGCTCGTTGCCCTCTTTGCGGAAACTGCACCGGTATCTTTTTATTCAATGTATGAGAGCTTTATATGCGCACATTTTTTTCAGACCTAGGCAGGAAGATTACTTCCGTGTCCGCCGTCCTCTTATTCTGCTTTCATCAACGTTGCGAAACTTTCGTGCCTTTAATCAATACTCGTTAGGCGCTTTGGAAAATTATATTCTACTAGCGAAACACCGGTAATATTGCGAGAGTCATCTGAATCGTGTGCAGGAAGTTTATTTAAAGCTCTTAAAAGCAAAAACAAGGAGAAAATTCAGGACGAAGATAACATGCCGTTCTTACTCAATAAAGAAATAAACGCTACGAAGAAGTTCGCTCTGAAGACGTGAAAGCACAGAAGGAAAACAGGAACGTAGAGAGAGAGCGAGAGAACGAGAGAGAAAGAACGAACTTTACTGGCGCCTTTAGTGGTGTTCACGCCAGGTCTGGGGAGCCATTGTTATAGACGGCCCTCCAGGCTTGGACGGTCAGCTGTCGCTGAAGGGGATGCTCTGCGTAAGCCAGCCTCACGCAGAAAGGCGGTATGTCGTTTCTAACTGCAAAGGGGAACTAAGACAAGTACTTTTGCTATTTAAAGACGCAGAAAAAAAGGAGCGCGTGTCAAGGTGTCATTCCTGAGGCTTATTTCTCATTCCTGTCCATTGTACTCGCTCCTGACAAGTTGTAATTTGTCTGTTTTTTAGTATTGTCGGTGAATCAGGCACTTTATGATGTCTCCGACGAGTAAATGGACGAATAGAATGGAGTTTGCTCGAATTTAAATAATATGCACGTGTATATCGCGTGCAGGTGATTTTCATTCTTTCGATAAACATTGTTCTCCGCCCATTTGATCTCGATATATATTAGACGACATTCAACTGCGAGGAAGAAATGCGGGTGGTGAATGAGTTAACGGTTGAGCTGGGAACGGAAATTGGTGTGTTTTTTTCATCCTGCAACGCAACCAGCCGTTTAACGAGAGCTCGCGTACAAGAAAACGAAAACACAATCAAGAGAGCAACATGCTTCAACAAGGATGAGAAATCCCATTTCGTGTGCGTTCTATATGTCTTTCATTTTTTAATTTGATCATATTTAGCCCTATGTTTATATCCCGGTCCGATCAAAAGTTCCTCTTTGCACATTCTTCGTGCTTATGTTCTGAAGTGGTCGGTTTCCAACTACACAAGAAAAATAAATTTAAGCCTCATGCATATTTTATGATATGCAAAGTACTGCTGAAATTGCATTTTGATAGTTTAGGCAAATGAAAATGTTCTTCAATCCTGATGTGTCTGTGTGTGTGTGTAGAATGGCTGGCTTGAACCATTCAAAAGGCTAAACGAATCCATCTGATCAATTGTGATTCATGTGATGCAAGAAATCGCGGGGTTTCGTGAGTTAGCGATATTGAAAGAACCTTTTGCAATTCACCTGCGTTTTGAAAAGATTTGTGCCAGCCATTTAAAATGACAGGTTTTCAAAAAGACAGCAATAAGACCATATTTACAGGTATGTGTGGAATGCATTTCAGGAAAATGAGGCTGGCAGATTTGCACATATATGTACAGGATAGTATACAAGCTTACTTTCTCGGAAATAGCTCAGCGAGAGAAATGGAATAATATTAGCGAAATTCTCAGTAAATTCTCTATATTTCCAAGTTTCGCAGAAATACTAACGCGTGGCTGTGGATAAAACATCGCCAGTGTCTTATGTACAGTCGCGATTCTGGCCTCATCCGACTGAAGATAAGACACTGGCGATTTTATTTGTCGAGCTAAATAACCTACTTTATGAACCGACATGGATGGCATCGATAGATGTCAAAAGCTAGCTACAGGTGAGTAACGTCCTGGACAATCATCTGCTGTATTTTCTATGCCCGCCACGTGCTTTGGTGAGGCTGTTCAGCGCTCTCTCCTAACCTCATCGCACCTCGCCCGCAAGGGGCGCTCATACACCTCCCAGCGTCTATGTTAGCGCATTTCGCTGGCATAAGGTGCTGAGAATCCAGTTGTTCTACTGTTATACTGAAAACCGGATGTTATAAAGGTTTTCATCATCGTCATCAGCAGCCTAACTACGCCCATTGCAGGACAAATGGCACACCAGTGTCCCTCTACTAAGCCGTGACCTGCGCGAGATGGGGTCACCTTATCCTTGCAAACTTCCTAATCTCATTCATCCACATGACTTTCTGCCGCGCCCTGATACGTTTGCCTTCACTTGGAATCCACTCAGTTATACTCAACGACCATCTGTAATCTTGCTTTCGCCTTACGTGCGCTGATTCTGCCCATTTATTATGATATTAATAATGGTTTCATTTGCGCCTAATGAATACATGGCGCGGGAGACCCGCAGTAAAAGCTGTCACAAGCGACAGCTTGACAAAGCCGGAGGCCCCCCTATACACTTGACAGCATCATAGGCGCAATGAAACGTCATATCTCATCCAAAACCAAAAATAGAACAAACATGAAAACATCTGCAATTACAATCACTCATAAGAACTACCATGAAGTTATACAGAAAATGTGTTAGAATGAAGCTAGAAAGCACTTACAAAAGCAATGGAACATTCATTTACGATGGCAATGAGTTTAGCGCAGTGGCAAGAGAATCCCCGCCCAGAAAAATGAATGGTAAGGTTTTAACGTAGTTAAACCAGTAGACGTGCGAAAGCATGGGTTTAGCCTGATTGGCTAGTGGTCTTGCTTAGCTGGGTCGTCGGCACGTCTGGCGACGATATCAGACTCAGGCTAAGCTCAGGTCGTGGTTAAGTTCACCTGAAATGTTCGCCCCGCAGATGGAAGTTGAAGAAGAAGATGATGAGTAATGCACAGCGCGAGAATGTGCCATGCCACAAAGGCAACAACAAGAACAGAGAGTGTGTTGCAGTTTAAAACGAGGCGTGATCGGCTGCGGTGATATCATAGTGCTCTCGTGTAGTGGCCAGAGAAGTTGATCTGTTCGCTCCGACGCGGTTTTGAATCTCAGCTGCGGCTGTATTCACTTTATTTATTTATGTAAGGTAAAGGCTTCAGCGATGGCCTGGCTTTTTCAGTTTTGGCCGTGTAGTGTAGCTTTCGCTCTAAACATGTCCAGTGTACGGCGGCGTAGTGTTGTGCACACAAACTGCCACTGCAACCACCTGTTATCTGCCCCCTGCCATGGTTGGTAGGTGGCAAAGTGTAGAGAGGGAAAACTCCTTTTCCACTTGTAAGAAAGGCGAAGGAAAGGTCGAAATATGGCTGCCACGGAAAGAATCCAAAAATTCACAGCATTTAATTACATTGCGTTGGCAATGTGTTATCATCAGAAGCTGTTGATACCTTTACATCGAGTTTTGCGTCATTCTTTCATGAGTGCGTTTGCTGAACCCTACACGTCTGTCTGCACGCAACTACGCATCTCTTCAGGTTAATTAGCTGGTGGTCTCCCCGAAGGTATCTGGAGGTGGCGACTCGGACACAATGAAGACACATCGAAACTTATAGTTGTCACTTCCGGTTCTGTTCACTGTGCTTCCGACGACGCATTTTTTTCGAGGCTTCTGTGCTATCGCGCTCCAAACGAAAATGATTAGTAATCGCTCATAAAGAATGCAAATGACCAAGAATGACTCACAAAAACATGGCCTGCCACCTGCCACCATTGAGAGATGGAAAAGTGGAGAGAGGAAAATCCCCCTCGATGAAAGAGCTTCTGATGCGGGCGGAGGAATGCATAACCTGAGGGTGTTTGTTACAGGAGGAATCCAGTGCGTGGCTACCGCACGTGGATGGCCAGTCCGCCAGCCCCAATCAGATTTCAGTGATTACTTCACTAGCTATCTAAACTCTTGTTCCCTTCCAATCAAGTGGAAGTTACACGTTGTCGCTAAACGCTTGAACGGAAAAGACAGGAAGGCAATTAAAGGGCTAAAATAAAGGAAGAATTTCAGCATTCGCTTCTTTCAGATTATGCAAAGCGTTGCAGTTCAGTACTTAAACAGACCAAGTATTTTCCAAACATCTTGCGCTTTCGTAAAAAAATGAATACTTTTTTTCTTGAATGCAGGAAAAGCGTGGAAAGCTGACCTGACATCACGTTAAGCTTGGCTATCTGTTTTTTTTTTCAATAAGTATTCCCACAAATTTATGGGCCGGATTCGAGGCCACACTCTAAAGCAAGCATCGCTCGCAATCAGATCGCAGAACATTTCAGCCGGGTGTAATTCTGCGCAAGAGGACGCATGAATATGAACGAACCAAATAACATACAAGGTGTGTTCAATAAAGCTCGCTCCTTGGGTCGGCTATAGCGTTTTTTTTTTTTATTAAGGGGTAGAATTTAGAGATTTCATGCTCATAGGCAAGACTGAAATTTCCGCTTTCGCAGCAACACATAACCTTTTGATATTGTCTTCACCAGCGCCGCTGTACAACCGCCGCTCTTGCACTTTTTTACACACTACGCCGTAGAATACGAGGCAGGCTGTTTTTCTTGGCTTAGGTTAGAGCCCGAACCTCGCGCCATTGGACTTCTGGCTGTTTCCGAAAACGAGCGAAAATCTGGTGTTCACGGGCTTTGCGTCGACGAACTGTGTAGTGCGTCGCTGACGCCGACAAAAGCAGCACCCATGCTCCTACGTCGGCTGGCAGGGGATAATAAAAAAGCGATGTCCTCCTAAGAAAGGGGACACTCCATCTTTTCTTCCAACCTACAAATCTTTCAATTTCATTTCTTAGTGAAAAAGTTAGAGCGCGGGAGGCAAACGTTATTGATTAGCTCTCGCAATAATAACAAAGCCTTCGTATTTCGTTCCGCAATCTTCATACGCGAAGCTCATTCCACGTTTCGAGACTGATGTAACGGTGCGTCACCGGAGAGTGGTTCCGAGGTTGCTTCCCCATGGATCGCGGGAACCCAATATCTTTATTGTTGCAGTATGTGGCTGAGCTGGAGGGAAATTACATTTTGTACACCTTTACTACCTTTATTATTTTTTTTTCTTGCGAATGAAAAGCCGAATGTGGCTTTCGTACGACGAAACCTGTCATTATAATCGAGATGGATAAGCCAATTTCGGACAAAATATTGATGTTAGGACATGAAATGGGATCCGCTGTGCGCTTTGATGCTATGAATTTGCAGTTTCCTCTGACAGCATGACTTAAAAAAAAAAGAATCTGACTGAAAAAGCGTTTTTCTCAGAATTCTGTGATTCAAAAAACGAGCCGAGGCGACCAAGCGACGACACAGGGAGCCGATCAAGCAGCGGCACTGCAGCTTAATTTTTGATCTAGCACAGAGCGTGAACGTTGCATGTCATCGAAAGGGCACATGGGGAGCGAACATCCGAGGTGTCTGAAGCGCTATTCATGTCAGGTTTTTCTTCGTTATAACCTTGTTCTCAATACTATTAATCAGAATACCTTTTTTTCCCCAGTGATGAATGGAGGAATTTCAGAGATAAAGCTGGAAATTCAGCTTTACTAGTTTTTTCGTTCTCAGGTATACAATCACGGAAAAAATAGCTAAGGTCAGATCATCAGAAATCAGCAATAAACAGTGTTGATGTAAAAAGTAACATTTTCGCGAAACTATACTTAACACAAATAAAGAAAACAGTTTTCTATACGACTACATGAACGACAGTGATATTGGAAATACACGCCCGAATAACCTAAAAGGAAGGCAGAGGGTTACATCAGTACAATCACAACATACACACGAATTACAAAAAAGGACTGGAAGAATAACTAGGATTAGTTTATATTGCTTACAATTTCCATCGTAATATTCCTCACTGAGAGACACCATATCACGCTCACAAGTCACAAGCAAACTGTGTGCGAAAGACATCACATGAGTCAATATTTAATGCGCAAACACAGTTTCAGTACGATTTCGATATTATTGCGGGAGTCACCTATAGGGTTATACATTTCGTATGAAAAGGCGTTAGAAAGAGGGGAATAGATAGTGAAGAAATTTGCATTTCACACACACGTTTGCACTAACAATTGAAAGTTTATTTCGTGCTTGCACAGGATAAGCATTTGCGGCCAAGCGATAAACATCCAAGAAATCCGTAGATTCAGACACCAGAGAAGCCACGGCGTAAGCAATGCAGTAAAAAAAATTCAGGGGTGCACTTTGCTGACCTAAAGTGCGGTAAGGCGAAAGTCTTAAGCGCGGTGCTGCTGCTTGTGTCACTGATGTGTGGTTGAGACGTTAAGCTTCGCCTCTAAGAGTGGAACGCGGCAGCGTCTTGCAACGCTGCCAGGGAGTCCACAGAACGCCGTCGCCCGTTCGGCTGTACGCCTTGCTCGACGGCGAAGTGGTTTTTGAGGAAAGGAAATATGTCTGTCTCGCATATCTCGGTGGACACCCGAACCTCGCCGTAACGGGAAGGGAGGAAGATGGGACTCAACGAAGACACCGTATTCACTAGACGCGCCTGTGTTCATTTCAAACCATCGAGCTCGCTTGGCAGAGTTAGCGTGCTCGTCTCGCACTCCGGAGACCCAGGTTTGATTCCCCAACTCGACCAATTTCCTACTCGGTTTTATTTATTTGTTTATGTGGTCTGACTATAAACGTTAATTAGGCTAATTGCTTAACTATTATTACTCAATTAGTCATTGGAATGCCACCGATTAAGTATCAGTTGAGTAATGAATGGCATATGACCATATAAGGCACGTAACCGAAACGCGGCCACATCTGCCGACACGGCTGCTAACGACAGTATGAGGCATTAACGGCTTTCGCCTTAATAAGTTTTCTTCTTTCGATTTGTGCTCTGAACCCAAGACAGGACAGCGGCTTCACCGATAAAGACACTGAGGGATCACTGACGCAGGTATCAGTACGCTTAAGGGAGGCGGGTTATCCTCCAAACATCATCAGATCTGTCGTGGGAAAATGTTCTGAAAGCTGGAAAAGCCCGGAAAAGCAGACCCTGTTCAAGCAGACACTTCGAGAAAAAAGCCGCCGTGGTTGCCTAGTGGTTATGACACTCGGTTGCTGACCCGAAAGAGGCGGGTTCGAGCCCGGCCGTGGCGGTCGAATTTCGATGGAGGCGAAGGGCAGGTGTTTGAATGATAGGTTGTATGAGCATCAGTACTAGGCACTAGACGCGCAAGATCCGTCGCATAAGTGCGGCGGATCTTATGTTGGAAGCTACTTGCAGGTGATGTACACATAATCTCTAAAGGGTTTCCGTTAGATGAGATTGGACAATGCCTCTTTTTACCGCTTCTGAGTTCAGTCAATTGAAAGAAAGGATGGCCTTATTCGCTTTTGGCTGGAATCCCCAGCAAGCTCGAGAAGCTGAGAAAGAAACTCCCAGATCTACTAACCGCAAAAAAGTCTTGGTCGGAAGTTTATGAGTCAAGATTAAATGAAACAGAGCAGTTTTAAACACAAAGAACACATGCGACGATTGAATTGCCAATTCTTGCTGGCCACAATTTAAATACACTAAGTCATTAACATGCCTGAAGGCCTGCAATATATGTGCCTCTTCTCTTCCAACTAAAAAAAAAATGGCATTTTAAAAGGGGGAGATAAATAATGCTATAGAAATCCCTTCTCTTTATGGGACGGCATCACCCTTCCCTTCTACCTAGGTATATTTAAAGCATGCTGATCGCAACTCCAGAAGGGATCTAACAGCTAAACCAGGCGCATTTTGAGAAGTCACCGGTTCAGATCTGTCACTCCGGCCAGCGATGCAGTCCATCAGTTAAATCTGTGGTATCGACTAACATAAACCTTTGATATCGACCCAAATTGCCGATGAATATTTGGCTTTAGTCGGTGCCAGATGGGTAACTACTTTTTCGGCCGCCGCGATGGCTCAGTGATTGTTGTGCTAACCTGCTGACCCGAAAGGCGCGAGTTTGATCTTGGCCGCGGCGGTCACATTTCGATGAAGGCGAAATTCTAGATGCCTGTGTACTGTGCGATGTCAGTGCCCGTTAAAGAACCCCAGGTGGTCGAAATTCCCGAATCCCTCCACTACGCCGTCCCTCATAGGACCTAGTCGCTTTTGGACGTTACACCCCATAAACTCAAACCAACATCTACGCCGCCGCGGTGGCTCAGTGGCTATGGTGCTCGGCTGCTGGCCCAAAAGACGCGGGTTCGATCCCGGCCGCGGCGGCTAGAATTTCTTTGGAGGAGAAATTCTAGAGGCCCGTGTGCTGTGCGATGTCAGTGCACGTTAAAGAACCCCAGGTGGTCGAAATTTCCGGAGCCCTCCACTACGGCGTCTCTCATAGCCTTAGTCGCTTTGGGACGTTAAACCCCACAAAACAAAAACAAACAAACAAACAAACCAACATCTACGGCATTATGTATCAGAAACCGGGCGTCAACCGGTAGTTCATTGAGAATAACTACCTATTAAGAATGAATAGACGCATATTCTCACTGATCCTATAGACCTCCTTGTTCTAGCAAAAGTACGGGTTTGTGACGTTGTACAAGAGGGGACTTTCAAGAGGACGTGAATGGTGCACAGTTGGTAATGTCGCTAGGGAGGGGAGGGGGGGGGGGGGGGGGTCGTGCTTTGTACGCTTAGCCAGTTCTAGCCGTGAGCACTAGTCGCATGCTTAATAAGCTATTTGCGACGCCTAACGCCTATTATACAATTCACTGCGTCATTATACAATTCATTTCATACCCAAGGTATGAAGAACGACTCCTGCACTGGCAGCAGCCTGTTCATGCTAGCTCCAATTGCTGCTGTTAACGGATCTAGAGTTGCCGCCGCCACCTTAAAAAAAAAAAAAAACGGGGTTGCACTGTAAGGATGTATAGAGCTGCCTCACTGAGTGCTCTCGGCGTTGGAATTCCGGCGGGCGACACTTCTTAGTTCTGCTTGTCACCGCGCCCTTAGCAACTGCAGCGTAATTAAGTCCTGACCCTTCCCTGAATGTCTCGTGTTTCTCGGCTTGACCCAGTAATTCTGCCATCTCCGCTGCTTTTGCGAGGAAGTTTCCCTGACGTTAGAGGGAGATGCAGTTAGGGGTGGTGGCAACTCTAACCAGCGCTGTATTCCTGCTCCGCGGAGATGACGAGTAACGAAGCTTGATCAGCCTAGCGCACGCATAAATGCGAGGGCTGTTAGTTAAAAACTTCCTCGACTGACAGCCGCCCAGCTCACAGCTTTTTTCGATTCTCTTTAGAGGCCGCGCAAGCTGGAGGTCAACTACGATCGTTCTCAGTTAATTACACCGGGCGCTTGAGAGCGCTCTGTTTAAGGATTCACTGCCTCACTTTCAAGTTTTGTTTTTTTTCTTTATTAAATCGTAGAAAGTGATATATAAAGAGCGATGGAATTTGAATTCCACTTTAGTGCTTCGGCTTTAACTAAATCTCGTGAACTATTCAAAAATTTCGGATAATTAGAATTTCGGTTTAAAACTGCGTATCATCGCAACAAAAACCCATTTCAAAATTCTGTGATGATACAAAGTCATTCCGTCTAAAAGTGCCAATATTAGTATCGGCAACTGCACTCTGTGTTGCGTTATTATTTTCAAAACAGCGAAATTAGGAAACTTTTGGAACCAGCGCCCTACTTCACGTACGGTGCAATTCAAGCAGCCAATTACGAGGCAACAGGGTAAAGTAAAATTGGAGATTCCAGCTAATATTCATATCGAGTCGTTGGCTCAGACACTACGCCTGGCTCACAATTGCGTCGAAATTGATTAGTGATGATATTTCGCGTCGCGCCCAAAAAATCTGGAGGCACACGAAGCCTTCAAAGGCGCCACCGCGTCCGGTGAATTAGCGGCGGAATTCTAGAATAGCTGCTCTTGCTGCCAGTCCAAGCGTTACAGCGCACATCAAATTGGCAAGCACATGAGCTCCTTAAAGGGCAACTGCAGCACTTTTTGGAGAATTTCGCGATATTCAAGGATTCAAATCTATATAGGTTGTAGGTGAAGCCTGCCAAGTGTTTTTGCACTAGCATTTAAGATAGTGACGTAATCGACGATTGAATTTTACGCTTCTCCTCAATGTACCGGAGGAGTGTAGGAAAATTAAGCGTGACGTCATGGAAGGTATGATTTTAAATTATTGCTGTCGTCAGCCACAACTTGCCCTGACTCGTTAGACGCTGCCAAGCAACTCTCGGCAAAGTTTGCCTTCGGTGGCGTTCTTTTTTTTCCTTCAAAGCAGGCGTTTGTGCGTTGGAAATGTACCGATACCTTCGATGACGTCATCATGCGAACCACACTTGGCGTTTTGCGCTGCGGAGAAGCTTGAAGGGCGTCCGGATTTTAATCGGCGATTACTTCACTATTTCATGTGATAGCCCAAAAAGGTTTCGCATGCTTTACCTGCAAGTTTCACACATTCGACAGTCTTAAGCTCGTTGATTTTTAAAACCTATGCAGCTTCCCTTTAAAGGGAAGCTGAATTGTTTTATTTTTTGAAATTTTTGAGGTGATTCAACGGTTAGAATGGTTGAATCTTCTGGGTGAAGCATATCAATTGTTTTTGTGCTACAATTTAAACTGGTGACAAAATCGCCAATTAAAACAATGATGATGTTTAGGCATCTCCTCACTGCGTGAAGGAAATACGGAGAAAGTGGTGAGGACGTCACTGTTGCCGAAATTTTAAATTTCCGTTGCTTTCGCCTACATGCTGCCGCGCGTCGTCCAACGCCCCCAAACAGCGTGTCGTGGGTTTTACCTTCGCTGTCGTTGGCTTTCTTCCCTCATGCGACCGTTTCTTCGCTGTAAACGTAGTTCTGCCGCGCACGACGTCATCACTGTGACCCCTGCCCGGCGTTGTGCACTGCGGAGAAGCCTAAACACCTACACGGATTCATTCTGCGATTACGACACTATTTCAGTTGTTAGCACAAAAGGCCCCGCAGGCTTTACCCGTACGTTTAAGACATTCGGCTCATTTATGCTCTTCGAACTCTAAAAATTCTTCAATTTCCTTCTAAGCTATCGCTTAATAAGCAGCTCAAGAAAAAAAAAGACATCCATCTGCAGACTTGTGTGAATAAAAAATAGCGATAAGTTTTGACGTGTTTGTAATACGCGTCTGAAGAAAAAAACAAGAATAAAAAGGAAACAGTGAGGAACGAGTAGCATACCAGGTGCGCCAGTGAAATACTACGCCTTTGCAGCCTTCTTTGCTCTTTTTGTTCGTGTTCTTAAAAGCAACTTGCCTTTATTGCTTGTTTGTTTTGTCTGTTTCTGGATGTCACGCGGGCTGACCTTCACAAAAAATGACGAAAAATTGCTGGAAGAAGCATCGAAAGCTAGAGCCTTCGTAACCACGCAAAAACACCGAAGATACAAACTAAGATTGATGTCATCTCGTCGCCGATATGGGAGATGGCGCGGGTGCATCAGGCACTGAAGAAAGTTTCGAAATGCTCTAGCAACAACCGCTGAATCGTCAGACAGAAGGTGATTTCTACTCTTGCCCTTGGCCACTGCATATTACGTCGGCCTTTGTCAAATGAGGGCTCTTAGCAGTCAGAGATTATTCTGAAGGCAGCCTTAGAGATTGACTGTTCGTTCAGAAAACTTTGCTGACATTAGATACGAGAGATGGAAAGAGCACAGCACTGATGGCAACGCCCACATTCTTATTCTTCCCGAATAAACCTGGTACATACCCGGCTACACAGAGCGTATCACGACGGCTTCGTATTTCTGGCAGTCACTAGAACAAGGCAAGAAATAACAAACTTAGTCCGTAGCAGCTGAATAAAAAAACGAGATTCGCGAGGAAGCGAATTTTCGTTCTTTGTAAAGATGTGAGAAACTACACTGTCACCGCAGGTTCGGTCCTTTGTGCTTTTCATCTCAGCACCAAAGCTGAAACACCGATAACGGCAAGGGACGAGGCACCCGTATTGCAAAGCAGGCATGCGACACTTTTGGCTGGTATTTTTATGCGCCTGAATGTTCCCAAGTACGAGTATGAAAAGCAAGTCGCTCTTGGCTAAAAGAAATAATGGCAGAGTCGCTCACTGGGGTGCCTTTATACAAAGGGAATTGTAGGCATGAGGGAAGAAAAAAGAAAGGCGCCCGGGATTCCATTTCCTATTTCGGCAGGTCAAAGGGGAACGCGTTGTAGTGCACCTGCATTGAACAACATTGTGGGAGGACTAAAGTTGGAGCGGTTTTTCTAAGCCTAAACTAACGCGGACAGGCAGACTTTGCGCCTCGGGGAATACACGCCGCATAATGGGAACGTTTTCGAAGCGTTCTGGCCTGGTACAGCTGCAACGAAAAAAGAATGGCATAAGTGAATCATGACCGGAGCGAAAAAATCGCGACACGCGGCGCTATTGTTGCTGAGTACATCGATAACGGGAGTGCCACGAACATTCCATTTCCTGAAGCGGGGGTGGCCGGCAGAAAGCAGCCCACCTAGACATTCGCCCATCAGAAATGCAACATCTTAAACGAACGCCTGTAGATGCCTTATCAGCCAAACCATGTGCTAAAGTGGCTAAGCACATAATCCCGTTTTATTTATTTATTTTTTTTGCGCTGGCGTGGCGAGCCACGTTATCTTTATAACCGTTTTCTTTTAAAAACGTGCTGGGGATGCACTGTCAAAAGTTGGGATGCGCTGTCAAAAGTAATGTGTGGCACTGCCTGCTTTCGGATGGACTGCTTTCTGTCGGCCACCTCCACTTTAGAAAGTGGAATGTGCCAGGCACTCTCGCTATCTGCGCATACGGCTACAATAGCGCCGCGTCTCGCAATTTTTCCGCTCCAGTCGTGAGTAACTTGTGCTAATCTTTTTCCGTTGCAGCTGTACCTGTGAAATTGAAAAGCACTGTTTTTTACATACGATTTTTAGCGTGCCTGACTCGAACTCAGTGCCGATCGAGTTACGTTTACGGCTACTACTATAGGCGTTCTTTTTTTGTGTGTGTGGACGTCTATTTCCCTGCAGCGACATCGCGAGCCTGTTTTGAATCGCGCCTCACTTGAATACCAGGCTGTGGGTGACACTCCGTTTTCAAAAGCGCTGGTTCGGAATAGTCATGCATATGTTCTGAAACATCACAATTTTAAAGAAGTGCCTAACTTTAATAAAACTCGCGTTCCGTTTCATTACGAGAAAATGAAAACTGTGAAAATTCAGTGAAAAAATGTCAAAATAACAGCGTTACCAACTCACTCCTTTTACTTTTCTTTACTGTGTACCCCATGTACCCCTCCTGACTGTACCCAACACTTTCACTGTTTTCAATTAACAGAGATCATATATATGCATGCAAGTTTTTCTTTGAACGATGAACTTGAAACTAGAGAACTTCACATCGCATTAGAAAGCATAGATGCACTTGAAAAGTGCACAGTATGCATGTATAGCGTCTCGAAATTACCGTATACACCCAGATAAGGGAAGCTGCCTCATGATGACAGCTACCTACTGCTACCGTTATTGCCAGCAACCAGCGTGCCCCACTTCTCGGCTGCGGGGAAGGAAAAATGTCCTATAGAAAAAAAGCCTTGGAGAAAACATGCTGCAGAAAAAAAAAATGCCCCAAGTGAAAAAATTCCGCATGAACACTGTTGCTAAAAAAATACAAAGAGTTCTAAAACCAGAGTGCATGCCCAACCGCAAGTTGAATATATTCAATTTTTGTCGTCCCGGAAGTGTGCACAGCACATAAGTTTTGGAGACGGCGTTGCATGGCGACAGCGCTCCTACTCGGTTCTGGGCCCTCTTCATGGCCACGGTTGCTTCTTCAGAGCTGAAGGCCTCGATAGCCGTCCACTCTGTAAGGGCGACTGCCACAGACCACGTTTCCCAGCCTCTTATTCTTGTTTTCGGAACAAGTGTTTGCTCTGTGACCTCCATCTAAAGTGACCGAGCGGATGTTACCGCGCAGTTCGCTCAGTTAACTAGCCTATAGGTTCTGGAAACCTATGTTGATCGATTTACCCTATCACATCTAGTGCAGTTGCAGGCATTAGTCCTTTCAATAGGACTCGGCGTGGTGGCTCAGGGGCCATAGTGGCATACTACTGATCCCAAGATCGTGTAATCAAATCCCTGCAGCAGCAGCAGTATTTTCACAATTTCCACAATTTTCACTCTACATTGAACACTGTTACACTGGGACCAGTGCCCTTGCATTATGTCGCACTAACCGACATCTACCGCAGCGGGGGCCTTGTGGTCTGAGCATCCGCCTCGCATGCGGGAGGTGCGGGGTTCGATTCCCAGTGCCGCCGGGTACCCACCGGTTGTACGATGGGTACAAGCTTTCCCCTGCCCGGTGCTCGGCTTCTTTAGGGTGGAACTCTTGGGAAATGGGTCTTTGACCCCCACCTTGAGTAGAAGAAAAAACCTTGTGCCATGGCGCTCTTTGGCCACAGATGCCCTTGCGCCATAAAAAAAATCATCATCATCATCTCACCGATATCTTTCATTTGATAAAACACTGGGTTATACTGGGGTCATGTGAAATTTGATGAGGTCAGTTTTCGCACTTTCATTTTTTAATTCCATAAGCAACGGTTTGTTCCGGTGAACCGTTTTATTGAGGACTCCAAATTGGGGGATCGGAACCAGACTATCAGCAATGGCACCAGCCATGAAGATGCCACAATGAGACTGTGAACTCCGACTGCCAGCTATGGCACTGTGACTTGCCACAGGTGGAATTCTGACGGCAGCTCTCAATCATCAAAAGACCATGGTTGTTTTGCTTTGAGGCCATATTTTCCTACAATGCACAAAAGGACATTCCTACCGAGAATATTTATTCTTGGACCAGTTTGTCCGTGGTCATTTTTTTTTTATCGGAACAATTGTAAGTGTGCGCCATGTTAAAGAAAACTCAGACACTGTACTGAGAGTGAATTGCCGTGGCCGAAAACGAACTGACGCCAACAGGACGGCTAAGAAAAGCATAACTTCAGGTCACCTGCTAGAGGATTTTCGATTCGGGTCTTGACTTCTCTTCGAAAACTGTTAGTGAATGTTTTAAACTTACAGCAAGTTTTAATGCACCAGATGGGACAGAAGATGACTTGATTTTCAATGAGGGTGAGGAGCTGCGCCTGAGCAGCGGTGACGGAGATATGTCGATGAAAAACCATAAAGATATCGGCAACTAGGCGCGAGATATAGTCTCTAGCTCTATGTAGAATGAAACAATTTCCCCGGAATATAATTCGAAAATTGACCTGAAAAAATGTAGCTAACAAAATTAGTGCGGCCCTTAGAGGAGTGTAAACGTTATGACCAACAACTGCTTGTTCACAATCCTGAGTGACATCAAGAGACTACGAATCTATCTGTAAGCCTTTTGCTAGGGACTTGGGGGTGGGGTGAGTGACTGCCAGAAAAATACGAGGATAACTTAGGGCTTCTGGCAACGTTGTCGTCGACCGCCTGTCGCTGCGCACTAAATGCGCAAGCTACCCCCCTCCCCCCTCCCCCCCCAAAAAAAAACTCGATGAAAACAATGGTAAGAACAAAGAAAAGCTGCCTCGTCGAGCCGCTAGACACAAAAGAAATAAGGAGCTCCAATCAGGAAATTCTCTGCTTTCTTTTTCTTGGAACGGCGTTCTCTGCAATTAATTGCAGGGTAGACGCTCTGGCATCGTGCGGCAATTGGGTGGCAGTCAGCGATCTGACCCAAGTGACATGTCGGGCTGAAAGCCGAGTTTCTAGGGTTTCATCTGCACAGAGCGTATTGCCGGCCGAAGGATTACGTCGGGCATGCTGCGCTGAATAAAGAAAAGAAGCAAGGCACTGACTACGGGAAGAAATGGGTGCCTGCTGCTTTACTTTCTTCATTACTTAGGACGCACTCTAATTGCTTCTGTAACGGTAACTAGAGCGGGCCCGATTTCGATTTCACGGGATACCAACTTCCCCAGTTCTCCTTTCTGCTCTGGCCCTTTTTCACTTCATCACAAAGTGTGGGAGTGCTAGAGCACTGGAGAAACCACGTATCACCACTTTCTACCACTCTTCATAAGCTAAGGCACCAGATAATCCTTGTGCTACCATTCTCGACGTGTAAATGAACTAATTTGACCCTTGAATATGCTAGACAACTTGCCTTCGTCAGTTGCCCTGATTCAAAAAGAATGCCAATGAAATAAACCCATCCGTCCGTCCATCTGTAAATCTAGGGCGTTAGCATCCAGCATAGGACTTCTGCACTGAGAGGCTCACCGACGCGTGATTCTGCATTCTAATAAAGCCTATTAAGGCGAAAGCCTTTAATGCTCATACTCTGTTCGCCCGTCCATTACAACTCAAGTGAGTCATTGCTAGTCATTACAAGTCACAAGTCATAACTAACTAATCATTCATCAGTCATCAACTAATTAGCCTTGACTAACTACCATCAAGGAATTAGTCATGACTAGTTAGTCATTAACCACTCGTGAATAGCTAGTCATGAGTCATGACTAGCCAATCAAAGTCGCCCCGCAGCCGCCTCGTGTGTGCCTACGGCCGTGCAGCCAGAGTTGCGTGGAAAGGCTTACTCCTCGAGCACTTTAGATGGTCGAAATTCCCCCTGAATTTTCTCTCTCTCTCTCCAGCTAATTTTATTATAGGAAGCTGTCTACCACAGGCTAAAAAACAAAAGGGCAATGCACTGTAAAGCTAAGAGAATTAAGTATGCACGCCCTAAACAGCTACGTTAGATGACAATCGGGGCTTTACTGCGAGCCGGAGCTTACTGTTGGAAACGGTCAATTTGATATGAGATGCGAAGTGCAATCGAACTTAGAAGTAAAGCTCACATCTAGGAGGAAAGTTAACGTTGGGCGCTGTTGGTAAAATGACCAATGCGGCAATGCAAAAGGACATGGGGTGGATTTTGTTTGGAGTGCAGTAAGCAGTAAACATATACCCCTTTCAGGCTGTTAAAACTTTTATGCGTAGCATATTGCAACCACTCAGTTCAGCCCTTGGGCGCGGCCGGGCAGCCACCAAACCACATGACGTGGCGTCACGTGGTTTGGTGACGTCACGTGACGTGACGTCACCAAACCACAAAAAAAAAGAAAAAGAAAAAAGGAAAAAAAGACAGCTGAGCATGGTGGCGGTTGCCACCGCCCCGTTTCAAAGGGGGCGCTCCTATCCGTCCGTCCGTCCGTCCGTCCGTCCGTCCGTCCGTCCGTCCGTCCGTCCGTCCGTCCGTCCGTCCGTCCGTCCGTCCGTCCGTCCGTCCGTCCGTCCGTCCGCCCGCCCGCCCGCCCGCCCGCCCGCCCGCCCGCCCGCCCGCCCGCCCGCCCGCCCGCCCGTCCGCCCGTCCGCCCGTCCGCCCGTCCGCCCGTCCGCCCGTCCGCCCGTCCGCCCGTCCGCCCGTCCGCCCGTCCGCCCGTCCGCCCGTCCGCCCGTCCGCCCGTCCGCCCGTCCGCCCGTCCGCCCGTCCGCCCGTCCGCCCGTCCGCCCGTCCGCCCGTCCGCCCGTCCGCCCGTCCGCCCGTCCGCCCGTCCGCCCGTCCGCCCGTCCGCCCGTCCGCCCGTCCGCCCGTCCGCCCGTCCGCCCGTCCGCCCGTCCGCCCGTCCGCCCGTCCGCCCGTCCGCCCGTCCGCCCGTCCGCCCGTCCGCCCGTCCGCCCGTCCGCCCGTCCGCCCGTCCGCCCGTCCGCCCGTCCGCCCGTCCGCCCGTCCGCCCGTCCGCCCGTCCGCCCGTCCGCCCGTCCGCCCGTCCGCCCGTCCGCCCGTCCGCCCGTCCGCCCGTCCGCCCGTCCGCCCGTCCGCCCGTCCGCCCGTCCGCCCGTCCGCCCGTCCGCCCGTCCGCCCGTCCGCCCGTCCGCCCGTCCGCCCGTCCGCCCGTCCGCCCGTCCGCCCGTCCGCCCGTCCGCCCGTCCGCCCGTCCGCCCGCCCGCCCGTCCATCCATCCATCCATCCATCCATCCATCCATCCATCCATCCATCCATCCATCCATCCATCCATCCATCCATCCATCCATCCATCCATCCATCCATCCATCCATCCATCCATCCATCCATCCATCCATCCATCCATCCATCCATCCATCCATCCATCCATCCATCCATCCATCCATCCATCCATCCATCCATCCATCCATCCATCCATCCATCCATCCATCCATCCATCCATCCATCCATCCATCCATCCATCCATCCATCCATCCATCCATCCATCCATCCATCCATCCATCCATCCATCCATCCATCCATCCATCCATCCATCCATCCATCCATCCATCCATCCATCCATCCATCCATCCATCCATCCATCCATCCATCCATCCATCCATCCATCCATCCATCCATCCATCCATCCATCCATCCATCCATCCATCCATCCATCCATCCATCCATCCATCCATCCATCCATCCATCCATCCATCCATCCATCCATCCATCCATCCATCCATCCATCCATCCATCCATCCATCCATCCATCCATCCATCCATCCATCCATCCATCCATCCATCCATCCATCCATCCATCCATCCATCCATCCATCCATCCATCCATCCATCCATCCATCCATCCATCCATCCATCCATCCATCCATCCATCCATCCATCCATCCATCCATCCATCCATCCATCCATCCATCCATCCATCCATCCATCCATCCATCCATCCATCCATCCATCCATCCATCCATCCATCCATCCATCCATCCATCCATCCATCCATCCATCCATCCATCCATCCATCCATCCATCCATCCATCCATCCATCCATCCATCCATCCATCCATCCATCCATCCATCCATCCATCCATCCATCCATCCATCCATCCATCCATCCATCCATCCATCCATCCATCCATCCATCCATCCATCCATCCATCCATCCATCCATCCATCCATCCATCCATCCATCCATCCATCCATCCATCCATCCATCCATCCATCCATCCATCCATCCATCCATCCATCCATCCATCCATCCATCCATCCATCCATCCATCCATCCATCCATCCATCCATCCATCCATCCATCCATCCATCCATCCATCCATCCATCCATCCATCCATCCATCCATCCATCCATCCATCCATCCATCCATCCATCCATCCATCCATCCATCCATCCATCCATCCATCCATCCATCCATCCATCCATCCATCCATCCATCCATCCATCCATCCATCCATCCATCCATCCATCCATCCATCCATCCATCCATCCATCCATCCATCCATCCATCCATCCATCCATCCATCCATCCATCCATCCATCCATCCATCCATCCATCCATCCATCCATCCATCCATCCATCCATCCATCCATCCATCCATCCATCCATCCATCCATCCATCCATCCATCCATCCATCCATCCATCCATCCATCCATCCATCCATCCATCCATCCATCCATCCATCCATCCATCCATCCATCCATCCATCCATCCATCCATCCATCCATCCATCCATCCATCCATCCATCCATCCATCCATCCATCCATCCATCCATCCATCCATCCATCCATCCATCCATCCATCCATCCATCCATCCATCCATCCATCCATCCATCCATCCATCCATCCATCCATCCATCCATCCATCCATCCATCCATCCATCCATCCATCCATCCATCCATCCATCCATCCATCCATCCATCCATCCATCCATCCATCCATCCATCCATCCATCCATCCATCCATCCATCCATCCATCCATCCATCCATCCATCCATCCATCCATCCATCCATCCATCCATCCATCCATCCATCCATCCATCCATCCATCCATCCATCCATCCATCCATCCATCCATCCATCCATCCATCCATCCATCCATCCATCCATCCATCCATCCATCCATCCATCCATCCATCCATCCATCCATCCATCCATCCATCCATCCATCCATCCATCCATCCATCCATCCATCCATCCATCCATCCATCCATCCATCCATCCATCCATCCATCCATCCATCCATCCATCCATCCATCCATCCATCCATCCATCCATCCATCCATCCATCCATCCATCCATCCATCCATCCATCCATCCATCCATCCATCCATCCATCCATCCATCCATCCATCCATCCATCCATCCATCCATCCATCCATCCATCCATCCATCCATCCATCCATCCATCCATCCATCCATCCATCCATCCATCCATCCATCCATCCATCCATCCATCCATCCATCCATCCATCCATCCATCCATCCATCCATCCATCCATCCATCCATCCATCCATCCATCCATCCATCCGTCACGGAGGAAAAGCTGCTGAGAAAATCGAGTGCCGCCAAGCAATACCTCGCGCAAAAAGACCGCGCAACATGCAACGCATTCTTGGCTTAACCAAGCTAAGCCTGGGCATCTTTTTGTCTCCTGGGAAATAATCTATGGAGGTCTAAAGATATATTTTATTCTGACGTCAGCATGACAAATATTTTCCTGTATCGATCTGGCATTTTACCGTCAAGAAATGGACGTTTCATTTCACTACAGAAAGCTAAGGCTAATTAATGTATATTACGTTTTAGTGACTGGATTCAAGCAACGCCGATGGTATTGGGATTTTAACAGCTATCGACGTGCCTCCTGTCTTTCGGCGTTGATAAAAATAAGATGTACTATCAAACCCACACAGAGCGAGACTTAAATGATAGGTGAACGCTATAGAAACGCAGAGTAAAGAACGCTATAGGCGTCCGAATTTTAGCTGTTCGACATCGGTGCTGGCAAAAAAGGAAAGTTACAGAACAGGGAAACAAGTTCGCCCTTTTTGGCATTCGTGAGCTTCATCGGGGCGCTACATTCTCTACGAAGGCAATATCTGTCATTCTTACTTCCTGAACGTTTAAGTTTAGCGCATTGACGGTCGCGCCTGTCTTGCTTCAGTGAGCTCGAAGCGAAAGAATGACTTTCAATTCGCTACGCACGGGAACGTCTACGTCACATTGTAGTGAGGCTGAAAAAATATTCAATGAACGAAAAGGAAGAGAAACACCGAAATATTTAAAGGCGCGTGTTTCGTAGAAAAAAAAAAAAGGAATGAAAACCGTGGGGAAAGTTCACACACCGACGTATTTCGGTCGCGACCGATTTCGGACGTATTTCGGAAGAACGCAACGGCAAGCGGGCTGTGAACTTGTGGCTGGAGGTGCGTGAACGGGCTATGCCCGAACGACGTGAAGTTGTTTTTTTTTAAAGCCTGCTTTTAACATGTACTATAAGCAACGAATGAAACTCGAACAAGATAACTAAGGTGGCAACACAAAAACACCGGCATATTAGCTCCCGAAGAGAAAATACAAGTGAGGCTGATTAACACTTCTGAAGACGTCTTTGAGCCTTAGAAGTTAAAAGAACGTGAGGTGGTGTTGGGCATCCACTGGCTAAGATGTACTCAGTTTGCGTTTGGTGGCTCAGCTGTCTTGTTCGCGTTCCATTTCTTGCTCACAGTGCGTGTTTGAACAAGAACGTAAAAAAAAAAAACGTCATCATTACTCGCGCACCGTAAGCACCGCCATCTGTGGGGCATGACTGCTTGTTTCATCCGCTTCAGAACTCGATTGCCGGTAGCCATCGCCGAAACACCGCACGCCGCCTAATAACGAATGTGCTTTGAAAAATAAGGCAAAACAGGAAACCGTATGGAGGTGCTTCCGACATTCCAGCAGCACTCAGTGTTTGGACGAAGTTTCGTATGACCAAAAACATAAAAACAAAAAATAAAAAAACGAAGTAGAGCTGCACCATGGTCGTTAAAGCCAGTATGAGCAACGGAGCTGTTTTCGTGACATTAAACGTGAGTGCTTCAATGGAATCGTTATGTTTCCTCTTCTTGATAGCCGGATAATCCACCACAAATTACTCCCATGCTGCCAACCTTATGCAGTGTTTTACGACGAGGGATCGTCCAGGGCAAACCTCCTCGAAGGCATGGCTATGCCTACACGGTGGCGTGCGTGCAAGAAAGCACTGTTCGTGAATAGCCAGTACTTAATGTTTTGCGGCCGATAAGCACCGGGGTTTATGTGCAGCCCGCTGCAAAGCTTCAAGGTCGGCCCGTTTGTTGCTTCCTCTACGTGTGGTTGTTATACGGTGCAATCTCCGCAGGGTGAAGATTGCTTCCCCATTCTCCTCTCAGAACTTAATAGAGGTGCATCTATGCATCCACAACACCATCCAGTACAAAACTATGGGGCCTGGTAACCCGTGAAAAAAAAAGAAGAAACTAAATGATGTATCGAACGTCGACTTTCTTCAAGGTCTCGCCTTCACATCTAGGTTTCCTCGCCTTGACCTCTAGCCGACCTTCAGCGGTGTGCAACCAAGCCATATTTTATACAGCGAAAGCTGTTAATGCGAAAGTTCCCGGGGGAAGCTTCTGTCGGCAGCGTCGTAGCAGTATAAAAAAGAAAAACCTCATGCAGACGAGCATATACAGCGCTGAGGGGGACAGCGAATGTCAGCAGCAAGCGTTCAGAGAAACATAATTTCATGTGTTTTTGCATGTTGTCTGAAGAACCGCTCGGTATTTCCACTCGCATCGAGTGAGGTCAAGATGCGCTTGCCCTAGTTATTGTGACGCCACTGAGCCCTGTGGTTGTTCACAAAAACAGAAAGTGTTTGCCAGCAACACCAACGTGATCAGGAATGTGGTAGTCGATGTTGGCAGGTATGGGAGTGACGTCAATGTGGACTTCAGCGCTGGCGTCGACCGAGACTGAAATTGCCGGTACAAAATCGTTTGTAATTATTTATTAACGGTGCGCAGCGATGCTTTCAACTCATTTTATCATAACTAAGCCCGCAGGCTTCCTTCAAGTAAAGAAAATATGGACGTTCAAAAGCTTTTTGTCGTTTATGAAAAGCCCTTTAAGCACTTTATAGAGGTTTTCGAAAAAGCGAGAGTCCAGCTTGTTGCTCCTACCGGATAGTGCAGCCAGCGCTGTTCGGGTGCACAAAAAAAAAAAAGCGAACACCACACGCGGAAACATGGCGTTACCATTCGCAACAGCCAGCCCTGGCACGACACCAGGGCAATAAAATGGAAAGAGCTGTGGACGCAGGTGAATGCCCTCTGTACCACCTGGCGTTGGTTTCGTCATCACCGTGCCCGCACTTTTTGAGTGATTTTATCTATCTTGGTTCTGCTGACATGGTTCTAAGTGCACGTATGTTCAAGAAAACAAAAGTAGCTGAAATAAAATGTGTTGTGCACTAAACAGGAGCAGCTTCACGCACCGACATCCGCGTTTCTAATGCTCATTTACGGAAGGTAATATCCGTTGGTCCTTTGGTATACCGCCTGAAAATGGTTGCGGATCATGTGCCGTCATAGCTCAGCGGTAGAGCACTGGTCTCGTAAACCAGGGGTCGTGAGTTCGATCCTCACTGGCGGCTTTCACGACTACTTTTATTTAGGTACAGTTCCCTGCTGCTTATTTTTTTGAACTCGTTTTCTGTGAAAAGACTACGTACTGAAGATATGAAACAATCGGAGAGTAACCAAATCTTTTTCTTGGGCGAAAAAATGCTCGCACATCCTACTGGAGAGCAAAGAGATTCCATTAACGAATTAAACACTAGGAAAAAGAGGCAGCTAATAGAAACGCACCAACCTATAAAAAGAACACTAACAATGATGTGAGAAGCCGTCTGGTCGTGTCCTAAATGCGTACCCTGGTCCACCGTAGCAGTACAGTCAATTACCGGAGCGGGGCAGAGGAGATGAGCTTTTGTATTTTAGGATCACAGAAGGCTTGCTTTTTTAGGATCCGTGTGACGTGGAGCGCACTTTTCGGTGAGAACCGAAGGATTATTAGCCCGTCACAGCGATGTGCGCATAATTTTGGATTAAAAGCATCGCAAGGTGGTTGATTTTTATTTAAAAAATTCTGTTTCGTTCTATGTGTTTCCTGCAGAGAGCTAGTAAAGGCAGAAAAGTAGCCTTTCGAAAATTGAAAAATTGAAAAAAAAAAAACGACTGCAAGATGGAGCAATGCATACGACAGAAAAAAATAATAGGTATTGTAGAGTGATGTCCTTTCGTCCGAAAAGAGAGCAGGCCTTGCATCGTCACTGAAAAAAAAAAAACTCAATCTTGAGTTTCCAGAGCTTTATGGTCAAGCAAGCTTCCTCATTATAAAACCTTCTAGATCATGAAGACCATGAGTGGATTGAAAAGGAGGATAACGGGGCCATTTAGGGGATTTATTGCGGAAGAGGGAGTTTAAGTGTAGCATAATTTTTTACCGGCGGATAACTATAATGTTCATTTTTTTCATAAAATGAGCGGTGAGTATGGGATCGCCTTTATGATGAATAATAATTAATAAAGCAGCTGTTTTTAATGGTTATACTGGCCACTGTCTGTTGTCAGAGAGCAATACAAAGAGGAACTGAGAACCTTCATAAAGTTTCCCCGCCGTGACACTTTCCTTCGCTGGCGACAGAAGTAGGATTAAACATTCGAAGTAGAAAAGCAGCTTCTAGCAAATACGCTACATCGTAATGAGTTCTAGGTACCACGGACGCTCTTTATAGCGTTCTAAATTAGGCTAATATAGGTTTCCGGAGCATGATAGCGAAGAGAAAGCGAATATGGAATTCATAACTTGCTTTGACGATGACCTTCCTCTTTTCCAGGCGGAATCTTTCAAGCTGTAGCAAAGAAAAGTTGTTCAGTACCGGTGTGGCTGCCTTGGATTTCAGGACAGCTAATGCAAAGTAATGCGCTGAAAAAGCAAAAAAAAAAATCGCCCTACTCCACCCAGAAGAAATGATTTGAAGTCACAGCACTGATGCAAATGGCATACTACGGGAACAAAAAAAGAGAAATATACCGAAAAAAATTAGGATTCACATGGCGCATTGCCAAAAAGCAATGGTCCTTAATGTAAGACGTATCTCGTACCGTTTTAAAGTCTGAATACTAAAGGTTCGCGAATGCAGTTCTAAGCATTTTGCTGGCACCGATTAAAAGAGTGCGACTGGTGGCATCTCTAACCTGTCCAAGATTGTCCAACGAACCAAATACGACGAGCGAACCAAATCCTATAGGTCCCGCTGTTGAGCATACGTAGCTTAGAGTGCCAAATTGTTTATCTATTCCACTTCCTGCGCTAAAAAAAAAGCCTAATCCACTGGCTTAATGGCGATTTTCAGCAAATCCATGCCTCTAGGCTAAGAACGATCGTCTGGTTCAAGATGTACCGGCTAGCCCCAGAAGGATCAACGGACGCGGCAGCCTCGCCTGCTTCGTTTCCGGAGCGGTGACACTGTGATGAGTGTTGTGCTTCAAAGAAATATCTTCAGAAGTGCGGTTAAATGGATGTTTACACAATAAGAAGAGGAAAAAAGGCCGCTTAACATCAGTGCGTGAATACTCTGGGGTTAACAATAGAAAGAGCACGGGAAACAGGGGTTTTTCGGGCTGTAGTGGAATTCTTACTTCTACAAAGATGATCTGGCTAAACTAGTAGAGCCTTTGTAAACATTCGGCGCTGCTTGTTATAAAACACAGACCTGCATACATCACTAACGGGGTCGATCCCGGCCGCGGCGGTCGCATTTCGATGGAGGCGAAATTCTAGAGGCCCGTCTACTATGCGATGCCAGTGCACGTTAAAGAACCCCAGGTGGTCAAATTTATCCGGAGCCCTGTTACTCGGCTTCCCTCATAGCCTGAGTCACTTTGGGACGTTAAACCCCGATAAAACAAACCGAACAAAACTTATTATGGCATGCCTTATTACGGCCTGCGTGTATGTAAGTACGTGATACGATAGCTTGTTAGCCACGGAAAATGTGTTAAGGGTGAAATAATGATTTAATCGATTTTCAATTTATTCTGAGTTTTTTTCCGCTTTAAATGCCCCTTGCCTTCGCATTTGCCCTAATCAGGCAGACAGACAGGTGGATTGAAAAAAAAAATAGAAAATGAAAGAAAACAATGATCTCTAAGCGGCTTTACATTCGTTGCATGCCTTCCATTCACTACTTATGAACAAACTGGGAGGATAAAACGCGGGTAAAATCTTCAAGAAGGCGGTGCGCAAAAAAAAGTCTGCCTCTTGTTTTGGCTTTCCATCCGTGCGTGCGAGTGTAATTCTACTATGTTAATATTTACAATACGAAATGATTAATAAAATTGATGAACACCTACAAGCGCAAAACGGTCCAGCATTGCCAGTTAAAACTCAGTTTTGACTGACAAATTTACAGTCGTTGGGTCTTGCTTACCTGGCCTTCCAGGTTGATCATTGACACGTTGTACTAGCGTCATCATCGTCAGTGTTTCGGATTTTAAATTCTCTCCAAGACCATCTATCACTCCCTTTCACTCCGGACGCTTTCAAATGCCAGAGAGCGATTTTTTTTTATTGTCTCTCGTTCGTTTCGTTAACACACCAGAAAAAAGGCTGTTTGGCTTGCAGCATGTTGCCACCATCGACAGAAAAGTGTGAGCTTTTCGTGAAATTTCAAAAAGCGCGCAATTTTACCTAGCCTGATCTAGGGAGCAGTCCTCCGTATTACGTCACCATATTGCATCGTCTGGCGCGGCCCCTCTAGTTCGAGAAAAAAGGCGATAGTAAGAAGTTCTTGTTTGAAAACATCTTGCTAGCATAAATCATTAAGTACGTGAACTTTAGACATCACTCTATGCGCAACTGTAATCTGTGGTGATGGAACTCTAACCGGAAAGCACGTTGCTCGCAGTTTAGCGCGAGAACTGTGCTGCCGCAAAAGTGGTCAGAGGAGAGCAAGGAACGAGGTGTGTGCCTGAAATGCGCGTGTATTCAGTTCGCCCATGGTTTGAATTGAGAGAAAATAGACCGCTCGCGTGATCGATTTTTCTCTTGCCTAGAATTCCTTATTTCCATGAACAATATGTGCCTTTTTTCTTCAGGTACATAAGGCTATAACTTCGTCGGGTTTTATGCCTTTGGAACATCGCCGTCGTATATTTTATTGTTTTATGTCTGCGAGCGAACTCTCAGAAGCAATTTCAATAAAACTTGCGTTGGGCCTAGTTGGTACATGATGTTGTGAAGGTGTAGGTTGCGCAACCACGGGACGAACCACGAAGAAAAGAACACAGAGACACACACAAGCTCTTGTGTGTGTCTCTGTGTTCTTTTCTTCGTGGTTCGTCCCGTGGTTGCGCAACCTACACCTCCACAATCTCAGAAGCGAGGACTAGGACATGGAGTCCAAGGCATGCACGTTACAAAGGAGCGGCTTACGAAGAGGTCAAAGGGGAGATTAGAGATTGCTTATAAGCCAGTTTCTTCTGCAGTGATCCCCATTTGCGAACTTAAAGCCCTGCCATCTCTTCTGCGTGGGTGTGTGTGTTTCGCTTCTTGTGTAAAAAAAAGGCACTGTATTTGAACCCGCTTTTGAACTCGAGTAAAGAAGAATGCTTTTCATTATGCATTCCAAAAACGTCCCTACCAATTCGTACTTTTCTACTGCGCCCGTCTGTAGAGTGACCCTGCCGAGAAATACTTTATACCCACAATGTCGAGAGGGCGAGGATAAGTGGCTTGCAGCGCTCAGTTATATTCAGACAGCCTGCTGAGAGAAGAAAAATGAATATAATATGGAACTGGGTATCTTTTTACGGAGAAGTGTGTTCTTAATGCACATTTCTTTTCCTCGCCAGGGGGCTTACGTTAAAAGCTGCTACTTGGAGGAGAATGGCTCATCACTTGACGATGATTTATCTACACAAAAACGACGTATTTATAAAGTTCTTGCTACCATATCCGAGTAGACAAATGCTATCTCCACTGCTGCCAAATGACTGGTTCGATAAATTCATATACTTGGACCTTGCTGTCTCATTTCGACAAGAACGAGGTTATGAATGTTATGAAGAAGAGGCAGGAGAGCATCATCATCATCGTCATCATCAGTGCTTGGCCGGCTCGCGCGCGCCGTTCAGGGACAAGGAGAAGAGGACGCAGAAGAAGGCAATATGGCTACCGACAGCAGGCGTCTTCAGGCGACTCCTCCGGCGTTGACCCCCACAGCTACCTCCTTGGTTCCACCACTCGGCCGTTCCCTTCGCTGGCGTCTGTGTGTGGTCTGCAGTGGCCTGGGCCTGGTCGCGCTGGCCATCGGTGTCTCGCTGGCTGTCAACCGGTTAATGGGCGGCGCGGGTCGAGATGCCCAGCCCGGTGGTGACACAGGAGACGTCGCGTCGCAGCAGTCGCTGCCTGGCCGCCGTGACGTCGTGTCCAGCTGCGTCGACGAAAGCTGTCACCAGCTTGCCAGGTGCGGCTGGACGAGAACTGTTCTTTTTAATGGCTATTTTCACAGCTGTTGCAAAGCACGCTGCTTGATCTCTGCTTAACAGATGCGGTTTTCGAATAAGTAGTGTAATAATTAGGCAAAAGAGGCACTGGTTAACGTAATAAATATTTGGTGCAGTTTCCCGCTCCCAGTCAAAAGTGCCTGTTCGCATGTCGCCTGTAGACATATCACTTACACAGTTCCGTACTTTTGCGGGCGAGAACAACCGTCTTCTCAGAAAAGTCAGTTCGATTTCTGCAGTTTGTATATTTGGGCGAGGTTATTAGAAGTGTTGCCTGCTTGTTTGAGTCTAGTCTCTACACGCCTTTACGCCACTCAATCGGCGCGATGCTAGCATCAACCATTGCGATTCAACTGTCCTTGATGCCGCTCACGACAGCAATGTTTTTTTTGCGAAAGCAATACTACTCGCACTTTCAAGCCTTCGCGTGACCCGGCCGCAGTTACGTTTGACCTTTACCGGAGTGAATATGGGCGACCAACTCGCTCCTTCAGATAGCCCGGCTGCAGTTACGCCGCGCCGCGCACCTGTGGCGCCACTGCCGCTGTGACGTCATACCAGATGTAGATTATGTTTTCTTTCTCTCAGTCGCAACAATATCAAAAACAAAATATAAAAAAATGGCTGAGGCTTAGCTTAGGTTAAGCCTAGCCAGATGCGAAGCATATTGTCGCCGAGTTGCATATCGAGCACGCCGCTTGGCTAGATGTTCTTCACGCTCTTCATCAGTCTCTGTAGCACGCCGCAACTTTTGCTTCTCATTCCAACGAGCAGCCCTGTCTCCAGGAGGCATCTCTATCCCGTGTACGCCTAGCAGAGGTTGTTGTTGTGTTGTGACTGAGAGAAGGATGAAAAGGAAATTGCACGGGCCTGCTACTGGCTCGAGCCAAGCCACCACCGCTGCCACGTGCAGATAGAGGAGGCAGGCGCACCCCCTTGTATACCGCCGCTCCAGCATCACGTGTTCACTACAGCGCACCTAGCGGCAGAAGCAGGAAACACATTGGTCGCGACGCCTCGCGCGACGGCGCGAGCGGGGGCCCCGTGTCTCCTATGTCGTTACGTGACGCATCACGTGGTCCTCCTTGGTCGCGACGCCTCGCGCGACGGCGCGAGCTGGGTCCCCGTTTCTCATCTGCTGTGACGTCACGCACCACGTGGTCATCTTTGGTCACCACGCCTCGCGCGACGGCGCGAGTTGGGCCCCCGTTTTTCATCTGCTGTGACGTCACGCATCACGTGGTATGACATGGAGGTCACGAAAGGTCAATGGTAACGACACCGCCGCGCTCGAGGAGCTGGGTTGGGCTATTTTAGTATGCTTCGCATAAAAAATTACCGAAGGCGCTTTGAGTCGTCGCGCAGCTGCGGCCGGTAGCCACGCGTGACCTGTAGACGCGGCGCACTGCGTTCCTTCAGTTGGAGGCGCTGCGCTTTTGCTTTCGCAACCTACCAGGCTTAAGCAAAGCTAAGCCCCTGCCATTTTTTTTTGTTGTTGCGTGAAAAACAGATGTTACCGAAGTGCTATGCACATTTCTCGACCGACTTCATCCTTAAACGGCCTGACATTTGGACGACGGGACGGCCAGCCTTCTGGTGCTTCAAATGTACTAAGCACAACTCACGCAAAACTAGCTTTTGTGAGTGCAGCAGTTTCAATTATTAAGTACGAAACTTAAGTGAAAACAACCAGTTTAAAGCTAAACAAGCCATACAAGTAAGAAGAGGATTATGGTTTCGCTTTAAAAAAAAACGGCAGAAATAACAATTTTTTTTTTGTGGCCAGCTGGAACGGTGATTAAGTGTGGGATGCACGCGTGCTCCGGGGTCCGCGGCTTCGTTGTCGAATCACACAAAATCCCAGTGCACACAGCTTTAACCTGCCGCTATGTACATCCAGGTATGTTTCAGACTCGCTGGAAGAAGGCGACCCTTGCGACAACTTCTACGACTACGTCTGCACGAACTGGAGCTCCTCCTTCCGTTTTCAAGGCGAGGCAGTGTACTCCGAAGCCATCAGGAGCACACGTGAGCTGGAATCCCAACTGACGGCTTTGTTTGGTGCTGGAACTGAAGACACAAGCACTCGACCCTTGTTCGATTTGTACGACGCCTGCCTGCACCTGTCTATGGCGAGAGGAGAAGCGCTCGACTTCCAAAACATCCTCGACAGCGTAGGCCTGTCAGGATTCCCGTACTCGTCGAGCGACCGCCGTGCGTCTGCAGCTGCCGGAAGGCTGCTTCGAGTCACCGGTGTCTCGCCGCTGGTGCATATCCGCCTCACGGACAAGAGCAATGTCAAGCTGCAGGCTCCGCGGACGCTGTTTCCAGATTTCACGTACCTGCCCAACGCGCACCGAGGATGGTACAACGATGCAGCTCGACGCGTGGCGCGAATGCCCATGCCGGAGCTCTTTGATTTCGAGCAGGAGCTAGTGGCCCTGCTCAGCGCGCCGGCCGAGCAGTTCGTGACCGTGGCTCTCAAGGAGCTCATGTCAACTACAGAGTGGAACTGGGCCGAATTCTTGACGAACGCTCTTTTCGGCATCCGCGTTATCACGCCGGACACGAAGGTCACCCTGGAAGAGAATCGGCTCGGAGTAGTCTTCTTGGGGCTCATGTCCTCCGCAAAGCCAACGGTGGTGCTCAACTACCTAGCGTTCCGCCTGGCGCTAGCGTACGCGCCACTGCTCCCAGGAAAGCGCTTCGGCAAGATAAGCGACGTGGCCGTCTCGCAGGTGGTTGGATGGGAGGATGGCTGGAGCGACCGTCGCAGCCACACCTGCGCCAAGATGGCGGCACAAGCCGAACCGGGACTAGCCGCCTACCTCCTGGCCGTGAATTCGAAGCAGGACAAAAACGAACCCGTGCTGAGAAGCTTGGCGGAGCACGCTAAAAAGAACATGCTCGAGTTCCTGGGCGAGATGTCTTGGGTAACGTCGTCCTTCCTCAGTAAGGTGGAGCATCGCTTCAAGAATCTCAAGACTGCATTCTTCGCGCCAAACGACTGGAGAAAGTTTGCATTCCGCACATCTCAGTGCCGCTCGTTCGGTTGCGCATCGGGTGGCTTGTCAGCGGTCGAAATCTTCCTCAAGATGGTAGCGCAGCGCCAGCACCGCCGCCTGGGTCCCAGCAGGCGCCCCTTCCCAGACTTCCCAGAGGACCTGTTCGAGACCGAGAGCCGTGTGCTGGAAGGAAGCACGCTGTTTGTGCCCTTGGGCGCCTTGGATCGGGCGTTTCGAAACGAGGCCTTCTGGGAGTACCACCTCCCGCGCATGCTGCTCCAACTGAGCGCCGCCCTTCTGGACGTGTTCCGGGATGTGGCGCTCGAGCTGCGCTCAAACTACACGGACCTGCACGGTCGCTTCGCCGCCACCGAATACTGCTTGCGCGAGGAGCAGGCAACAATGACCGAAACTACGTCAGTGCCCTTCACGTCCAACGGGACGGGGCGCGAGGACCTGCGGGACCTCTTGGCAGTGTCAGCAGCGTTCCGCGCCCACGGGCGACTTGTTCGTAGCGGCGGCAGCGAGGGTACTCTACCGGGCCTTCCATTCAGCAGCGAGCAGCTCTTCTTTTTGCACATGGCGCTGAGCCGCTGCGAGAAGTACGATTCTCCATACGAAGACCAGCTACTGCGCCATGGTCGCCGGGCGCACGCCGCTTATCGTGTCAACGCACCGTTGCGCCAGTCGGTAAGCTTCAGCAGAGCCTTCCAGTGTCGACGAGGCTCTTACATGAACCCGCGCAGAAAGTGCGTGTTCTGAGTTTGTGCGCGTGAAAACGCGGCTGCTGCGCTTAGAACAGACTGCGTCTAGTAAGTTTTTTTTTTTCAAACGTTCGCAAGAAAAGGACACAAGACGAACAGAACTTAATAGTGTGTTCGAAAGTAATGGTCCCGGTAGAATGACTGGGAAGCTCCTTGCCTGCAATTTTCAAAGTGCTTGTTTTATTCAACGTTGTGTGGCGCTGAAGTTGCCAGAAGCTATTACTTTTACACTATCACGGACATTTGAGGCACGCAGGCTGTTTAAGAGCCATAAGTGTGATAGCATTACTGCTTGGTTTTGCAAGCTTACGAAGCATTTCGTGGTCAATTTAAATGATTATACTTGCCATATAGAGATTAAGCATTTTGTGGTTAGTTTATGTGATTATACTTGCCATAGAGAGACAGGTTTCAAATAATTAGACCGCTGTAAAGCGTACATGCTGTGAACATTTCATGTGCCTGAGTTCCTACGACCAAACTGGTCTCTATAGCGGATTTTCTGTGAATTCAAGTTAGTTATTGTGTTCTTATTATGTTTGTATTTATGCATGAGCAAATACTCTTATCCGCCAAATTTTTATAAACTAACGCGTGACGTACGGCTGAGCTGCGAAACTCTCTTTCGCTGCCTTGCAGCAACAAAGCGAGAATGAGACACCAAAGATAAACGTCACGTATACAACAAGAGATGCGTTGAGCTGTCATTCATGGATGCAGTCGTGGCTATCAAATGCTCCCCTTTCGCTTCTCGCAGTGCACCTTTTGAAATTTATAATTATGCGAAGAAAACCTATCGTGTTTTGTGTGTATAGAATAAAGGGCGCGGTCGAACATCCTGAAGATCTCGGAGTTCTCAGCGCCCGCAGTTTCAAAGATGAGTGCCCAAAGCGATTTGCAGTGTTTGCTTTCAGGGATGGTAATGCGGGTTTATGTTAGCAGCCTAACGGAATTATGTAAGAAGAAATGAGCTAAACCGGCCCGTTTTCGCAATGGATATATCAGTGGCATAAAAGGCGCAATTCGCGAACATTGCAGCAGCGACTCTGTGTACAATTAATGTTCAATGCTTCTACAGAAGGTTTCAGTGCGCAGCCTCATTCAAACCTCGTCTCACAACGCTTTTGTGAAGCTTAGCCTGTGAGGCGTTCACCACTTTGAACTTGCAAAGTTTTTTATGTTGTAGAAAAGTTTCGAACCATTTTCTTCGTTAGGTAACGCAAGTAAAGCACTGCTAAGCTTTCATTCTGGCAGAAACTAAGATGAAGAAGCCGGAAGCTCACTTCTGTTTAAATTTACTGCGTGCTCTGTAAAGCTTACCGCTTCTGATCAATAACGAGTTAAGGAGCGATGGAACGGATGAGAATGCTCACTTAAGGGTGGCGAGCTAGTTATGCGTCTTCTGCATAAAAACTGCAGCGACCGAATTCGATATCGATGGTCAATGGAATGGTAAATTAACGCAGCCTGTAAAATGTGCGCTGCGTGGTAATGAGGTGATTCTTTGGTTCCTTGTCCGAGGCAGCACACTTTCCTGCAAACAATCACTGAAAAAACATAAAATGAAACGGGTTTAGTTTCCTATGCACTGTTCGCCAACATGAAATTGGGAACAGGGAGTGCGGGGTCCAGTTAAACTTATTGCGTATTTTTATTTTACAAAGGGAAAATCGCTTGTGGAAAACAGAACGATCTGAACTACCTAATCTATGGCTAGTGACAGGCGTGTGCACAAGACTTTTTAAAGTTTCTGATTTTACCCCCCCCCCCCGCACACACACACACACAAAAGCGGATAACGATGATAGGGCCCGATCAAAGCGGCGAACAAATCCAATGCCTGACCGAGAAATTGCTGGAAGCATTCGCAATTTCGAGCTAGGAAAATATTCGTACACTCTAGCTTTGTACCCAATTCTACTGCTATTTCTCAAATATAGGCGCGTAACCTCGAGCGACGTGTTTTTTTTGTTTTATTACTAACATTTTCCTTTCTCTCGTTTGTTTGTTAGCCTAGCCCTACTTCTCGAATCAAACTGTTGCTATGTACGCGCCGAAAGACTCTGCGCTTTCTTAGGATTCTTTCTCGTATGCGGCAAATGCGACGAGAAAGATTACAGCGCGGTACCGGGAAAGTAAAAGATGACCATTTTATTTTCCGCTGCTCCCGCGTTTAAGCGTTTCCGCTCTGAGCATTGTAGGAATTAAGGCGCGGTTTTGCTGGAAGTGCTGCATGACCTATCGTAGCGTTGCCTAATGATTTATGCCGCTGTCTCCGAACTCCGCTTTCCTTCGAAGGAAACAACGCAGGAACGGAAATTATGTTCCGGGGAAAAAGGGTGCCTAGCATATACGGACAGCACTGAGTGCCTTTTCTCGCTACGAGGGTTGGGACGGAAAAGGCCAGTAATAGAAATGCAGAAGAGCGGAAAAAGGAAGCACCGAAACAACTTTCACATTTGTAACGAATTGCACGAAGTTCCGTCTGTGATGATGTACAGTAAGGGACTCGATTTTTGTGAGCTGAGTATTTTGGCGTATCGGGCTAAAGCCTCATTTTATGAATATTTTGTGAACACTGGATTTGGTAAAGCAGTTGCGACATGCCTCTTAGGACTCCCCTTTTTCCTGAGGTACGCATGCTTTCAAACGCTAAAACGGCAGATAGAGCGTGGCCTATGCCACATAGCGCCCCACTCTCGTAGAAGGAACCTTCGCGAGAATTCAGCAGTGAAAAACAAGGAAGCACACTGATTTGTCAGCATCCGCCGTGAAAACTGACTAGAGCCGCTTATAGAAATGACAGACCATTATTCTTCGGAAAGAAAATCTGCTGAGCGGAGTTACACAGGAATGCTCCCTTCTATTTGATAAATAGCAGCGCGCTGGCATTAGAAAACTTTTTTGCCCAATTATAAGTACGCATTCTGTGAAATTATTCGTGGGACCTATTTTTCGCAAGCTGCATGCGTTACGCAAACAGTGCGGAAGTCAGGCATTCTCGAAAAATAAGTCGCTAACAGATGCTGTTACTTTAGCCAAGCGCGTTAGGTTTAAGGTGCGTCTTTGAAAGCAGTTGGTCGTTAAAAATAACGAGAGCCGCTCCAAGAACGAAACAGTTGTGTAGGCTGCTACCGCTATTCGGCACACGCTTCCCTAATGTTTTATTCGTACTGAATCGAGCTTCACTGTGAGCAGCGTCAGCGCGTTTAATAGGAAGGGGCAGTCTGTAAAAGACGAACGGAATACGAATGCTTGTGACTTTTTAGTGGAAACTACCATGTTGGTTGGCACTTATGACCACACAACACACTGCACCAAGTTTTGCAGAAAAAAAGGAGAGAATAATACTAAGAAAGCAGAAGTATTCTTTTCTCTTGTAGGGGAGCGTATGGCTTTTTTACTTAGTTTTTTAACCGCATGGGCCCCGGTGGGCACCACATAGGACATAATTGAAATAGATTTATCCGTTCACATTTCAGCACAATGTTCTGCACTTTGAACGACACAGAACAAACAATGTAATAGAAGCATGTAAGAGCAGTGCGAATCGTTCACTCTGATAGCGTACTTGCGGCAGAGTTTAAAGAGAGCTGTTCGCTGCTCTCAGATAATGAATGGCAGCTTACCAATATTCCTCAAGAGAAAAGTATATAGCAGCTGTATCTTACCGGCACTCACCTATGGGGCAGAAACGTGGAGGCTAACAAAGATGGTTCAGCTTAAGTTAAGGACAACGCAGCGAGCTATGGAAAGAGAAATGATTGGTGTAACGTTAAGAGACCGCAAGCAGGTAGAGTGGGTGAGGGTACAAACGCGGATCAATGACAGCCTAGTCTAAATCAAGAGGAAGAAATGGGCTTGGGCAGGGCAGTAATGGAAATGCAAGATAACTGGTCCTTAACGGTAACGGAGTAAATTCCAAGAGAAGGCAAGCGTAGCACAGGGCGACAGAAAGTTAGGTGGGCGGATGAGATTAAGTCTGCGGGGATACGGCGGCTGTCGCTGGCAAGGAGAGACATGGGAGAGGCCTTTGCCCTGCAGTGGGCGTAGTCAGGCTGATGATGATGTCCGCTAATAGTACTTATCTGTGAAGGTTGCTTTGATGACAGAAGGCAAAAGGTTGCTAGCAGCATCTAAATAAATTAGTTCGTGTGCACTGTTGCGCGAGTGCTTTTCCAACATAAGTTTGTTCCTCTGGCATCCCGTTAGAGCCAGGCGTCGAGCTCATCCGCCCAGCGTAAGCTTGTACCGTAAGCTTGTATCGCTGCCCAGACACCCCTCACCCTTCTGGTGAAGCGAGTGATGCAAACCTCCGTCAACCGGCCAGGGTATAAAAAGCCATTCAGGAGGTCGGAGAGAAAGCAGAGAGCTAGACGCAGTGATCGAGTCTCCTTCGTTCGAGCGATCGAGCCAGTTTCGATAAGCCATTATGCTATCGGCCTCCATGCCGAAACCTTGGACTGTGGTTTGAATATTGTACAGAAAGCAGTTTTCATTTTCTTCGATGTCGAGCTTTTTTTAACGGTTTGCCTTTATATTTAGCCGCGTCGACAGCCAGGGAACTTAGTCGCTTTGCCGTGACGACAACAACGTCACAACAGTGTTGACTAGGGGGGGGGGGGGGGGGGATCCGGTCACAGCAGTATGTGCGATGATCATCATTATCATCAGCCTGACTACACCCATACAGGGCAAAGGCTTCTCCCACGTCTCTCCAATTAACCCTGGCCTTTGCCATTTGCGGCCATGGTATCCCCGCAAACTTCTTAATCTCATCCGTCCACCTATTTTATTTACTCCCCTGCTACGCTTGACAACTCTTGGAATCCACTCCGTTCACTTAGAGATAAATAAAAACTTTTTGATGCTAGAAACTGGTTTAGGTGTTTTTTTTTTCCAGCTATCCCTAACAGTTTCGATTAAATAGTTGTAAGGTGCCACAGTCACTCCTAAAGGTCGCAATTTTGTCATCGACGTACGTGTCTGAGAGCACTTTTTGATTATATAAACAAAGCTATGCAACAGATTATTTCCTTTACATGAGCTCCTCCCTTGGACATCCCGCGTTTAACAGCGTTCGTTTTTAAGCATGAAATGCTTTTAGCTCCCGTTGTCGGCAGTGTGGTGACGTCACGCCGAGACCGAGATCCACTCATCCGGGCACTGAATTCCAGTTATCCGGGCACTGAATTCCAGTTATCCGGGCACTGAAATCCACTCATCCGGGCACTGAATTCCAGTCATCCGGGCACTGAAGTCCAGTTATCCGGGCACTGAAATCCACTCATCCGGGCACTGAATTCCAGTCATCCGGGCTCTGAAACGAGAACATCCGGGCACCGTACGAGACTTAACGAGATTTAACGAGACTCTCTAAGCCCTCCTACGCGACCGGCATGCAAGCGCCGGTTGGTCTCCAAACGAGACAAAAAATAACTGCTGCCAGTGCCTTCTCAATGTTTATCAAGATATCAGTGGAGCTGTGGGTTTGATAATGCACGGAATTATAATTTCCGATTTCTAATAACGCGTGCAAAAAGCACATAAATGCCACGTTACACTTCGTTGTCATACGTGATCCGGGGGAGAAGCGCTGCGTTCAAAGGGCAAGGCATCGCGCCGAACGGGTGGTGGCGTTCCTCCCTTCCATTACGGCGCGGTTCGGGTGTCCACCGAGATGGCAGAGAATTACTGCGCCATTTCCTTTCCTCAAAAAACCTTGCGTTCAAATGGCAAGGCATCGCGCTGAACGGGTGGTGGCGTTCCTCCCTTCCTGTACTGTGCGGTTCGGGTGTCCACCGAGATGACATTAGGCCCGTAAACATTTCATGCTTACTCTACTCTCGGTTACGGGAGAGGCAGAGAATGTTTTTTTGGATGTGGTTACGGCGTGCCATACATACTCGCTCGCTGGCGCCGCTTGCCAATGTAAACGGCAGCAGACTTGCACACTTTCGGGGTGCCTTTTTTCACGAGGCCTAACCGGCTCACCGAGTCTGATGAAGCTTGACATTGAAGGTGACCTTGGTAAAACCTAGCATAGCAGCATCCCATGCAGAAATAAAACAAATATTTCCGCGACTTGATTTCGAACCACGGCGGCGCGAACAGATACGCTTCGCTGGCCACTGCACGAAGGCACTGTGCTATCATCACAGCCGATAACGCCTCGCGTTAAACTGCAACACACTGCAGTGGCTGGATGTAAACACACTCTCGCGCTCTGCGTTGCACATCGTCGTCTTCATCAACTTTTCTCCGCGGCGCGAACAGAGCAGATGAGCTTAACCTAGACCAGAGCTGAACCTGAGTCGATATCGTCGTCAGATGGGCCGACGACTCAGCAATCTGACAGCATGGAAGCAAAGCATGACTATTTTAAACTGTAATTACTCATTTACGTCCATGCGAGCGCAGCCATACGGCTACAGAGGAAAGCTATACAGCTTTCTCAGAAACTTCGTAGTTGAAAAAAAATTCGTCCTGGTCCGGGGTTCGAACCCGGGACCACCGCTTCACCGGAGCAGTTGCTCTACCAATTCAGCTAACCTGGACGGCAAGCTTATGGTATGGCGAGAGCGAATTGATCAATAACTCGAAGTGGGAACTGTGTTGGTCCAATTTTTATGGAAATCCCCAAAGGTGGAGTAGATTTGTAAGTAGATTACAAATCCACTTCACCTTGGGGGATTCCCCTAAAAATTGGACTTAAACGAAACTGCATTCATGTATGAAGCCAATTAACTCGATATAATTCCACTTGCCTGAATAATTAGAGGTTCGAAGAATACCTGTCCTCGCCTACGTAAGCGTGAGCACCAGCTCAGTAAACTTCACCGTTCGCTGGCCCTAAGCAATGGGCGTCAGGACGATTTGTCCGTGCAAACTACGAACTGCCCAATGAAGCTGACCGTCACCTGCTTACCAGGAAAGTGGCGTCTCTGAGGATCTAGAAAAAAGGCCCGAAACGCCTGCATGCTGAAACTTTATCGATGTACCGTGAGAACTTTGCCTGGACTCGTGTGCGGTATACAATTACAGACACGCAACCTCCGCTGTAGTTGAACGGCTTTGTCAACCTGCTTCCGAGAACAAGGCCCCGGGATCTATCCCGGCTGCCGTGGCTGCATTTTAAAGAAGGTGAAATGCAAAGCCCTCGTTAAAGGATCTCAGGCGACTGAAATTATCCCGGCAGTTCAGCAGCAGCTGCCTCACGGCTTACGCCGTTGCTTTGATATTTTAACTCCCAGTAACAATGCAATGGTGTGAAACATCGAGGAAATATGTGGGTTAGATCACTGCACAGGTCTGGAAGCCCAGGCGGGAAAGGCCGGCCCCGAAAGGCCTTGTCCGAAAGCCAAGGCTCAGCCAGAAATTGCATTGTTTCACCATGCCCTAGCCGGTCCTGGCTTGAAGTAGTGGTCCTAGGTGGGCTCGGACCAGTACATGGAGGGTATGTGTCCGGCTTCTGACGAATTATTACAGGTTGGGTTTGGGGTGTTCTAGCAGCGACATCGAAGAAACAGGAACATGGTGCGGCTTGAGAGAGAAAATTACTGTGCGCATATTTACTTATTTTTTGGTGTCTGCTGTATTCAAATTTTCTCACGAGAGGAAAACAAGAAACAATTTTTTTTTACTTTTTCCCTGAATATTTGGAAAGAAAATAATCCCTTCGCTAAAATTTCCCGAGAAAGTTCTTATTTGACGCAGAGTGAGAGACAGCTCATGTACGTACGTCGTTTATACAGGGTGTTGAAAATTAGGCGTTATGGATAAAAAAAATGGCTGAGGCTTAGCTTAGGTTAAGCCTAGTCAGATGCGAAGCATATTGTCGCCGAGTTGCATATCGAGCACGCCGCTCGGCTAGACGTTCTTCACGCTCTTCATCAGTCTCTGTAGCACGCTGCAACTTTTGCTTCTCATTCCAACGAGCAGCCCTGTCTCCAGGAGGCATCTCTATCCCGTGTACGCCTAGCAGAGGCAGGCGCACCCCCTTGTATACCGCCGCTCCAGCATCACGAGTTCACTACAGCGCACCTAGCGGCAGAAGCAGGAAACACATTGGTCGCGACGCCTCGCGCGACGGCACGAGCTGGGGCCCCGTTTCTCATCTGCTGTGACGTCACGCACCACGTGGTCCTCCTTGGTCGCGACGCCTCGCGCGACGGCGCGAGTTGGCCCCCCGTTTTTCATCTGCTGTGACGTCACGCATCACGTGGTATGACATGGAGGTCACGAAAGGTCAACGGTAACGACACCGCCGCGCTCGAGGAGCTGGGTTGGGCTATTTTAGTATGCTTCGCATAAAAAGGTTTGGTTTGGTTTATGGGGTTTAACGTCCCAAAGCGACTAAGGCTATGAGAGACGCCGTAGTGGAGGGCTCCGGAAATTTCGACCACCTGGGGTTCTTTAACGTGCACTGACATCGCACAGTACACGGGCCTCGAATTTCTCCTCCAAAGAAATTCAGCCGCCGCGGCCGGGATCGAACCCGCGTCTTTCGGGCCAGCAGCCGAGCACCATAGCCACTGAGCCACCGCGGCGGCGCTTCACATAAAAAATGACAGTGGCTTAGCTATGCAATGCCAGGATATACGTAGCGTGAGGTGAGGGCGAGGTCTCCATATCTCGGTGGATGCCTGAACCAGAGGGAAGGCGCATAACTGCCCTCTTGGAACAGTGGACACCTCAACCGTGCTTTAAGCTAAGTGGCGGCAGTGACAGGTGTGCGCTGCATGCGTTGAGATTGACAACGTTGTGACAGAAACGCGGCGCTGAAGCCATAGGCCGCCTGCTACCCTCTGGAACGCGCACCGGCGCCGGCGCGTCTGCCAGGTCTATGACGTCACGGTTCTGCAATGCGCAGTTGGCAGGTCTCCCCCGCGCAGCGGCGGCGGCGGCTCCGGCGCACCAGCTGCGCAGCTGTGACGTCACTCGCTCCTCGCGCGTGCCCACCTTGGCTCATCCATGCTCACGAGAAACTGCTCATCCGCGGCTAGTGTAGCTCACGCTACAAAATTCTGAGAGCAGGACACAAAAGTCATTAGTAAAAATGGGTTACGCAGCCGAGCGGACTAACACACTGAGAAAAATTTTGATTGTAACGTGAGTAATTGACTGAATTTATTCATGAACTTTTTGTTGATTGCAGTTAGCGTGCATGCTTATAATGAAAACAGAGGCAGAAACATTCAGAAACTATTATATTTTGTACAGATTTAATAATGCGCCTGTGTCCAGTCATGTGGAAGTCTCAAATTTCAGGGTAAACAGTGTGATTACGCTTGCGAGACCGCGTCGCTCGGCGTGAAAGTCCTCCCTTATGTGACGCATCTACTACGCATAACGATTCGCCTGGCAAGAATGCTGAGGTCTTGATCAGCAGCCCGGTAACACTGGGCATGCGAAATTGAAAGCGGCACCACATCTTATCACCCACTCCGGAAACAATCGCTTAAAGGAACAGCGCTCACTACACGTCGCTCGCCAAGAACGAAGACATCACCGCGCCTGCAATTTCACAATCTTGTCAGGCGGAGCGTGGAACTCGACAACTGCGAGGAGCCACTCGCTACGTGCCACGGTCCCGCATGTGTAATTACATGGTTTTGGTTGAAATTCTAGACGTGCATATTCAGGACACAGATGCGTTAGTAAAATGGTACAACATAGGATAATGCCACTGCCTTTAACTTTTCAATATAAACATGCACGCTAACTGCAGTGAATGATATGTTAATGAATTACAGTTAATTACTCAGGTTCAGATGAAAATTTTTTTCACTGCGTCCGCGTGGCCGCATGACCATTTACACACGCTCGGCCACACTGAACGATACAAAAGAAATTAAATACAACTTTTCAGTGACTGAGAAGTGGCAGCGAAAGACCGCTGCTGCAGGTTATAAACCGCAAAATGTAGCAGCGGGGTGAACTATTGCGGCGCGCTGAGTGGGCGTTGTTACGCCTCACATATGGCTCATTTATACTATCGTGTTGGCCTCCTTACGCCCAGGGCACCACTGGCTTGAGCCTTCTCAGCTGTCACCAGCATGCGGACACTTCTACCAAAATACTCACCGGATCTGCTTGGTTTTATATTACCGCTCTCGACTCGACATTTGAAGCCTAATAGAAACCGCTGGAGAAGGAACTTCATTCGATTGCTAGACAGTCAGCCGTTTGTTTCAAGACCGTCTTCTACTGTGTGTCTTCACCTCCCAAACACATCTCCCCGGTGTCAGGAATGCAATTAAGGAAGAGCTAATTGGTTCAGGCAGTTTGAGTGATTCAATACATGTTACATAATACACAGACACTTTTGCTTTCTATCTGCACTTAAAGGGGCCACGACAGGGTCGTTCTTCATATTGCAATTTTGTACTTCAGCCATTAATACAAGGGCCTCTGATTCAATTTCCAAAATTTGGGTGCCCATGGCGGACTGTATATTCGAAAAAATGCGATCGAAATTGATACCAGGAAACTCCACTCACCGGCAGCGACCGCCATATTGAATGCTCTCGTGACGTCACTAGGGCATACACGGAGCAACGTCGTCTGCTTTCGTTGCTGCTTTGCGCGGCGATCGCAGTAGCAGCCGTCCCTCATACTATGAGTGACTAGTGCCACAAAATCGATAACAGTAACGTAGTTTTCCGGTAAGGTCCGGTCACACCAGGCCGATGCGACGTCGATCGACGGTCGGTGGGCTGGTCGGTACGCAGATGCCGTTGCTGACGCACCGGAATGTCACGCTGGAACCGACGACGACGCGAGCACGACCAACGACCGCGTATCGTAGTAGTGGAAACAATAAGCTTCGGTTAACATTTGCCGGATTCTTAAATTTCGGTGGACGGCAGACGGCCGGCCCCTTGCCCATTTTGTGACAAGGCCCAGCGAGTCCGCAGGATTCGCGTGTGCGATTTTATCGATTGCGGAGAGTGAATTCACAGCTCTTAGCGCATGCAAATAACCTTCGAGCGTAGGTTTGGCTGCAGTGACTTCAAAGCGACGACTGCCTACATCGCAGGACGCCCGTACAGTAAGCGAGAAGCGCCGACGTGACCCTCTCTGCAGAGCATGTGTGTTGAAGGTCGGCAGCCGGCAGCAGTCGTCGGCGTCGACTGTGGACAACAAACCTGGCTATTTTCGTTAATGCAAGTGGTGTCCAAGCGTATTTTCAGGTAAAGGGATTGAAAATAAAGTATTGGTGACATCGGAGGAAGCAGACACAATTAGCAAGAAGCGCCGTACGTACGCGAAGCGTTTCCCAAGCAGGCGGTCGATAGCAGCATCGGCTCTTATTGCAGTGTTATCGTAGTGTGAAAACGAGTCAAACTACATTTTCTAAGCAAGAGCAGATAATATTTAAGATATGGAGAGCCCACCTTGCGTCATGCCAAGCAAACGATCAGCACATGTTTGAGCGCATGCAGCTATGTAAACAACCTCAGCGCGGGGCTGCAGTAATTGTAATCGTCACATTCCTAGCGGACTTAGCGTACGCAGAGTAAATTCTAAATGATTCACTATTATCTTGAAGGTGGCGGCGACTGTTCGTCGGTGCGTGCAGTGAAACGTATTCGAGTCGTGTTGGCTTCTGCTAGACGCTTGGTTCTGCAAAAGGGTTCTACGAGCCGAAAGAAAAGTATGTTCGGTTTACACACGCACACACATGCAGCGGGGAGGCAGTCACATTTGGCACTTTTCTCTGCTCCTTTCGTACCGCAAGCTTACTCTAGTGCCACCTTGTGATAATATGAATTTATTGTAACAGTAGCTTGGCTTGGGCTAGTTGGTAACAGTTCTTAGAAAACAGCGCAAAAAGGACACGGACGACACAGAAGTCGACACAGAACAGCCCGCGACAGATCGCCACGCTGTTCACGGCGCACATGGGCGAAGGCATGCACGGCACGTGCCGTTTTTCACACACGGGAGCACTGTGCACTGCTAAGTGTAAGTAGCAGGGGCGCACCAATTTCGGTTTCCTCAATAATCAGAAAACAGGCGCCACGAGCAAGTCCCCTTTCCCAAGGATCACTAAGCTCGAGTACTAAGCTGAAGGCATCTGAAACGGAAACACGTAAAATGCAGTTTATTTCGCTAAGCTAAAAGAAAAGAACTTTTCGAGCAACCGCCGTCCACGATGTGCGCGCAAGCACCTCAATGCAGGGAACAGCGCGCCGCAGACGACGCAGGGCGAGTATGCCCTTGTGACGTCAGCCATCAGAGGTTGCCAGAGCAGAAAGCAGCTCGCAAGAGAAACGAAAAAAATTTGTAAAAGACATGAGAGCGCAAAACGGGGACACGGACGAGGAAGGGAACAGGACGAGCAGCGCTCGTCCTGTTCCCTGTTTGTTTTTAATAATAATTTGTTTTTAATAATATCTACCGCACAGAATCAACTAAATATTCGGGGGATTGTAGTTTAACGTGTTGAGAATTATATGCAATAATCAGGGTATGCGCGAAAATAGGCTGTCGTGGCCTTTGTGCGGCCATGAATTTCAGCCCCGAGTGTTCATTAAAAAAAGTACCAGCTGTGGATACGAGGATGTTTAAATACTTGGACTTCACGGATTGTAAAAAATGGCTCTGATTAAACATCTAGAGGGAGCGTGAAGCAGTTTATTACACAGATTGTGCTTACGAAACCAAGTCCTTAAGCGTTACTTCTATATGCGCAAATATGCCGGTAGCTTGATTACGGTTAGAGTTTACCAACACGCAGTGAGGAATTTCCTTCTTTCAATCCTGTGCGAACGGGTCCGGGTCGGGGCCGGGCCGGGCCTCAAGACGAGTTTGGTCAGCCGCGCCCGGGCTCATTGAAGTGATAATTAAGCGGACCAGGGCCGGGCCCGGGCTTGAAGGCGCGGGCCAGTGTGGATGAAGCCCGTGCGGGACTCTAACGTGGGCTTTGCACGAACTTTAGACCAATGTTCAGTTCAGTTCAGTTTATTTACCTTAAAGGCCCCTTTGTATCGGGGGTATTACATAAGGGGTGGGATTTTAATGAAATGAGCAAACAAAACTGCGAATATTATTTAGCACTGAAGGTGATCGGTTACTTGTTCTTGAAAAGTAGAGTGTGCGGATGAGCAGTTCGAGGCAATGTGAGGTGTCCATGACCCTTTTGCTCCGCAGGATACCACGGCTAAATCTTTATTTACCGATCAGGGCTTTCGATATCCAACCTTTGTGAGTCTTGCGGCGAAATTGAGTCTATAGAACATTTTTTCCTCCCCTGCCGGCGGCTCGCTGCTCTCCGTAGAATTTACTTGGAGATGCCCCTCGCTCGGCTTGGGCTTCCTCTATCTATTCCGATTCTCTTATCCTTCGGGGCAAGCGCCAAGGGATATGCCCTGAAACCAGTGTGCGATTATTCATGATTATATAATTTCATCTGGTAGATTCTTCTGCTAGAATGTGAATTCACAACTTTTCCTTCTCCGGATTTTTTGTTTTGTACAAATTCTAGCTCTGCGTCCCAAAATTTTAAATATACTCCATTCCCTGTACATGAGTGCGTTTGTATCCTCTATGCACCCTGGCCAATCCCCCGCCGTGGGTATGTGCCATTTAGCCGGAGGACATCATCATAATCATCATCATCACGGGGTAGGCTGTTCCAGTCCGTTGCTGCTCGAAGGAAAAATGAAGCAGAAAAGGTGGCAGTATGCGATGGCGGCCGGGCAACATGCAGGGGATGACTGGTGCGGTGAGATATGCGTGCTGCAGCTGTGATATACGGCGACCGATTGAGGGAAGAATGAAATAGGGGTGAGACTTGCAATGCAACCACGGAACGAAAGGGGTGGTAGTCCTGATAATACTTTCAGTGAAGAAATGCTGACGTCATATGAGTATGAAGAGTGGATGAATCGAGTGGCATGATTTTGGACAGCTTCTAATGCATTAATTAAGTATGTTTGGTGCGGGCTCCATATGGCAGAGGCGTATTCTAATTTTGGTCTGATGAGCGATTTATATACGAGTAATTTTACGTGTAGAATGTAGAGGGGCAAGGCGTAATGGCTTGTAATGGCAAACTCGTAATGGCTTGTGACGCTGTTGGTACACTGCAGGATTACCGCCTTCAGCGAGAGTATTTAAGTCAAATGCTCACTGTCACAGTGTTGCCGTTCTTGCAAAGCAGACAGCAGTGTTCACTTGGCCATCGTACAAAACTAAGGGTACGGCATATGGTAAGGTATCGTAAGGTATGGTATTATATTGTACGGTACGGTACGGTATGGTACACTACGGTATAATGTGGTAAGGTATGGTATGTGGGGTTCCGAAACTTCAATGTCTTGAAGCTGCAGGTGGGAGACACCGGGATGACTGCTGATTTGTCCATGTCTTGGACTGGTCGCTTGCCGTCGCTTTTACTGCATGACGTTGCGATAGGAAGATCAGACCTTAAGAACACAGTGCTGTCACAAAAAAGAACGTTCTTTTTTTTTCTACTCGCTTCTGCACAACAATCTTGCTTTTCTGTGCAGGTGTAGATAGAGCAAGGTACACATTGACATTATTTGACATACGCAGTAATCACCTTGTAGAACTGCTCCTGAAACTGAATAGTTCCAACGGTCATTTCTGCATTCACTTTCGCAAGTATCCTTTTCTAGATCCCCGAACAAACAGCCCATCAAGTGGACGCTAGTTGACGTCATAGGTGTCACATGGCATCGCAAATTTTGTCATTTTCGTTTAACAGCGCCCGTGCATGCTCATAATTCAAGAATATTGATACTCTAGCTTTATAATTCGAGAACGTTTGCCGAGGCCGAATAAAAGTATTGTTTAAATACTTTACGTCTCAGCAATACAAAGCCCCCATTCTGTTTACCAAAGGACCTCAGTGCGCCCCTACAAGGACCCGTTGAAAAATGAGCCGAGAGAACTGAACTCTCCAGCAATGTTTGGCGAGGCGTCCATTTCACTTCGCGCTAATTTGTGTGCCGCAACCAAAGCGACGACGACGGCGCGCGCACGCCTGGGTTTCGAAAGGAGGTTTCGCTGGGCCGCTCTGATTACGGCGAAGCTGACCGTAGCAATGGTAAGGCTTCTTTTGTCCCCGGAGAAAGGCTGCGAGCGCTTCGCTGCAACGTGCGAGTTTGAATGTTCGTGTCGTCGCTCTACGCCCAGCGGGATCCCCTTCCGCAGTTCGCCCCTCTTTCCCTCTTCACTCCGCCCCACGCGCCCGAATCGAAGAAAGCGCCAGCAGTCGGAAACTTTTCGTCGCCAATTTCCGGCGCTTTTTCAAAGGGCCGTGGCATTTACTTAGTCATCCTTGTAGCCAATGCGCTTCTCTCGCTAGATATACGGGCGGATTCGCGCGTCGGCGCTTTCAGTAATTCGCGCGTAGATTTAGCAAAGCGGTTGCCAAAGAATGGTCGGTACGCTGCACTTTGCAGTGGTGGGTTTTAACGCGCATTGCCTTCACTAAAGTCGCATAAATTCGTGCATGGCTTTTGGGAACAATAGCTTGGGAGAAGAACTGCCTATTTTATAATGAAACAGCACAGAATATCAGTTTTAGAGGGAAATAAGGAGTAGAAAACAGTTTATTGAAATGCGATCAATATCTTTGTTTGGTTCAAGATTAGTGAGCGTTAATTCGAACTTCGCGTTTTCCTTCCGACGTGTATACCGTTCTACGATAAGGCTGCTTGAAACGTTAGAAGATGAGTTTGCGAAGGCTGTACGGTGTGAACGAAATGTTTAATGACAGGAAGCCGGGGTGCATTATAGATTTATTGAATAACTTTCACGTTTTAGAGCAACAACGCCATCTACAACGCATGCCTATAATAAAGCGCTCCCGTTTGATATCAGCCACCTGTAGTTGTCTCGGAGAAATATGTGGAGGGCGCTTGTTTTTGCAATAGAGTAGACAAATAGCACGGTGTCCTGCATCGCATGATTCTACCACCTCAAAGGCACAGTAACATTACTTTAGGTCAGCACAAAATCGGGGCTAATAAGAGAGATTTGAAGACAATGTATAAACTTGCAGTTAAAAGTGTTCACTTCAATTACTTTTGCGGCAGAATGCAATAAGGTTGCAGTTTTAAATGCGTAAGGTAGCAGCTCGGATGGAATTACTCAAAATAGATTTTTCTTCTCTCTTTTTTTTGTGTACAGCCAGAATTAACAAGGATTAACAGCTTGATGATTGCTTACGATCACCGCCTGGTGTGTGCTACATTAAAGGCTAAATTTCACGATGCCTTCGAGCCAAAATTGCCGTTTAAAAGCTTCGAGACGAGTTGGTAGGCGGCACTGGGAGTTGATGTACGGTGCTGTTGAGAGAACAAACTTTCGCCCTTGCTTCCCTTCAGTAGTTTTGCGAGCCTGCAAAATGCTAGACACAGAAGAGGAGAAATAAGAAAACGACACAGAACTGTAATAACCCTATCATCGATCGGACAGTTTCATGGATGTGGATTCGCTGATAGGGAGCACGCCCCATTTTTCTTATATGAATTGAATGAAGACGATACAAAGGTATGAGGAATGTGTACACACACACAAAAAAACTGATAACGAAAGATTAAGAGCAATAAGACTGTCGTGAAAAATAAAAACTACGCTGAAAAAAAAGCTCGCATGGTCAATGGTTAATTTAAGTTCGGTGTAGTAAATTTCATTACCACGTCTACTGCACACCTCTTACGGAGCCACTGGCCAATAGCCAAGGGCAATCCATTCCTAATAAAAAACGCAGACAGAAAGTTTGACCAATGGAGATGAGAGATTCCTAACCCGATTTGTTAAAAAGGGGCGCTACTTTGAATGCCAACAGCCTTTATTACACAATAAAGGCTAGAGATTCTATGATTCTTTGAAGAGATAAGACAATTTGTTAAGGCTTCATTAACTATTTAAGTGTAAAAAGGTCGTGCTTTTGAACAAAGTTAGGACCTAGCCCGCCGCGGTGGCTCAGTGGTTACGGCGCTCGGCTGTTGGCCCGAAAGACGTGGGTTCGATCCCGGCCACGGCGGCTGAATTTCTATGGAGGCGAAATTCTAGAGCCCCGTGTATGCGCGATGTCAGTGCACGTTAAAGAACCCCAGGTGGTCGCAATTTCCGGAGCCCTTCACTATGGCGTCCCTCATAGCCTGAGTAGCTTTAGGATTGCCGCCGCGGTGGCTCAGCGGTTATGGTGCTCGGCTGCTGACCCAAAAGACGCGGGTTCGATCCCGGCCGCGGCGGCTAGAATTTCTTTGGAGGAGAAATTCTTGAGGCCCGTGTACTGTGCGATGTCAGTGGACGTTAAAGAACCCCAGGTGGTCGAAATTTCCGGAGCCCTACACTACGGCGTCTTTCATAGCCTTAGTCGCTTTGGGACGTTAAACCCCATAAACCATAAACCATAAACCAGTAGCTTTAGGACGTTAAACCCCAATAAACCAATAAAGTTAGGATCTTGTGAATTGCTCTGTTTAAATAGCTGATACTAGAGAAGCTTTGTTTTTTATATGACAGGCTACGCTGCGAGATGCTCCAGTGAAAATAAATCATAGTTGAGCGCCGTTACCAATGAATTAGGTTCAGGCGCTCTATTTCAACAGTTCCACTATTGTAATTGCAGCTAGTAGCAGATTGGTTCCTGGATGTTGTGCTTCACCGTTGGCCAGAGGGTAAAGTGGCTAGTAGTTATGCTGCAGGAAGTAAGATGAAAGCTCTAAAAATCTGCATTAACTAACGAACGCAAGATGTGTTGCTTGAAACAATGTCGGAAATCCTGAATAGCCAAAATGCGAATAGCCAGAAAGAGTCTGCTCCTATTCTTGGCAAGAGTACACAAGGTATCTTATTTTATGAGACACTGATCAGTTTTCGGCTCACAAACCAAGCAATTAGGCCTCTGCAACCGGCGCTATACCGCACCAATCCTATGCAGGATCTACCTGAAAGAACTCAACATCGCCATTGTAGATAACATCAATGAAACAAGAACACATTGTAGCTGTGTCGAAGAGCGCGAAATTCGATTTAAAGAACTTGTTGTTGTGTTGGGTTCATTGGCACATAAGCAGCTAAGGACATCATGCGCCAAACACTAGGTGTAGGAAAAGTTTCACATTTTATAAAATGTGAAAGCTGATCGGTGGAGTAGAGGGTCTAAAAATTTATACCACATAATGACGACAAGGGAAAGAGGAGGAGGAGGAGGAGGAGGTAGAAGAGGAAAGGCAGGGAGATTAACCTGAATAATAATCGGTTTGCTGCCCTACACGGGGGGAAGGGGGTGAGGGGATAAAAAAAATGAAAGAGAAAGGGGAGAAACAGAAAATTGAAGACACTCTAAAACGTCAGTGTTCGTTGAAGTCACAGCCTATCGTGCAGGCCAGAAGTCCGCAAGAAGGTTAGCAGTGCCTTGGAGGCTTTCACCGCCGACGATCGCCGCGGCCAGTGGCCGAGAATCTTCATTTCAGTCAGTGGGCGTGGATCTAGGCGGTTCAGCGCACGGCTGAGGGATTGCCTTTCGGTGCTGTAGGCAGGGCAGTCACAAAGAATGTGGGTTATAGTTTCATCACACCCGCAGATGGCACATGCAGGGCTATCAGCCATACCAATTAAGAAAGAGTAATGGTTCGTGAAAGCTACACCAAGCCAGAGGCGACACAGCAAAGATTCTTCACGTCGTAGTAGGCCTGATGGAAGCCGGAGCTTCAGATCTGGGTCCAAGGATTTTAGACGTGAAGTACAAGGGAAAGACATTTCATAAATGGCCACTAGTAGAAACTTTAAAGAGGGTCGGGTAACCTCAGTGACCATCCTTGGCTCGGCTAGGATCTCGAGGTTCCGACGAACCAAATAAAGACCACAGCTTTCTTCTCAGGAGTGAGATAGTGGCTAGAGTATATCAAAAATCAAGCAGAACAGTAGGTAAGCGTTCATAGTTAATTTAACGAACTGTCTATCTTTGTAGAACCAAAACAAGATGCTGTAAACGGGAGAGCTAGCTTACTGCATCTACCGAAGTACGAGAACACCTCGTCACCTTTTTTCTTAGGCACAATCAGAACGAGCTCAGAGAAGTTTGCCTAAATATAGGTGCACCTATATGGCATGGTCGGATTAGGTAGAACCGGTAATATGTCTGTCTCCGTTTGTTCCTTCAGGTAAGAAGAGGCTTTTGGTTTCGCCTTCTTTGACTCTGGCTGCTTTCATTGCTAGTTACTTCCTGGTGTCCTTAATAATGAAACCCCTCGTGTATTTTCGAACCGCGGCCTATTGAGGGAGGCAGTGGCCAAGCGCTTCTGAGCAGGGTACTAACCTCTGTGTTACAAACCTGTACTCTTTATGACCCAAAGTTTCTGTACGGTTGTGATTTGCAAAGGATCTGGCCGACTACTGTGCGTATATCGAACAGATCGAGTAATACGAGATTTCTGAGCGAGATACTGCGCAGAGTAGCGCAGTTGCTTGAAACGCATTCACATAAGGTCAGTGCTGGAATGTGTGTAAAGTTAAACGCCAGATTAACGCAATCTTTTTATCCGCATGTGTCAACTTTTTACGTTCTTTTTTTCATCTGTGTTCTTGTTAGCGGACTGCCGCTCCTCTTCAAACATGGTTCGGTTTCGTGTTGTCGAGACTTCAGTCTTCCTGCCTTCTCTCTACCTTGTGTTAGTAAACGGCGTTCCTAAGGCATCACTGCACGAGTAGTCAGCCACCGCTTATGAATGTAGACACACACCAAAATTCTACCCAGTGTCAAACACTGAAGTGCTTAAAAATGTATGAGCGCACAGCCTCGCAAAATTGCGAGTGGAGTTGCTGCCTCTGTGACTTCTATCGAGACTGCATGCACTTTTCAGCAGCCGTTTCCTTCGTGACTGATCGGAGTGAGAGTTCCGCGAAACACGCAAAACTGCCTTCCTCTTTGATCACATAGCTGCACTATGGTAATCACGCAGGTCTTAAGTAATTACCACTTGTGCCCCAGGGACGGTCCCGTATGCAAGCTGCCTCCCTCGTGGCTCGGCTGACTTCCCAAATAGGAGACTGCGCTCAGCGCTCAAGGCTGCTAAGCGAAATTGAGTTACGCACAAAATCTACAGGAATAATGAAACGAGGGGCTCGTGCTGTGACATGGTGGCGCTGTAGTTGGATGGAAGCCCTGAGGTCGACACGTGGCTCTGCACCCCCCCCCCCCCCCCAAACAAAAAAGAAACAGGAAAAAGTTTGCTGTCTAAGGCTCAGTTCCTGCACTCGCGTTCGCGCTAGCAACTTTGCTGCCGGTTACAAAACTTGTTTGCAGACTGAGATACAAAGACTAGAAAGCTTGTCCGGAAGGCTTTGAACTGTGTGTCAGAGTGTGCGAAACTAAGCTGTTGGCGTACGCCTCCGGCAACTATATGTGTGCCTGAAAACTGACAGAAAGTGCGAAACAACGAATAAAACTGCGTTACACATATTATTTCAGAGCCGTACCTTTAGAGAAAATTGCGCCCCAGCCTAGGACGTAGGCAAAAAAAAAAAAACAATTCGTTGAATGAGTTTTATACTATCAACAGTGAGCGCTAACTATGCCAGCAAAAAAGTTTTTCTCAAGCGCTTCCATTTCAGGAAGTTGATCACGAAACACGATATTAGCGTACGCGGCTGTGAACAAGAGCCTGTGGTTTGTGTGTTGTGCTCCCCAAGTACAAGATGTGCTTTCTGCCGTTTGAAGGTTCTTTTTCCTTCACATTGTTGTGTGAAACGTGATTAATTGTGTACAAACCGTCTGACGATAATTGTTTTGCTTGCTTGTAGTACATGGCGCTACATAGCACTAAAAAACATTATTTGCTTCAATAAAAAAAAACCTTTATTACGTTGAACCCGCCTCTCTTTCATTTGTGTACACACTAATGAGTGCATAAAGTTTATCACATTCATTTAACAATCTTGCATATCGCTTCCTGCCTCATAACCAATCTCACAAGGCAAGATGTAGTCAAGAAGACATGTCAGGGAAGACGGGCCATCAAGATATCTGTGAAAAATTAATGCGATTTTCTATCACTTGCTTCAGAATAAGTTGTTAAAAACTGTTTTGAGTGACTGAAATTTCGGTGAAACAATAAAAACCCAGCGGCGAGCACGTAGTACTTACATAACACAGATGACTGCAAAAATAGCTCAATAAGCTTATTTAAAATTCATTACATTTGATTTCGGTTTTGGTTTCTAGTGTTTAACTTCTCAAAGCAACTCAGGCTGTGAGAGACGCCGTAGTGAAGGGCTCCGGATAATTTCAACCGCCTGGGGTTCTTTAACGTGCACTGACATCGCACAGTACACGAGCCTCCGCGTTTCGCCTCCATCGAAAGTGACCGCCGTGGCCGTAATCGAACCCACGTCTCTCGGGTCAGCAGCCGAGCGCCATTACCACTAAGCCACTGCGATGATTGTTACACATAATGGAACACATATAAATATGTACCTAGAGCCAAAAAATAGAAATAGAATATCATCATTTTTTTCTAACATCAACAATACAGATGTTGAGGACCGTGAACAAAAAGCCTCTAACTGGGCTTGACGGAGTTCACGGCCCCTAAAAAACATGGCATTGGCAACAAAACTAGAATACAAACACAACGCATCAGACATGGGAGGATGTGGCACAAAACCAAGGCGTAAGCAAGGACAATTACAAGATTAGGAGAGTGTTTAATGAAGTATACATAGTATGGTGCAATACAGAAAAAGGTAGAAAGTGCAATTATTGTGGCTGTGATATATTAAAAAAAAATAAAAAAATATAGCAGTTGTTTTCAGGAAGCCAGCAACTAATATTTCAGAAACAGTTCTTAAAGTAAAGCGAAGCTTTTTTGCAGCATAATCGGATCATTTTAACGAGTAAAGTGATTAATGAATTTGTAATGTTAACTTTTTAAACATACACAGATAGGCAGCTGATTGCAATTACGTATTTATAGCCGGGCGTAAGTAACAGCCATATAAGTTTTTAGAATTTCGAAAACGTGAATGCCCTCGCCGCTGTGACTCGACTAATTGGGGACATTTCTCGAAACATCTGAAAACAGTGAGCTTTGCACAGGGCGCAGAGAGACGTCAATCAAGTTGAGACTCTCCGTGACGCACGCACAACGTGACATTCTCTGCCTCGCCCGCCATGCTAGAGCGAAGTGGCGAAAACTAGAAAGAGCACGCACGCACGCAAGCGCACACGCACGCACACACACACATTAACGAGACTGACGCAGAACTCTAGCGCACATGGGATAGCACACTCCTGTCGTTGTCTCAGAGAAAGCGTCTCTATCGAGACCTCAGAATTCTGTGGACCACTACTCTACTCTTCGCGCACGATTATAAGTGAAAATTGAAATTTTTTTTCATCGATACTGATATTACTCCGGCAGCTCAACACCGCACCATAATCACCTGTCTGGAGAAGAGTATACCGTGATCCTTTCGGTTTCACATAGTTTTTGCCGCACGCGCATCCGCTAGTTTTCTGGTATACGTTTTCTTCTTCTTCTTCTTTATTCAATACTGCAAACCTTATACAGGTCCAAGCAGGGTGGGTAAAAGGGCAAACAAAACAATAATAACAAAGTTAGTAAGTATCAAAGTGTGGCGAAAGGCAATAAAGAATCATTCCAGTCCGTTACTGTGCGAGGAAAAAATGAAAACTTGAATAAATCTGTTCGTGCAAAATACGGCGTCAGAGAATTAGGATGACGGTGGCGTGTATACCTCGATGTTGAAAGCGACAGATGGAGCGTGGAGTTAGTGTGGAGCGAATCGATTTTCGTTCCAGCGGCCAAGATGTCATGAGGGTGTAAATATAAAATAATTTGTAAGTGTATTTCCTTCGTCTTAGCATTGACATCAATATGCGAAGCTGCACATGAGCCGCTCAGTTTAAATTATTCAACGGTTACAGACACAAAACTTAAAGACCCTCCCCTCCACACACACACAATAAAAGAAACGATTTGTTTCATGGGCATAATGAGAATCCTTCTAGCAATTTTCAGTGGCAGGCGTTGAGTGAAACATAATGTAATACGACTGAATAGTGCCCGATGAGCCGCTCGGCGTTTCTAGCGCATCCAGTGACGTGAAGATGCACTTGCCCCAATTGTTGTGACGTCATCGAATCCAGTGCTTGCTCACAGGAGCAATCAGTGCTTGCTGCAACACCGATGTAATCAGGTATGTGGTAGGCTGGATCGGCCGGTCGATCCTGACGTCAAAGCGCCCTTCAGCGCTGGCGCCGACCGAGACCGAAGCTTCGTGTGCAAAATTCACGCGGCTCACAGTTGTTTTTAGGTCATTTTCGTTATTACTAGATCCATACGTTTTTTCAAGGCAAGAAGAACAAAATTAAAACGGACACCCATAAAGTTTACATCTTTACCCTTTCAAGCTTTTTTCTTTGCCAGTGTCAGTTCCCCGTACTCATTACCGGGAATGGAACAGCGCCCAGCCAGTGCCGTTAAGCCTAGCACTTTATCACATTCCTTTATGAACCACTCGGTCACTTGCTTCCTTCCTCATGCCGAGGATGATGTAATTGCTCTATTTTTGAATATTCAAAGCCATGCTCCTCGTGGCAGCAGCGAAGGAAACTATGAGCACTTCTCCCAAATTCCTGGTAAATTTTTGATTTCTATGCTTAGTTGCTCCGGGAATTTCCTGTTCCTATTTTTTCGTGGGATCGCTTCAGTTGCCTTCTCCGAAGCATCGAATTTGTGTCTTCTTAGTCGAATTTTGTTTTCTGTCTGGGAGCCAGTTTGCTCGCCCTGCTGCCTGTTGACGACTTGTTTTCTGTCGTTCCCTAATTTTTGCTTTTCTTGAAGTAGTTACGAGAAACTCGCTTTATGTAGCCACCGTCGTGGCTCAGTGGTTGTGGTGTTCGGCCGCCGACCCGAAAGACGCAGGTTCGATCCCGGCCGTGGCGTTCGCGGTTCTATTGAGGCGGAATGTAGATGTCCGGGTACATTGCGATGTCAGTGCATGTTAAAGAACCTTAAGTGGCCGAAATTATCAGCAGCCTTCCCTTTCGGCATCCCTCATAGCCTGATTGCTTTGGAACGCTAAACCCCATAAACCAAACCAAACCAAAGCAAAGCAAAGCAAAGCAAAGCAAAGCAAAGCAAAGCAAAGCAAAGCAAACCAAACCAAGCCAAACCAAACCAAACCAAACCAAACCAAACCACCTTACTCACGATTTCTTGTAGCTTTCAAATGCTTGGGCGGCCTTTTAGACGGTGCACATTCAGAAACAGGCTTTCCGCGAGACAGCTTGCCAACCTAATGTAATCTTGCTACAAGAGTTGTCTTCATGATCTTCCCGTGGAGGCTCGCCTACACCATCTCACAAGCCGTTTGCAGTGCCGTGAAGGCTGCGGTTATTAAAGGCGTAGGCTGAAAAAACGTGTTCCTCGGTCGCTCCACCGTGCCGCTGGTGGCTCCATCATGGGAAGGAAAGGGAATCAATGTCCAGCTGCTGCGTCCAGGAGACCCGGCAGACCTTCTCTGCTAGCTTAACAGGGAATGAAATCCTGGCCATACTTTCAGAACCCTCATCTTGAACTTCCTTTTCAATTACAGCAATAATTGTTCAAACAATAGCCTGAACACTGCCCAAATATTTTATGCATTATTTGTAGCCTTCCTTGGCCCTGATTCGACTCCAGAGCTCTACATTTCACACTGCTGCAAGTAATTTGCGCTAAGAGGTTTAGCGCCGTTTATAATTTTTACACAGGCCACCGTTGCATTGAATTTCAGGCAAAATTTTAATTCCTTTTCGACAAATTTAATATGCCTGTTCGCATGAATAGTAGCTTCGTGAGCACGATACAGCTGGAATGGTCGGTGACATTTTTTTTACTGTGCTGCCTAGCCTGCTAACTACATGCTTCGAAAAGAACTTCAGCATACTGAAGGTGACATTAAAGTTTGTTCAAGTGAGCACATAGAGAGAGGATAGTGAACAGAATTTTCAGGCAATTCTCGGTTCCTGAACTTATTCGAAACCGGTTTTGTAGAGAGTGGTAAGTTGTGGTTAAATATTGCAGAAGGCATATGAAACGCATGGAATGGCCGCATTAAGGAACCCTCTCGTCAAGTGCATCCACACAGTCGCCATAAGAGTTTACTGAGTTTATAATTGTAACTATAATGACCTGTATGAGAGGCGCCGTTGCAAATCTAAGGCCTGCTTTCAAGATTTAGAAAATAGCATGCGACTTTGTAGGTACTTGTGCCAACTGTCATGACGTCTTGACGTAGCTAAGCCAAAACAGATTCAAGTCGGTCAGGGAATGATTTTCTTCATCTGAAGCAGTGTGTATAAAAACATACAAAACACTGAAAAACCGCACAAAGTGCTCTGCAGTTCAGTTTCTGGAAGCAAAACACTGCGCATACACTCTTCTCCAGTATTCCACTGAACCTCTCTTATTTTGCTGGTCACAAGGCTTGAACAGCATTATGAAAATTATTCTGCGCAATGCACAGCCGAGTTAAATCGCATTTCTTCAGCAGTGCTGGCTGCCACTGGACATTAAAAGTGAATGGTGACATCAATGCAAAAAGAGGACGGTTATAACGTTGAAAGAGATTCAATCGGTTTGTTTTTTTAAAATTGTGCACATTTACATTTCCTAGGCTCTGCAGTTTGTGTAAGGCCACTACAGAAGCGGGTTAATTGTGCGCTCGGGTAAGGTGTGACTACGCCTCCATCTAAACCAGCCACACTTAACAAGATTATCTTGCCGAAGAAAAGAAACCAATATGCTACCATGCTTGCCGAGTGGGCAGTCACAGCCGGCTGGAGCTTTTGCATAGAAGGACAGGCAAAAGGCCTGAACTCTCGTCAGAAGTATTCAGCGCCCGCAGGAGGCCTCCAGGAAGGCCGAGTTAACTGGAAATCCGTTAGAGGACACGATTCACCAGGGAGCAACGAACCATCAGTGCTTTCTCTGTTGCACATGCCTTGGAGTCAGGCTCACGTTACTTTCTGCGAACTAATTACTATTCACTCTGTCGTCAGCGTTACACAAGAGCCGAGCCGCGCCGGGAACCCTGTGCCTTTCGCGAAAGCCTGACGCCAATGACGTGCGCCGCTAAGAACTTATTCTTCACCGGCTTTCAGTCCTATCTTCAGTACGAGACGACAAGCTGTTGCTACGGCTCTTGGAGACCAGAGGAGTTTCGCGATGGAAAGGTTCTTTGTGGACGCGTGGAAGTAGTATGGAACGAAACACTGAGAAAGAGAAAATCCCCGGTGCTGTCGCGCTGAGAGATAGTGGAGTAAAGTGGATCCATGCGGATCAGAACGGTTTAAAGCGCTGGAAAAGGTTCGTTGCCTTTGTATGTGAGTGCTGTCGGAATTTTTCGCTCAGGTTGGTTTTACTCTTCTCCTGGAAACTCGTGCGTCTCGAGAGATTAGTTCGTTTTTTTACGACTAACTGTGAACTTGTTACCTGCATTTTTTGTTTTAGTTTATGCAGAAAGCGAACGTATTCTATTATTAATTCTCAAAACTTTACTCCGGCTAAGACTACATGAAAGCTTTAGCGTAGTGCTCTAACTATTGAGGGAGTGCAAATGTTGTGAAATATTTTAAGTGCAATTGAAGTCGCGGGATGTCATTCAGCCGCTATAGGTCGTTAGAATCAAAGAACTTCTCTTTAACGGAAAAAAATATATGCATTCCGGTAAACTGAGAAGAATGAAAGGTCGCGTTGCCTATGGAACTTCCTTATTCGTCATTGCAGTGAAATAACCAAGCATTTGAGCTATTTCGTTGGCTGAAATTCGTCGAATATTCATTTTGCTCTCTCCTACGTTTCATCATAACGTACCAGCTCATCCAACCACAGAGGCCCCAGGAATGAACTTCATACGCTCTTTCTCACGAACATTGCAGCAAAACGCAAAGATCCTTTTTGTGCAGTAGCGCATTATTCATGATATCCAACCTGACCCGGAGAATTTTTTTCAATACTGCTTGGAAATCGATGCCCACTACACAACTAGTGCAGGTATGACTGCTTACAGGATGAAAGCGACTTGGAATTTCGATATAATATTTGCAACGCATGTGTAGTCTAGATTCCAAAGCCGGAATGTTCGCTAAAAGGTCTCCAGCGTCGAAGTACACTATGCGTGGGATAAGGAGGTCCTATAAAATATAAAAGAAGATACGAAAGGGCTTCTGTGCTTGTTTTAGTGCGGGGAATATAGGCGAGGGTCGTTGGCTTGCACTGAAAGCTAGAAGAGAGAGCAAGGCCTGTACATCTGAACCATGCCACTGCTAGAGCGCAGAAGACGCACCTGTTGAGTAAAGGAAGAAACCGAAAAGAAGCGACGGCGAAGAAATATAGAAAGCACTCAACGGTGGAAGAGTGAGCAAGGACCTGGAGCTTATGCATAGCGACAAATAGGAAAATGTATTAAGAGAAAATGCATGTTAAGAGTAAAATGGCTCTCACTATTAGAAAAAGAAAAGAAGCCGCGTTTTCTCTGTTCAAGAAAAAAAACACAAATAAGTCTTCTTTCAAAGCCAAAAGGTGCGAAGGCGCCCGCCAGGTGCTCTGGCTTTTTGAATGACGTCTGAGGGGCCTTCGATTCATTTTACACGTTGGCGGCGCCACCATTTCCCTCCGGTTGACGCAAATTTCTCTTCAGCGCGAAGCTGTCGGCCTTTTTTGCCGGAACTGACACTGTTCGGGTTCTCAAAGATAGGACTACTCGGACAACGCCTTCAAGACAATTTCCTAGCTTACTTCCTGCGCCAGAGGAGTCGGGGCGCCGGACGGCAGTTTCACCTCTTACTTTTTACTTTTCTTAGTAGAGCGCGATTCCTTTTTGATTATTTTTTTTCTCTAAGCGTTCTTTTCTCCTGCCTCCAGCCCTTTTCCTAGCATAAAGAACCAGCTGTCCTTCTCTACGCAAGACAGGAGCTCCTGAGTGCGCCTTTGTTCTCTAAACACACCATCTCTAAGCTCGAGTGGACAGCTGCAGTGACAGCACTCTCGGGCACTGGCATTGAGATCTCCTTGAAATGTCGTGTTTTCTTTCATTACACGCGGAGAAAGAGTACTCTTGATGCTGCTAGATAGGTTTGTGTTCATGGAATCTCCTTGGGCCTCAGAATGTGCTTCGGTTTTTGTTCTAGCGAAGCAGTCGAGGACGGTGGTCGCGCTGCCTATAATCGCCGAGTGGCCTCTTGTTTTGGATCAATCTGTGCTTGTATTTACTACGAAAGCAGTGCCACGATCACAATGAAGATGGTGCGCAGCTCCAGCCTGTGTTTTACAGAAAGGTCACGAGACAAGTATGTCACTGAGTGAGGTATGCTGCTTCCAGTCGCTGCTGGTATTCATTGTGATATATGTGAAACAGCGCGAAAGAAGAAGCCCGAAGGAGAAACGAAGAAGGGACCGGAAAGAGCACTGAACTTCTTCCCAGCGACTCAATCAGGATGTTGGCTGTAACATGCTACACGCAACCCGTCATAAAAGAGTCGAACTTGCCTCCACTGTAAAGAGGATATGTAGAATTCTACGTTCAGAGGTGTGGAGGCAAGTTCGACTCTTTTATGACGGGTTGCGTGTAGCATGCTACAGCCAACATCCTGATTGGGTCGCTGGGAAGAAGTTCAGCGCTCTTTCCTGTCCCTTCTTCGTTTCGCCTTCGGGCTTCTTTCGCGCTGTTTCACTTATGCCACAATGAACCAACTAGCCCAGCAAAAAGTTCTGCTGGTGGTGTTCGTCGGTTGTGCACTTTTAATGCAACAGCATTCAAGTTGTCGCCTCACAAAAACATTTCCTGCATCTACGTCAAAAAATTATATGATTGGCTGAGAGAGGTCACATGATGTTGTGACGCGATCAGAACCTGCAGGTGGAAGGTGGCAAGGTGTCCACAAGACTGTGCGTGAACTGACTATTGCTTTGCCGCTGCACCACTGCCCGCTAGCTTAAAATGTGATTGAGAGGGTATTGACTCACTAGTAGGCCGTGACCATCAGTGGGCACAGCCAAATTTGAAAATCTGAGGAGCCCCAAAATTTGGAGGTTACGCCCTCTCCCACCCAATAATGAATTAGTGGGGCAGATTAATATAATTTCACATGATAATCTAATAAGAGGTACTAGAACATTACAGAAGATTTTAATACATACAATTTAAGCACTGGGAACAGGTTCCAACCGTAGGTTTGTCGGCAAAATCTCAAGGAGAACGTTAGACACTGATTGTGGACAGCTTAGCAGTCAATCTAAATGCTATCACATTTTCTTTCTTAAGAGTGTACTTTTAGAGAGGGCCCCAAGTTCTTTAATTAACGTGGCAGGACAACCACATTTACTTGCACAGCCGCAGCTCCGACAAAATTTTTATTTGCAAAACATTTAAAAAAATGCCCAGACCATCATGCGTTTTGATGCAACAAATCTGCGATAGATGTATCGGTTTGTAAATTTCGCTTCTACACTGATTCCTTTCTTGTTACATCTTTGAATTGAAGTTGACCGTTGCTTTTTCTTTTCAGTGCTGCGTACAGTATTAATGCTAACACGTTGAAGGAATGTTTTTATAACCAGCTACAAATCTTAAGTTACTGTGGGTTGCTAGCGGGCAGTGGTGCAGCGGCAAAGCAATAGTCAGTTCACTCACAGTCCGGTGGGCACTGTCATGCCGGGAAACCCGCCCGGATTCCAATTCTGCAGGCCGCAAACTGTCTCCTACGAGCGTCCTTTTGAAAAGCCCTGGTGCTGCGCCGCAAGGCACGCGCCCAAACGCTCTCTGACAAGCCACGATGCTGCGCCGTACGACAGCCTAGTCCTAAGGAGAAGCATCTGCAAGCAACATGCCTGGTCATGTCGCAAGGTGCCAGACAGCGAGGCGCCGGTTTTATTCTCCCCCGGATGCCACCGCGCGCGGCAAAATTTGAGGAGGGTGGCCCGCGCGGTCGCTGGTTGGTCCTTTCGGACTGCCGTCGAGTGCTGCCTTTGGATTGGCCAGTTTTGAGGGACCACCGTTCCTGAGGCTTTATAAGCCCCACCGCTGCAGCTTGGAAGAGAGTGACCGACCCACCGTGAGTCGAGTGCTGCTCACGAGTGGAGTCGGATGGTGTAACTTGCTGGTGTCTCGCTGATCGTCGCTGTGCGAGAACAGTCGCGTTGTGTAGCTCTCGGCCCCCGTGCCGATGTTGAACTATATTATGCCCTGTACATAATGTATAAAGCATTTTCTTAGTCTCACCGACGCCTGACTCGGAGTCTTCGCTACCACTAAGAGAGCTGGCAACGCTCAGTCACGAAACGGGTGGCGAGCGCAGCGGGACCACCTCTATGGCACAACAGCACCTTGTCACCTTAATTGAATTTAGTTTTCCCCTTTTTAGTTTTTACCTTTATCATTACTCGCTTAGACAATTTTTCTTAATAACTGGTAAATTTGTATGTCGTGTTTTTGCTAATCAAACTGCGCCTTAACTTGGTTCATGTGTTTTTCACTCCTGCTACTCGTGAACATCGCGTGAATCGCGAAAAGAGTACTTTTTTAGCCTGAAAAGAGTATTGATGTCAGGTACTAAATTTCTTATTTTCGGCATCTGATATACCACACAGAATGTGATTAGTCTAAAAGCTTGTTTAATTTACTGAATTATAATGCCTCAAATACGTGCTGATTGTCATGACATGTGCTGCAGTGACGATCCGCAGAGGGATTTTTGCCACCGGGTTTTCTTTAACTTGCGCCAAAATCTCAGCAGACCGGAATTTTGCGATTATACTGAAAAAAAGTATGTCTAATATTTTTCCTTCAAAGCTGCGATGTCGTGCTCACTAGCCTAGCGCCGTACCGTCTGAAGCAGTGCGACGGATGATGAATATTCCTTCCTAAAGGATAACTGATAAGGCGCCATTGACCGCGGTGTTCTTTCCTACAAAAGCAAATCGCAGCGGCCTTTGCAATAAAATCTAATAAAAGAATTTTCTTGGAACCACTTCCGGCAGCATGCCGTAGGATAGATTTAAGAGAGCAATGTGGATTGACAGAAAGCAATTGATTTCTTAACCCGTAGGAGTTCTGGAATCTTTCCGGTTCGTAGAGAGCGGGTGTCAGCGCCATCGCACTTGTCATCGACCGGCGTAACCACGACACTGCAGCCCAAATGGATTATTGGAGAGTCGGTGAAGATAAAGTTAATACGAGGCTAACATAATGGAGAGGGAACCAACGCCATTCGCAATCACTTCTTCGGCATGACCACGAAATTGTTTGGTGAGGCGTGATGGCTGTCAGCGCCATTTCTTCACTCGTTGATGACGGTCGATACGGCGAGTTCGAAACCGAAAATGGTTTGTTATTTGTGTGGTTCTTGCGCTGTAGACCTTCCACCTTCCAGTAAAAACCTTCCAGTAGAAGGTTTTTAATGGCTCCAAAAGAGTGTTGGTCATTTCTCAGTTGCGCATGAGTGCCTTTGTCGTTGCGGGACTGATTTCTTCTGCTTGTTTGCTTATTTTATTACAGTTCGAAGCTTCTCTGCGCATCTTTACTTTGGCCCGGGAGAATATTGAACGAGAATAGGACACTTCGCGTACCGACAGGATGGAACGGGATGGGTCAGTGAAGACGCCCGTGATTGCGAGCTCTCCGCAGCGTCGGTCCCGATTCACGTTGGCGGTAGGACGCCAACAAAAAGAGCCAAAGGGAGGTCACATTCCGTCATTGTGGACGACGTAAAGTAATATAGTGAGCACAGGCACGAGGCTATAGTATCGAAGTTATTCTGTCTTTAAATTAACTGAAAGATCTCTTCAACAGGGCTCTGTTAAGAGAAATGATGTAGGCTATGGCAAGTGTTTAGTTCTTCAAACACATGGTGCTCAGCTATGTTGACTGTTGCTGGCACAGTGATCACCTAAGCGGGAATCACATCTCTAAAGTAGAGAGGCTGTCACCCAACTTCCCGCACTTTTACGCGTGCAGTTCCCAGACATCCTTAGAGCGTGTGGGGGTAGCGGTCTCGGACTCAAAGGAGGTGCCCTCGACTCAGCGTGGCAAACTCAACGGACACCAGCTACCAAGTGACAAGAGGTTTTTGGTCGTTAGGTGCCCAGCTTTCGCCAGTCGCAAGCCAGAGAATAGGTCGGAGCGAAAGGTTCACAAACAAAACAAAGTTTTTACAGCAATGAGATGATACAGAAGATTTCACAATCACTAGTACAAACACATACAAAGTGATTAAGAAAACAATGCAACTCGTGCAAAGTTAAACTCGAGAGAGAGAGAGTACAATACAAAGGCAATATTGCACCTAAAGAGCACTAACACTAGAGAGAGGCAAACAAACAAAACACAATTTGTTCACCCGGCACTGCGACAGTCCGACGACCAGAGGTCCACGATGATGCCGTCCCGCAGACTGGCGAACGTTGCCTCATTGGTCCGATGCTGGCCGAGTGGTGTTTCCCCGGGAGTCGAACGGGCGGGCTTCGATGAAGCTTAAACGGCGGTTCGGACAAGCTGATAGCGGTCACCGCCCTTCTTTATAGGCTTGGTCCGCGTCTGTTTGTTCTACGCGCCAAAGTAGGCGCACACATACACTCCATGTTGGCAGTGCAGTCCCCATTCCTTCCTCGTGCCGGCGGCGCGTCCTCATTGGTCAGAGGTCGGGGGTCCCATCTCGAAGGTTCGGGCTAGTTCTGGCATGGCGCCGTCGCCGCCGTCCGAGTGCAGAGGAGGGGGACATGTCTTAGCGCACGCAAGGCTACCCCCTTTTTCCCCGGTTAGCAGTAGTAGCGACTCGGACGTTCGAGAGAAATCGGCGTGGATGACTCATTCCCTCCGCGCACGCCGTGTGGGTGAGCGGTGGTAGAGGGGAGAGGGAGCCACGCACACAGGCTAGGCGCTCAGCGGGGGTTTCCTCCTCCCCCGTTCGGCTCGCGCCGGCGAGACGCCGTGCGCGCGGCGCTGTTTTGTTTCTTTATGTCTTTGAAAAATGCGCCGAATTTTGTGACAGAGGCCAAGTAATGAACTTGACCGTAGGCACTCCTGTTTGGACTCAAGCAGAGCCCATTATCATCGCATGCGCCCAGAATAGCTTGTGCGAACTTGGCGCTGTCAATTCGCAAACTGCCCCTTTTCTTTTGACCTTTGTGATGGCCCCAGTGGGGCTTGTTACCAGGTTACTGTTCCTGAGCAACTGCTCGCGACCAGTCGTTAATTGAACTTCCACTGTCACGGTGGACAGTTGGCTCGCAATCCGATGGACAGGTTACGATGACGTCTCAATACCAAACGACCTATACAACCCACCTTGCACCTAAGGGGGCCACCTAGGTCAAGATTAGCCAGACAGACTGTGGGGAAATTGGTGAGTGGGGGTCTCAATTTTAGCGCAATAAAATAACAATGTCGTTCCAGAATGCTCACAGAAAAAAATTATGGCTGAGGCTTAGCTAAGGTTAAGCCTAGTCAGATGCGAAGCATATTGGTGGCTAGGCTTGGTAATACATGGCTTTCCTTGGTTGCATACTTGGTGATTTTAATACAACCACTAGAAGCCTTCGTCGTGGGGGAAGACAACGGCATGGCTACAGCGGAACGCCGACTAACCCCGAGACGCGCGTTGGGTGAGCGCCTGGATTGCCACGGAAGCCGCGTCTGCCTGCCCGGTGGAGCGAGCGTTTCACCTACACCGAGTGTGAACGCGCGGTCGAAATGCGCGGGAATGCCGCTCGAGGACATTCCGGCGTCTGTGCGATGGCATCGTCACGACGACGTCACGGTGTCACGTGGCGTGACGGCTAGGGGTCGCACGGCGACGGCGCGAGGTGGAGGACGCCTCTCTCATCCGATGTCACGTGGTGTGACGTCACGGCGTCAATGAAAATATTCTCAGCACTGTCTGGCATACTATTAAAACGTCGGAAGTATAGCAGATCAAAAGCATAGTTTTGGGCTTATGCACGGATCTAAAAATAATTAGTCTTTTACACTAAGCACAAGAAATCAAATGAAACGCATAGGTAGTTTTCGGAGACAGGCATAAAAACTTGCTCTCGTATTGAAACCTTATTCTGTCCTTGCCATCGCAAGAACTAGCACAGGAGGCGCCATGATAGAGCTTTTCAAGCATATGCAGCTCGCTTTTCACATTTTTTCGACCCCGTACTTGAAGCTAGAAAAGTACATTGAAAGTAATAAACAAAAACCAATATCTTGCCTCAAAAGTTCGGTAGACACATCGTTAGGTCGAAGAGCATTGAGTCTAACCTTCGCGGGTGCTGCGGTTAGGATACTGCATGGCGGATAGATGTTTGAGGTACATTAAGACAGGAGCTATATCAAATGAAAGAAGGTAATGTGGATGTTTACTCAAGATTATTGAATAAATATCTACTGTAATCGTTGGTGTGTGATCTACGAAATGAGGTACACGTGTGGCTGAAGCATTAGAACAGAGCGGCGTTCACGGCATCTGGGGCTTATGCAAACAAGTCTCTCCTCAGTAAAGAAGTTTGATCATCGGGGAGGTAAAAGGACTTACCTTGCAATTTACAATAAAGCCCTAGAGGGGTGGAGCGTCTTGCCCAAGTATGGCTAAATTTGAGCACGGCCTTTGTTTTGTGCGGCTTATACTAACATTTGTGCATGCATTCATAGCTCGGAATGATTTGCATATCTGCACTCTTATTTCACTAGATAATAGTTGAATTAAAAACAGTGCCGTTCTTTGATTAGGCGGCGTTAGTGATTATGTTGACGCACGGGATAATGAAGCACACCAACCTCTCTCTTGACACATTCGCGATTAGTGTCAATAATTTGTTTGTGTAAGAGGCGCACACTAGAGATCCGAAACCCGGAATAATCTCGCTGCATTTGCCTGCACCAATGCCGCTTATTTCTTATGTTTCATACAGATAGACGAGTTCGTAACGGGTTTGCTCGGTTTTGCAAATTACGAAAGCTGGAAGGTAATTCTCATTCCATTCGTTGCACTGCAAATGATAAGAAAGTAGACGCGTACTCTATAACGCTGAAAATTATGTTCACTGATAACAGAGCTCCTATGAGAAGAGAAAATACTCGGGCGCTGATTAATACTGAATCGATATTAGTTCGTACATCGTTAATTACATACGAGGAGCATTTTAGATTGTTTATGATAGGAAAAATGCGCAAGCGTCGAATGAAATGACGAACTTAAGCGTCCGAAAAGAAATAAAGCTTTCGAATCTCGTAATGATCTGTTTGCTTATTTTGTGCTAAACAAACGTTAGAACGCACTAGCGTCAAATAACTTCCTCTTGCTCGTGACGTAATTACATGCTGAACCGACCGCGCAGTAGTAAGATTGCTGCAATAATTGTCACGGTCGAATATAGCTCTATATTTAATAACTTCTTTGAAACGAAAAACCGAGATCCTATAGGAGCCACAGCTTCACTAATAAGGTACAGTGGTGGTCAAAAGTTTGCGGGATGCAGAAAAAATTTTTTATCGTTGCCTCCGCAGCCAGTCAGCGAGTAATCGATCGATCGGATGAAGCATGCATGTCTCTTCATGCATGTGTGCTTTCCATTGACTTACCTTGCGTGACATTGCCTTACTTTGCCAGATTAGGAGTCCGATAGTGCTTTGGCTCTAATATATTTTCAGTGCGAAAATATTATTGGCTTCCTAACCTTTAAAATTCCAGTGTGGTGAAGCCTCTGAGGTAGCTACGGGATGGGGAAAATGGCGGGAAATAAAGGAGAGTGAATGTTTGGCGATGGCTATTTTGTTTCGGGTAGGGTCATTAATGACAATGGCAATGATAAATGTCTTTATGTTAAAGGCCTTTAGGTTAACGGCCTTTGTGTCGAAGGCGTTCAAGCTAAACGCCTTCAGAGTGAAGGAGTTTATTTCAAAGGATTTAAAGTAAAGGCTTTATGGTAAAGACCTTTCATCATCATCATCATCGTCAGGATGATGAGGTAAATGCCTTTTTGGTAAATGCCTTTCTGGTAAAGGCCATAGGTGAAATGCCTTGGGGTCAAAAACCTTTATCATTAAGGCCTTAAGTAAATAGGTCTGGGTCAAAGATTGCTTTAGAATTCACAGCACGTAAAGACCTTAAGTGCCCAACAACTTTTTACCAGGGATCCACATCCTACAAATTTTTGTCTATAACTAATTGATCAGGCTTTAAACTCTTTGACAGGGTGAACAAGTCGTAGCAGTAGCTGCACCATCTGAGTCCTTTGGAAGCTCTGCGCGGCAGCGCTTGGGTGCTTTTGATCACATTATCAAATATAGCGCTCTACATTTCATCATTTGTCGGAAAACTGCGCAAAACAAGATAGAGGAAGAGCTGTACGGGACGATTGCTGAATGTTGAGCGAAGTTCTTCATGAAAGCAGATATGCAAATTTTTTTTCCAAAGCGTGCAGCTGCAGGCGGGTGCAATAGTACCCAACTCCTGTTCTAATAAAAAAACAATTGGTATATATCACGGAGAAAAAGAAAACGTGACCGGCGTGTAGGTGAGTTTACCTTCAATTAACAAGCCAGAAGCAGGAATGGTGCTTCTTTAGGCAAATATATTAACCGCTTGGGGAGGTGTCGAGATGCTTTTTTGTTCTCGATTCTACTATTGGAGATATTGGAGTGCAAATGCTTGCTTTTTCTTGTGTGCTCAATTCTGATAAAAGGTTGTAGGGTTTTAACGTGGTTAAACAGAGTAGACATGCAAAAGCATGTGTTTAGCCCGGTTGGCCCATGGTTTTGCTTTGCTGAGCCGTTAGCATGTCTGGCGGCAATATTAGACTCAGGTCAAGCTCTGATCGAGGTTAAGCTGATGGGATCTGTTCGCATCACAGATGGAAGTTGACGAGGGCGATGATATGCAATGCACACTGCGAGAATGTGTTGCTGCTGAACATGAGGCGTGATCAGCGGCGGCGATGACATAGTGCTCTCATGCAGTGGCCAGCGAAGCTGATCTGTTCTCGTCACCGCGGGCTCGAAATCCAGTCCCCTCAACTTTTATTTTATTTCTGCATGAGCTGTTGCTGTGCCAGGTTTTTGCAAGGTCACCTCTGAGTCAAGCTTTACTCGAACTCGCTGTTCCAGTTACACCTCTTGAAGTCGCGCTTTCGCATTAGACAGTTTTAGCTGAGCGTTTTTGCGGCCAGCGGAGAGGAGCGGACGAGCTCAGACGCCACTGCGCATGCGCTCGTCGCTGGGCCGGCCAGCGTTTTTACGGAGCGAAGCTTACGGCCGCTGGGAAGCCCTCTCCAGCGGAGCGATAGGCAGCGCGCGATAGTGCGTAAGAGCGCGCGGGCGTGTATGGGTATTCAATATGGCAGCCTCTTTTGCACATCTAAAACGCAACACTTACCAAATAATTAACTAAAAACACCGAATATACCTTTAGTGAACACTTTCAGTGCACCATTAGGAGCCTTAATTGATATTCTTTTCACTCTAACTAGAATTGTAACCGATAGATGGAGCCGCAAAGCAAGCGACTCTAAAGCCCCTTGAGCGACTCTGCTACGCTCCAGAAGACTGGCGATCCGCCCGGCTAAAACTCTTTTCTCGCACGCCTCTCCGCTGGTGTATCCGCTCGTCCGCTCCGCCCCGCTGGTCGTAAAAACACTCAGCTAAAGCTGCCTCTTAAAGGGCCACTGACCAGGGTCCGGACATTTTTGAAAAACAAGCCCACTGCATAGATGAGGCATCGAAGATAACCTCTGCAAAATACTAGAGCCATGCGCGCCCCGAAAAGCTGCGAAAATTCAAATCAAAGCCCGTTCGTTCTTTCCTTCCTTCAAAAACGGGCCCCGCCCACTACTCTGCACGCCGCTGACGTCAAGGGTGGCTACTTCCGCTAAAGGCACTCCATTGGTGCATCGTTCTGACTGACGGGAGAAGGTTGGGCGTAGCCTTGGCGTCGCGTCGTCTGCACAAGGCTTTCCGCAGCGCCTTCTGTTCTGGCTCATGCCTCCAAACCCGCATGAAGGAAAAAAAAAAAAAAACTGCGGAGGGAGCGTGCGGCGACAGCCTTGAACCCTTGCCATAAAAAGTAAAAAATAGTAAAACTGAGGGAGTTGGTTCGCCCCCCCCTCCCCCCCCGCCGTGATCACGTCACGAGAAGCTCTGCGTGCGCGCTCCCTTCTCAGTTTCTTTTCTTCTATGCGAGCCCCCCAAAACAAGGTTTTAATTAGTAGTGCAGCAGAGCCTTTCCCTCGCTCGTCCACTTGAGCGCTCCGCATAGACACCGCTTATCCTCCATGCATCTTGCGTACGCCCTGACTCCAATGAACGACATGGGCTTCGGAGCGGAGAAAAGACACAAACACACAGAACACAAACACACATGAGCCGCCGCGGTGGCTCAGCGGCTATGGTGCTCGGCTGCTGACCCAAAAGACGCGGGTTCGATCCCGGCCGCGGCGGCTAGAATTTCTTTGGAGGAGAAATTCTAGAGGCCCGTGTACTGTGCGATGTCAGTGCACGTTAAAGAACCCCAGGTGGTCGAAATTTCCGGAGCCCTCCACTACGGCGTCTCTCATAGCCTTAGTCGCTTTGGGACGTTAAACCACATAAACCAACCAAACCAAACAAACACACATGAAGAAAAGCAAACGGGCGGTTGCCGGGTCCGCACTTCGCCGTGTGTTTCGAACAGAAACGACTTCCGCCCATCCGCTCGTGAAACGGTGGGGAGGCCTAAAAAAAAAAATGAAAAGGTGGCTCGCTAACTGGGAATGACAAACAGATGTATGAAAGGGTGCGCTCGCTAACAAGTCTAGGTGGTCGAGCCGATCGCGCCTCTCGATCGTTCAGTGTGCGGAGAAAATGCGACGACGCTGTTTCAGCCCCAGCAGCAAAAACCAAGAAAAGAATTCTATTGAAGGCGGGGCCATGACGTACCCCCTGACGCACTCCACAGACACCACGCCTCCGGCTTACGTCGGAGAAGGAAGGGGTGATTTTGCCTTGCCGAGCCTACTCGACGAGGAGCGGGAGAGAAGAATTTCGAGGAGGGAATGGAAGGAGAGGAGGCTCGCTGAAAGAGAGGTAGAGAGTGTCTGCTGAGCTGGGGTGGTCCGTGGCCCTTTAACAGTGACGGCAAAATCAAATTCAAGCGTCACGATGGGGTATCTGCGGATATATTGATAGCTAGGGTACAGTCTTGCGATACTCGAAAAATTGCGTCCATAAACTACTTCCTGTTGAGAAACTGCGCTTGTCCAGAATTTCTTAGCATGAGAATAGTAATGTAATATTTGTGTTCAAATGATGCGCAGTTTTTCTGTAGTCTTGCGATACTCGAAAAATGGCGTTCATAAACAACTTCCTATTGAAAAACTGCACTTGTCCAGAATTTCTTAGCATGAGAATAGTAATGCAATATTTGTGTTCAAATGATGCGCAGTTTTTCTGTAGTGCATGGAGGTCACGGTATTTTAATACTGCGGCTCATAGCAGTGCATACAATTATGGGCCGCCTGGTTGCTCTTTGCTTGTTTCCTCTTCTCGCACCGGGGCAGTATAGAGTTTGTTTAAAGTTTTCTTTCAGTGTTCGCGGCCAACTTCACTAATGGCGCAATTTCACCAATGCTGCAAAAGAAACTTCGTCATTAATGTATACATTTTTAATTCGTCCCGTACTAGGTTGTGCATCTCCTGTCTGGAACCCTTATAAAAATTGCGACATTAAACTCATTGAAAGCCTTCAAAGGAAATCAGTCAGGTTCATACATCGCTGCTTTGATCGACATTTTTGTGCCTTCTGTGAACTGAACCCCTCTGTCTGTGCGCCGTAACATCAAATCACTGAAGTTCCTGCATTGCATCGTCAATTCTTCTTGTCGAGTGTCACGTGTTATCCACATTTTTCCAGATATTCCCCGATCAAGCCAGATTCAACATAACCTTAACATTAAGCCATACTTCACCGGTACTAATAATTTTTGTAGTGTTTGAGTTCATGTCACAGCAAAGTCGATATATATATATTCTATGTTGCCATTTCAAGTTCACTTTTGTGCTATATACGGCGTTTTATCTTAACTCTGTTTCTTATCTTTTGGGTAATAAGTCATTGACTTGTCTACCCAACTCCTGCAATAGCCCTATATAAGGGCTGCACTATGTATAAATAAATAAACTATGTAGCAGTGCCTTACGGCAGCCCGGACATCCCAGATGCCTGGGGGGTGAGACTCTTTCACCATCCGGCGCACCGAAAGGATTCTCCTACGCGGATGGAGAGGGAACCCTGTGAACCAGACACGTGTGACGAAGCTTCACCAGCTTAACAAAATCAAACAGAAAATGGGAACGAATAAGTCGGGACCTGCCAAAAAGCTTGCTATTGATGATGGGCTGTCACTTGATCCCCCCCCCCCCCCCCCCCCCTTAGAAAAAAAAAATCAAGACTAGGATGGTTGGTTGGTTTATGGGGCTTATGCGGCTGAGGGCTTACGGTTGTGAAAGAACTGCATTAGAAAAACACGTAATGATGGCCTTTCTCGCATCGAAGTTGTAGTACCCATGTTCTTGCTTTGATCCTGCGCTCTCGTTTCGTTTTTGTTGGGTCGACCAAGCGCAACAGTGCAGAACGTGGCTATGAGCGTAATTCCACGGTTCCGGTAGAAAGGAAGACGAAGTTTAGCAGGTACGTGAGCATGTCGGCTGCTCGCAGGAACACGTAGCTCGAAATTAATGAGCCATCAGTTTGCGAGGATAAGTCCTTGTTTGTTTGTTTGTTTTTCTGCGGTAACAGTCGTGCTTGGGTTTTTTTTTATGATGATGCGTTTGGCTGGCGTATCAAGCACGTGATAAAGCCTTGTTGCTCTGTCTACTTTTTGTTGTATCTTTTCTCCACCCAATCCTTTGCGGAGCAAGCATAGCAGACGTTCGTCTTTTCTGGTGGCATTTGCCTGTGTGTTCGCTTTTCTTCTCCAATTTTGTAGCATCTGCATCCATATTATAAAAGAAATAATAACATTGAGGCATTTTAATTGTGATAACGCAGCAAGTCGGCCGACACGCCCACATGTGTATCTTGCGCGACCATCGCTGAGCGTGAACCGTGTGACGTCACCTATCAGTATATATGTACGCCTGCTTGGAATAAAGCGTCCCCATTTCCCTGGCATGCCTTGGTCTTGACGTTATAACAATTGGCGACGAGGCGGTCTACGCGCCTACGTAGGCAACGGCCGATCGAGCAGCAGGCGAGCAGGACCCTCGTCCAGCGAGCGTTCGCGGGGAAAGTACGTGCTCCCCCAGCGGGAGGGGACACTCGTCGGAAGTTTGTTGGTACAAAAACTCTGTTTGTCGCGAGTGTTCCAAAGTGGGTCACTTGAGAAATATGTGTCCGGCTGCTAGGGCGAAATCGAAACGGACGCATGCCCTCGAATGTTCCGAGGAAGACTCTGAGAATGAACTGTATCAATTGGTTAACTCAAACCAATCGTGTTATGAAGTGGGCGTTAACATTGAGGGGCGCACGCTGAATATGCAAATTGACACGGGAGCAGCCGTCACAATTGTTCCAGAACAAGTGTACCAGTCTCACTTTTCGCACGTAAAATGTGAGCCGTGCAAAATGTCTCTTCGCACGTATACTGGGGAGCAGTTACAACTTAAAGGACAGTGTGACGTGGCTGTTCGATACAAAGATCAGAGCATGACCCTACCTGTCATTGTTGTAAGGGACAACGGAAGGCGGTTACCAGCACTGCTTGGACGGAATTGGCTAGAACGTCTGAAACTTGACTGGTTGGAAATTGGGCAGGTGACACTCGAGGACAGAGTGGCGGTTCTAAAGCAGAAGTACCCGTCCGTATTCTCAGGCAGATTAGGAACAATACAGAAATTCCAAGCAAAGGTTGTTATGCAACCGGGCACTGTTCCTGTTTTTTGCCGCGCCAGGCCTGTACCGTTTGCACTGCAAGAAAAGGTCGAGCAGAAACTGTTGGAGCAAATCGAAACAGGCATGCTGCAGCCAGTGATGCGCAGCGACTGGGCAACGCCACTAGTCACGGTTTTAAAAGAAGACGGCAGTATCAGGTTATGTGGGGATTACAAGACAACCGTAAATCCCTCACTGAAAACAGATCATTACCTGCTACCCAGACCGGAGGATTTGTACACTGCTTTAGCAGGAGGGAAGGTGTTTTGTGTGCTAGACCTTTCGTCGGCATACCAGCAATTGCCACTTACTCCCGAGTCCCGACCTTTTTTGACTGTAAACACTAGTCTCGGGTTGTTTGAATTCCAACGCCTACCTTACGGTGTGGCCAGTGCGCCGGCAATATTCCAGTCAATGATGGACGAGGTGCTTCATGGCATCCCGCACGTGGGATGTTACATCGATGACGTGATCGTGACTGGACATGACACGGCAGACTGCCAGAAGACACTGGAGCGTGTCTTGCAGCGCTTGAGCGAATATAACATCACTCTCAATGTGAACAAATGCCGCTTCTTTCAGAAATCGGTCACGTACTTGGGTCACACGGTAACTGAAGAAGGTATTTACCCTACGGACGCCAAGAAAAGGGCAATCTTGGAAGCACCGGAGCCGACCACCGTGACAGAGCTTAAAGCATATTTGGGCATGTGGAATTTTTATTCCAAATTTCTTAAGAACGCCTCGACTGTAGCGGAGCCGCTTTATCGGCTGTTAAAGAAAGATCACAAATGGTATTGGACGAAGCAGTGTAGCGATGCATTTAATGATACGAAAGTCCTACTGACCAGCAGCAGGGTGCTGGCATTCTATGACGTCAGGAAACCGCTCGCAATGCTTTGCGATGCATCGTCATATGGCTTAGGAGCAGTTATCTTTCACGAGACGGCTGAGGGCGATGAGAAACCAATCGCATTTGCGTCGCGTACGCTTACAGAAGCAGAAAAAAAGTATGCACAGTGTGAGCGCGAGGCTTTGGCCTTAATTTTTGGGCTCAAGAAATTTCATAGGTACCTGTACGGCCGAGAATTCACCATATACACAGATCACCAGCCATTACTTGGAATCCTCGGGCACGACAAACGTGTTCCAACTATGGCGGCCGCACGTATGCAGCGCTGGGCTATAATGCTTGCAGCTTACAGATACCGACTGAAGTTTAGGAAGGGAAAAAATGCAGAAGTGGCCGACGCCTTGTCAAGATTGCCCCAGCCGGTACCCGCGAAATACGAGGCATCCGAATGTCTGTCAGTGTTTCAATGCCTTCCGCTGACAGCTGTCGAGATAGCAAAAGCCTCAGAGAGAAGCTTAACGCTGAGCCGGGTGGCACACTTCACGTTGAACGGGTGGCCTAGAGATTGTGCAGACGATTTAAAAGCTTACTATGTTCGCCGTGACGAACTATCGCTGGAGCAGGGGTGCGTAACCTGGGGTGTAAGAGTTGTAGTTCCAGAGCAACTGAGGGAACGTGTGCTAACCATGCTACATGAGGAGCATCCGGGGACCAGCCGCATGAAAATGCTCGCGCGAAGTTTTGTCTGGTGGCCCGGGATCGATTTAGCGATTGAACAGTACGTGCAGCGATGCAAAATCTGCCAAGCAGTTCAACCTGCGTCCCGGCTGGTCCCTCTCCACCCTTGGCCATACCCCGCGCACAGCTGGTCACGCGTGCATGTGGATTTTGCACAGAAAGAAAGAAACGTGTTCCTCGTACTGGTAGACTCGTTCTCAAAATGGATTGAAGTATGGCCAATGCCCTCAACGTCTGCATTAAAAACCATTGAGAAGATTAGGGGTGTTTTTACCGCTTACGGCTTGCCTGATGTATTGGTGAGCGACAACGGGCCACAGTTTACGTCAGCGGAGTTCACTGACTTCCTGAGCACCAACGGTGTAAAACACGTGCGTACCCCGCCTTATCATGCCGCATCCAATGGGGCTGCAGAAAGAACTGTACAAACCGTGAAAAAGGCTTTGCTGAAGCAGGTACTTGAAAGCGAGGCATCACATACGAAGCTGACGATTCAAGAAAGAATTGATAGCTTCCTCATGGCTTATCGTAACACACCAAGTAGTGTGACGGGCAAATCACCCGCTGAACTTTTTTTGAAGCGTCAGCCACGCGTCAAACTTTCTTTACTCAAGCCTAATTTTGCAAAGACCATGCAACACAAACAGGAGCAGTTAAAGGCACAACGCGATTTGGTTCGTGGGCAAGAGCGCGCGTTTGTTGTGGGCGACCGTGTGTTTGTGAAAACTGTGCGCGGTGAAAGTGTTGCCTGGGAAGAAGGTGTGGTGTCCCAGGTTGTCAGTGCTGTGACATACGTGGTGCAAGTGCGCGATGGATTGCGCTTCACGCATGCCGATCACCTGCGTCCTCTGCACGCCGACCCCAGCTCTACTCCTCCGCCCAAGAATGTGGGTGCTAAGACAACCCGACCGGTGGAAGTGTCCTCATCCCTGCCTGACACGGACTTGTCACTGTCGCCATCGGAGCCCGCCAGTGGCGCAGCTGACGCGCCGGACGGATCAACCCAGCCGGCCACGGTGGAGCCTGCTCCGCAGGAGCAGTCCGAGGCTCCCTTGGCCAACGCGCCAACACTATCTGCGCCAACACTATCTGCACCACCAGGGGAGGAGCCAGCGCTGCGTAGAAGTGCTCGCGTGCGAAGACAACCAGACTGGTATCGACCCCAGAACTTTTGAGTGATGGCTTGTAACTAAATTAAGCGGGAAAGAGTGTGATAACGCAGCAAGTCGGCCGACACGCCCACATGTGTATCTGGCGCGACCATCGCTGAGCGTGAACCGTGTGACGTCACCTATCAGTATATATGTACGCCTGCTTGGAATAAAGCGTCCCCATTTCCCTGGCATGCCTTGGTCTTGACGTTATAACATTAATGTATCTTATAATGCGTGAACATTGAAACTCTCAACTTCAGATTTCGCCGACGTTAGCCCCAAGCCTATGGCAGGTGCCAACATATCCACCGATTGTGAACAACCTGGAAGCAAACTTCATGGCAAACTTCGCATAAGACTTTATGGAAAAACAATCTATGACCGACAGCGGGCTTAGAATTTTTTTAACGACTTTATCGGGGTTTAACGTCCCAAATCAACTCAGGCTATGAGAGACGCCGTAGTGAAGGGCTCCGGAAATTTCGACCATCTGGGGTCCTTTAACGTGCACTGACATCGCACAGTACACGGGCCTCCAGAATTTCGCCTTCATCGAAATTAGACCGCCGGGGCCGGGTTCGAACCCGCGTCCTTCGGGTCAGCAGTCGAATGCCATAACCACCGAGCCACAGCGGCGGCTTGAGGGCTTAGAACCCCTGGCGGCGCAAACAGATACGCGTCGCTGGCCACTGCTTTCGACTACTACGCCATCGCCGCAGCCGACCACACCGTGTGTTTAACTGCTGGTCTCTCGGGCTGTGCTTTATATGACGTAGTCTTCGTCTACTGCTTGTCTCTGCTTGTGTCAGCTTGTCTCTGCTTTTCTACTTCTATCCGTGCCGAAGTGAAAACAAAAGAGGTTCCATAAATCAAAAAGCACGGACAAGACAGAACACAAGTGCTTGTGTTTTGTCTTGTCTCTGCTTTTCGCGCTATGGAACCTCATGTGAATTACTCACTAGCACGAACCACCACCGTTCTACGAAAACCGAAGTGCGAAAACCGAAGTGGACCTAATTCCCCTTTGGCCTACCCACGCTAAATCCTTCGCAATTATTTTTGCTGCTATAAGTGCGACCTTAGGAGGCAAGACCTACAGAAACCGCGTTGAAAGGGTTTTTACTGCGTAAGCAGTACGAATGCCATTAGCCAAATATGCCACTATGTGTCTACGTGGCGGCCAGTTAAGCCTCCGACGCCTGCAGGTAGCAGGACGCGAGAACAAGCCCCCGATGAGGGGCGAAAGGGAACTTCATCAACGGCAGCAGCGGAGAGGAGGGGCGCACTGACGCTAAGAAAGCGTAGATTGCGGAGAGGGGGAAAGGGGCGCCGAAATTGAGCGCGTGTCAGCTGATCACGCCAGGGAACGCGCGTAAACTTCTGATCCAACGCGGCGCTTCATGTAAGGCATAATATATATTGCCTATCTATGCGGACCTGGCCCATTGCCTCTTCTATTGCCCGGCTGCTCAGCAGTCGGGTTCCTACCCCCCCCCCCCCCCCCCTTTCTCTATCCATCACCACCTGGCTCGACTGGCTTGGCGCTGAAGGGGCGGAAGAACAGCGACTTCCGGTCACCCAGGCGGTCGACATGCTCGGCCTGTAAATTATGGCCGAATAAAGGTCTTGTACTACTACTATATTGCCTAGAGTGCAACAAATACAGAAGTACAAAAATAACTAGGGAACCATAATGTGAGGCAAAGTAAAGCGAGGTGCAACTGCAGGAAGTGTGAAGCATGAAATCATTAGCGAGCGACAAAAGCCAGACAAAGTAGAGAGAAATTAATTGGAGCGGCTTTCAGGCAATGGGATGCGGCAAGAGGAAAAAAGGTCAAATGGAAAATCATTGAATAGAAAAGCATAATCTTAAAAGCGGATTCTGCATCTTACACCGTAGTATCCGTTCATAGCACCTCTGCGTCCTTCAATTAATTTTTTTTTGGCTTCCATTCGCTGTATAGAGAGAAAAAAAAAGAAAAGTAATGAATTAGTCGAAATGCGCTTGCTCGGATAAAGCACGTGAATTAATTAATTTTGCGCGTACAGCCTTTGTCAAAAGTTTGGAGCCCAGGGTTTCTATATTGAGCTACACTTTCTTGTTCTTAATAAATTTCTAGCGTTCCAAATTTCCTGAACGTTAGAAGATTTGTGGTACTGCCTCCTGCAATAGGTAGGACTTCCACGAATGCTACTGGAGTCCCAATATAAGCGAGCTCCCTGGGCTCTAACCTTTTGACAAAGTCCGTACGTGCCTTTCATCCGTGGCGTGAGGCTGTTGACGATAGCTCGTAATTCGGGTTTGCAACGCACATTATTGCAACAAGTTCTGAAACGACTTATAGCAGCTGAAAAGAAATTTCTTTATCATTAATGTAAGCGTTAATTTTTATCACTAACAGTTTTCCCTCTAAATAACGTATTTTTTAGTAGTCTTCTTTTCTTTTGTGACTCGTTTTTCTTATTCTTTCCTCCTCTGAACCTGACCCCAGTCGTTCAATGGCAGGCAGGCGACAGGTTGGACACGCACACAGAAAAAAAGTAGCAGCAGACAGGCGCCCTGAAGTAATCACTTCCTTTTAACCGGCACCTTGGTTTATTGGTTTAGTTCGGAGTCGTCATAATTTGACCGGACCTTTTTCTCATACACAATGAACGTCACAGAAATTTGCATCATGTATACCAAAACATTATCTTTTTTATGCAAAACAGTAGTGTTACCGATTAGCATACTCGCGAACGCTGCTATACTGCGACTTATGAAAGCTCTGATTCTAAGAAAGTTCTCAGTTGAAGCAAAAATCCTCCCTGATCCCGGAGTACGACGAATCTCTTGAGTTTTCGCGTACGTAGTATACTCCTTCGCGTTTTATACTGATAAAACAGGGTATCGTCTCAAATCGATTTGGATCGCTAAGAATTTCGCAAACATAACGCAACGAATACATGAAGGCGTTTATCCAAGGAGCCCATGAGCGAGTAGAGAGCTTTATCTTGCATTATTGAGATGTCTCCTTTCAGAAATTGCGCCGGCAGCAGCAATCTCCGAGCGACAGCCTCTTTTGACACCATCTGTCGGGCTAGTTGGTTGCGATCCATATGTATCAGCAGCGCGAACACCACACAGGAAAAAGAAGGAGAAGGTAAAGAGCGCTGAAGAAGGTAAAGAGGTCAGCGCTCTTTACCTTCTTCTCCTTCTTCCCGTGTTGTGTTCGCGCTGCTGATACATATAAGCCTCTTATGCTCGCTCCCGCATAGGTGATAGAAGGGATCTATGATCGCCGAAGGGAAATTGTTGCATAATGCATATCCGCCGGCCGTGGACGAGGTCATCCTCGACAACCATTGTATTCCCGCTGCAATCCCCTTTGGAGCGCATCGACACGAAATTTCTGCACGTAGTGCGAATTCGCCAATTTCATTAAAAGGACAGAGTCGATCTCCGCGAACGGACAGAGCTGTAGAATATTGCGGCCCTGGAACTGATAGAAATGCGCATGACGCGCTTCTAGAGATACAGTCTTTTAGATGCAAAGTTGTCAGGACACCATATTTCGAGGCCACGCAGCCCAAGCTTTGCCTTTGTTGTTATCATTTTTTAATGAATACGGTTTATCGTTCATTTTTGGTCGTTTCTCTCGGGACCTCTTCGCTCACGTGCAAATTAAGCTCCCCGTATAGTCTTTCGTCAGAGCTTGGCTTTATTCTTGAGCTGTTTAAAGTGGCGGGTGTTTTAGTTGGCAGGCATTTACATGCCCAAATAGTTTAGATATCAAGAACACAATTAAAGCTTCTTTCGATTAAAGTTCGACATCATTGGTCAGCGCTCGTTTTCTGGCCAATAACATCCAAAGTGTAACGAACCAATCGTGGTGAGAACGCATAAAAGCAGCAGCTGATTACGAAGTGCATTGACACAAGACCATTGCTACGAATCTTGCCTCCAGTGTTTGTTCTCTGGATGCCTGCGCTATGGACATTCTTTCGGCCTACCAAGCAGCTTAGGGAGGGCTCCGGGATTTGTACGTCGGCCGTTGAATGTCACAATGCAGCCGTTGTCTAAACGGTTGCAAGTTTCGGGCACCAAACGAGTTCGTGTAGTTGTCTTTCGTGAATTATTTATTGGTTGCTGGCGGACGCAGCAGTTATTTATGCGAGCGCAATCGCAGCATTGCGTCGTTGTATTTTTACGCAGTCAAAAGCTCGATGTCTGTGCGACATTTAGATGTAAGTAATAAATATTTTTAGGAATTTACTTGTCTCCACTTATGTACAGAAGAATATCTGCGGTGAAGATTTTATCTTGTTGAACTAGGCTCTCTAATTTCATTTGTAGTTGAGATTTTGGACGGGAAAAGAAAGGAATGCATCTTATGTTACGGATCTAGAAAGCCCCTTAAGAAATTTGCTATTAGCTGGTCTTCAGCACAGCCCTTAGTTTTTGATCCGTGAGGACACAAAAGCCGAATAAACGCTCCCTTGCGACATCCTGGTTTTTGAAAGTAGCGCTGCAAGGCTTACAATATAATAAAAAAGCACGCACTAGAAATCACGCATGACACCACAATTTTGCTCAGTAATGAAGATGCATGTCGAGTCTTCTGCAACCTGAATGACCCACTAGCAGAATGAATTCTCCGGCGATACGGGCTTACCAACAATGCTGCGCAGTGATGACGATGACAGTGACGATGATGATGATACATTTTCTTTTTTTTTTGCGCAAGAGCAGCTTCAGTGAAAGAGCGGCATGGCACAAGGTATTCTCGTCTGGTTTGGTTTAGTTTATGGGGTTTAACGTCCCAAAGCGACTAAGGCTATGAGAGACGCCGTAGTGGAGGGCTCCGGAAATTTGGACCACCTGGGGTTCTTTAACGTGCACTGACATCGCACAGTACACGGGCCTCCAGAATTTCTCCTCTAAAGAAATTTCACCGCCGCCGCCGGGATCGAACCCGCGTCTACTTAAAGGTGCACTGAAGAGGAATCTGAACTCGTCTTTTTGCCGCGGGAACTCAATCTACACGTTCCGAGCATTCTTAGAAGCTTCGATTTATTGCCCTGTGTGGCCGATTTCCCTAATTAAATCGAATTAACGTCCGGCTCCCGCCTTTTTTTTTTTCGAATTCTGTCTCGTACGGTGGGCGGAGTCGACCGACGCGCGGAGTGCCTTTCACCTAGTCCCGTGGCGGCTTGGCGCTCTGCCATCGGCGGAGTAATATGTAGTAGTCCGTAGGAGCAAATAGTCCGCGCGTATTTTTATTTCTGCGGGCTTATTTTGCGGCTATATTATCTGCAAATGAAACTATTTATTCACGAAAACCTAACAAACAAAATGAAGCGAAAGCAAAGCCTCCACGGAGCTGGCTGAAAGGCACTCCACGCGTTGGTCGACTCCGCCCACCGTACGAGGCAGAATTCGAAAAAAAAGGCGGGAGCCGGACGTTAATTCGATTTAATTAGGAAAATCGGCCACACATGGCAATAAGTCGCAGTTTCTAAGAATGCTAGGAACGTGTAGATCGAGTTCCTGCGGCAAAAAGACGAGTTCAGATTCCTCTTCAGTGCACCTTTAAGCTGGGGTCAAATACCCATTTCCCAAGCATTTCATCGCCTTTAATGATCAGAGCGTCAGGCAAGAGGAAAGCTTGCACCTATTGTATCCCCGGTGGCTACTCGGTAGTATTGGCGGTTTGAACCTCACAACTCCCACATGTGAGGTGGATGCTCACGCCACTAGGCCACCAGTGTGGTCAGTGATAAGAATTGCTTGAATTTCCAAAGCTTGCGAAAACTACTGCGCAGCCTTGGCGAAAGCGGATATTTTATTAAGAAAATAGCTCTGTATTATGAAAACCGAAGTTTTGAGAGTAAAACTACATTTTTCACATAGAGTTAAAAAAAAAATTGCATCAGTGTTAACTTATGGCTTTGTTCAAAAGAGCGAAACCTGGGGTTGGTGTGTATTTTTAAAACCGAAATAACGCTTAATTGCATAAACCAACCGACATGTTTCCGACATGGTCATGTTTATTTGCTCTGTCCCTTGTGGCTCTGCGCAGTTGACAGATACTTCGGTTATAAGATATATTTGCTCATTCGGCTTTCCCAGTATAACCATAATCTGATAAATGCTATTGTTGCCTGGCACGTCGGCTATCTTTTCATAATAACTAGGACGAAAGCAGATCAGTTAGTAAGCAGACATATGGGCAGATCTGAATAATAACAAAAGAGCCGCGAAGCAGGCTTGGTAAGTGTGCTATTCAATGAATAAGCACGGTTACTGTTGGGCACGCAGCAGTGCTTAGAGACGCGGGTATGCCGTGGCCGTGCATTCCGGTTGCGCATTAAGGATTAAGTGGCGCGTACCACCGTTAGATAAAGTACGAAGCAAGTAACGCGACTGAACGTAATCGTGCCGAAGATTAACACTCCGCCGAAGAGAACTCCATCCAGTTTATGCTCTAAGTAAAAATCGATTTTACGGCTCTTTCTGGATATATGTATTTGTCGAGGAAGCATTCAATGAGCGCAAAGTAGGATTTGAAAAACTTTCCCGTCCCACGATTTCCATTCGTAACGTGAAGAGCGGAGAGAACTGAGTGAGAACCGTTTTCAAGTAAATAGCAGTGCGGCAATGAAAGAACTTTGTTGACTCAGCAAAGTTTGCTTACCATATGAACCGGTGATGACGCCCCCCCCCCCCCCCCCCCCCATTTCATTGTTCCGCCGTTCAAAACTTACAGAAGCTCCTTTTTCAATGACAGTAGAGTCTTTGGGACTAGAACGCGATAAACTAGCTCTAGAGGCAAACTTTATTTGGCCCTCAACACTTAAAAAGTCTCCTTAGGGGGCCCCTTCTCGATTCTATTGCAGCGAGAAGGGGCCTATCATCTGAATGCGGAAGACACAGAGACTTTTCTTTAAAGTAATTTACATCATGCTCCCCTACACGTAAAGTTGTTAGCCTGCAAATCATTCGTCGGGTATAAAATAAAATTAGCATCGCCAATTTGGAATCCTCATCAAGCTTATCTTATTAATGCTCTTGGGTCTGTTCAAAATGGAGAATTAAGACCTAATGCTAAAGCATTGTGGCCGCATAATAATAACTAAGTGACCCCGTAATCTTTTTTCGATGTTGCAATATAGAAAATTGCGGCATCTTGCTTTGATTTGATTCGGCGAAGGTGTAGTGTGTCAAAGAAGCCGTGTGAAATGTGGTACCATGAAAGGTTGTCTTCGCAAACAGCGGCAACCATAAACAGGAAATAGAATTATCCGCAGTGGGAAGATGAAGACTGTGATGTGCGGTAAGTAAATTTTATAAAGTTCAGTGAAGTGCTTTTTTACCACGAGTGAAAGAAGGTAGCTACAGCCTAAGAAAGGTGGAATCACATTGCTCGAGTATCGATTTCAAGAGAAACCATGAAATGCTCAGGTCCCATACATGTTTTTTTGAACTTAGAGCTCTGCTTCTGGCCTGAAACTTCCTCATTTTACTCGAAGCTCGGGCAGCTTCAGATACGAAAACTAGGCCAAACTTCCTACAAGTGTTATGGCCTGCTGCCGGCTTTTGGCCTGATGGTGCACCTTAAGTCGCCGCAGGATGAGGGAATGCTCCACTCGGTTGCAGCCTTTTCTCCTGTTTAGTTCTTTTCACCTCAATCTGAGGAGTACAAGAAAATAAAAACAATGGTTCACGAATATGCATCCGCCTCGGCATGAGCTTGCGCTGACGCTAAATATGATGTGTCCACAACTTTCAAGTGCAGGCTTCGGCTAAAGAGCCCTACTCGTGTTTTATTGAAGCTGTGCTCCTGTGTGTTTGGGCTACCTTATGGTACTCCTATTGCTGCACAATGCACAAACTGGAGATAAATGTCCCTCTCGGCTTGTTCACATTTGAAAGAAACTGTCTCCATTCGAACTAACCACTTTAAAGAGAAGCGTCTGAAAAGTTTTTTTCTGAACAACAACAAAACTTAAGACGAAAGTCACTGCATCATAGGCGGGGACCTCACGGAAAAGCTTCATCATTGCTTTACGAATTGGAAAAACAGCGCAATCAAAGACGAGACACAAGAGAAGTCAAGTTGTGTGGTTGTGCGGTATCTTTCTCTCATGCTTATTTTGTGTTTTTACTCGTGCCATTTCATATATATGCTGCCTTGCCTGTAGCAATAAACCATTTGGTTGTTAGTCAGCGCTGGTGTTTTGTCCTTCTCTTGTGTCTCGTCTTTGATTGCGCTGTTTTTCCAATTCGTAAAACATGTACCAACCAGCCCGTATTTGCCCTCTTCTGGACTTCATCATTGCCTCGGCCGCACAGACCCTACAGACAGCTTTAAACTTGCGTGACAGTGTCGCCACAAGGCCCCGTTTTTTAATACGGAGTGGAGGATGCGTGCACTTTACTTTTCTTTGTTTCCTACCTCGGTCTGCGAGTTTCGGGCAGATAACAGTTAAGTGCGCTCACTCGCACAGAAGTTACTGTGCAGAAACCGAGCTAGTTCCCAGGCAGTCAGCGTTTGCATAATTACAAATTGCCGCCAAGGCCAAGCCAGCCGGTTAACCGGGAAACGTAGACGGCTGCTGTCTGAGCAATTAAATTAGGACGATGGCTTTGCACAGTTCGTAAAGCCGGCGGGAATTGCCTGAGAGCCTGAGGAGCCAATTAGCTCGAACAAATAAAATAGTAACATTTTGGTGGGGATGCTATAGATTTTTTTCTTTGTCGGCGCTTTCGTGATACCGTCAATGTGTAACGAGGAAGCCAGGAAGTCTTAAGCTCATTACACAGCTTTTTCCCCCGACTTTCCTCGCGAGAACTTAGAGCCTTAAAACCTATTTATAGCTAGCAGGTCTTAGAAGAGACCTTAAGCGCTAAATGCGTCTAGGCTTGCTTAATTCGGTCGTTGGTAGCGCTTTTTTAGTGTGCAAGCTGAGCCTCATTATCTTTAAACTACCTGCGCATAACAAGCTTATTTTAAATCTGTTGCAAATAATATATTCCATGCTCTCAACAGAGCAAGTAAGTAACCTTTTATTTTAGGAACCCTTAAGAAAGTTATCATTGCTGCTACAATAACGACTAGAAAGAATATCCGGAAATAAATAAGTTTGCAACGTCTGGTACTAGATGAACGCCGTGATGGTGTGATAAAAGAAAATAATGATCTTTTCTCAGCTTTTCTTCGTTGAGCGCTAATGACTTGGCGCCACCAAGCTGCCGGGTTTTTCCACGTCGTCGTAAGGATAGGCATTACCAAACACAGCAAAGTGCACATTAGCGGACTCGATAATTGGCGAAATTTGTACCTACCTAGTCCGATGGGCAGTTGAGATCAAAAGAATTAAGACTGGCCGAGTCCAGCGCCATTCCCCGTATTAACAGTGCAAATATTTAAGGAGTCCTTAGCCAGTGCAACATAAATCTTGCGGGCTCACATCAGAGAGATGGGTGGGGGAGAGAAATCCGTAGCAAATTGTGCACAAATAAATTGAATTGGTTTAAAAACAAATTATGTGCCTAACAACTGCAGTATTGGCGTTGGCCTAATACTGCAAAATTGTAGATTATGCGATGCCTTCGTTACAGGGTAGTTTGTATTGCGTCTGTCCTTTGAAATATTTCTGGTGGCTTCTCTCACATTGTCTAAGAACATTGCACAGCATGTTTATGCTGTTGCTTTACCTTTTTTGGAAGCAGTCAAAGATGGCGATTTTTCTTTTCGCAGTCTCGAAAAACAGTAACCATCAATTTCCGAGCAGAGAAAATGTGATCTTGCTTTCTCTGAGGCCTTTTCACTAGGCCATGTCCAGCATTCCTGAAGAAAAATTTTGAACAACGCAATATTTTTGTAAGGTACTGTTAAGGAAATATTGGAGGTATTGTTTCGTTCTTTCGATGCGTAGCAAAATCTTTCGTTCAAAGTTTTTCCATCGCTCGCAGCAAGCAGTTAAGACTGCCATAGTAAAGCAATGGGGAACGTTTTTGACGATCGCAAAAGCGTTAATAGCAAGAAATTGCAAGCCTGTCGACGGGAGATATGCGGATATGTTAACTGTTAGAGTAAAATCGTACAATATATGAAAAAATTGCGTTCATAAATTATTTGGCCTCAAAAAATGCACCGTCAACCACTGCTTTGACTCGTGCTTCAACTCCTGGCAGCCGTGTGCGTTCTTAGCTGTAAATTCACATTCAATGCAACCATCGCCCACGCTACTTTGTGCTACTTTTTGAGCAGCGTTTTTAACACTCGATCAGCTGAGCTGCGCATTGTGTTTAAAAAAATGACAGGGATGCCCAGGTACATAGGCTCGGAAGTGGTGTCACTTACGGTTTGGAGACGTCGCTTTGAGCGAATGAGCGAATTTTGTCCCCAACGACACCTTTTTATTGCGAAACCAATACTGCTTGCACTTTTCTGCCATCAATGGAGGTTCATCCTTCGCTCCGGCTCAGCTGCGGCGCGCTACCACGTGACCGCGTGACGTCACGACAAGAGGAGAGCTGGGGGCCCAACTCGTCTCATCGATGGAGTCTCATCCTTCGCTCCGGTGCCGCTTGCGGCGCGCTACCACGTGACCGCGTGACGTCACGACAATAGGAGAGCTGGGGGCCCAACTCGTCTTATCGATGGAGGCTCATTGATTTAATTAATAAAATAAAATTAGATTAATTAAATTAATTAATTAAATTAACTTTACTTAATGCCGAAGAAGAATCTATGAGTAGTCCGGAGCGATATAATCACAAGAGAAGAAAACGCCGTGCGGAAGAAACATCGGAACAGAAAGAAGAGAGGTTTGCTAAAAGAAGAGTGCAGTATACAGCCAAGAAGAAAGAGCAGAGCATTGTGGTGATTCGAGACGGTGACATCGTGGCTCAGCGACGTGAAGAACAAGAGATAAGAGTTGGCGAGTTCTAGTCTGCTACGCGTGAATTCGAGAAACGAAACTACCAGCAGAACCAAGCGCAGCCAGGTGTTATTGCTTTCGCAAACAGCCAGGCTTAACCAAGCTAAGCCTTCAGCCAATTTTTTTTCCCTGATCAAGCTTTCAATGCTCTTGAATTAATGTCGCTCGTTTCCATACGACGGCCTGTCAGAAGGGTGCAATGAAGTTTTCCACTACCTCAGGAGTGATGATCTCAACTTGGCGAGCAAAGCGTGCTTCGTCTTGAGTGCGTGTGTGGCCACGTGTAATTCACTTGGTCAAATGTGAATCGCCCTCAGCGCGGTTGTACAGCCTCTAGAAACAGTCCAATTCTGCGTGAGCCTGCGAGGCCGCCTACTGGCCTTCGATAGATATTACTGCTACAGTGAAGAACTCGTCCCACCGTTTTCATCTCGAGTGCTGATATGTTCAGTTCAAACGCACATCGGACGTGAAGAAAGCGTCACCTCTCGTTGGCATCTGACGTAGGCTAGATTGAAGAGGAATACTTTTGCTAGCATTAGGGCCAACATCGGAATTGTCTGGCATTTCATGGAAACTTACCGAACTTACAAATTGACTATCATAATATTGTTCTCTTGCATTTGGCTTTACTTCCTTCTATCCCGAGGATGTTTTTGCGTCTTCTACGAAGATGCATAAGGCTTTGCTGAGAAGCTGCCTCCTACAGAGCCCCCTCTGTACTGCCGCTTCGCTATTCCCTACCCATAGTGACTTAATTCAGTCCATTCGCATTTGCACCTCTCTCTTTACCCTAAGTTTCCAGCGTGACAGAGACTTGTGATAACAGAGAGAACTTCCTGCTTGTGATCCAAGATAAACCATCAATATGGACTACATCATCGGACGTCGGAGAACCCAAGATGGAGAGAGAACATTCGGAAATGAGCACTGGTTCGGAAGGCTGGCGCGGATAGAAGGTAAAAGAGGAAGGGGGCGCGAGCAAGCACGAAGGCGGGAGCGCATGCAGTGGAGGGAGAGAGAGAGAGTGTCTGCGCATGCGCGGCGGGAAGGTGAAGGGTGAGCGCGTGGTTCGCACGCGCTCCCCCAGCTGCCGGCTATTGAGGGCCGCAGTCGACGCGCCGCTGCTGTGTGGAGGCTCAGGCGCACCGGGTCCCTGAACAGAAAAGTTGGCGACCGCGACTTGGCTGGGCACTCCTGAACGGCGGTGAACGAAACATGCTTCGTGAGACATCCTATTCCTCTTCTAACGGCACTGTCCGGTGAGTGAGGACTGTTCCGGCTTTGGCGGGTTCGACTGAAAGGCTTTTACTGTGCAACTCAGGAGAGCGCCGAGCAGTTCAGGTACGCGGGGCGGAAATAGTGCTTGACTTTTAAACTTAGAGACAGAAATGCATTTTTGGGCAGTATAAGAAGAGAATATGAAATCGTAGTGGCAACAACAACCCGTTCACTTTGAAGGAATAGCCTTCCGGCATACGACATTGATGCCTAAATTAGGCAAACTTTTAATAAGTAATAATTCCAAATCTCTTTGTTATACTTGTTATCTGAACGACTCTGGGCTAAGCGCATTTGGTGACTTCATTTGCATCTTAGCAGTATTTCTGCTGTGCTACTGGTGTCGATTCTTTACCTACATGAAGTAAGTGTATTTGCTTGGTTCAAGTAGAACAAACCTGGATGGCCTCTGACTGTTCCGTTTCTATTAAAATGCATTTTTTGGCACCCTTTTACAGCCGATTATAGAAGTAAACAACTTTTGCTTCTGGAATTATCCTAAATTGTGTGAAGTGAACACCGCAGCTGATATTATCTTGCATTCGAAAGTCTACGTCTTTATTTTAAACTTGGTTTAACATCTTTGACGTCAAGCTTATATTCATTAAGTGAAAACCAACGCGAGAATACCAGGCAAAGTGAACGAATAAAAGCAAAGAACGCTAAGCTAACAATGTTCAGATAAACTTCTTTCTACGTACAAATGTATGCACCCATGAGCATCGGATAATGAAGGAAAGTGAATGAATACATATGTAGAGTTCTCTCATAAATATGCTGCGTCCCTTTGTGAAGTCGCACAAAACGTGGTTGCACGTTTTCTTCAACGCATTATTCCACTACTAGAAACGCGCGAAATTCGTGATGCGCAGCAAAGGCAATGCATACGACAGAGTGCTTTCCATCTCTTTACACTAGAGCGAGGGTACATATTCTTGTGATGGTACGAAAAGGTGGATTCGTTTCTTTTCGAACGTTGTCTGGGTGTTCGTGCGTGTGTGCATTCTTATGCAAAGCAACGCTTATTTAAAGGTTTCTAGTTTGGCTGACTTTGTTCCTGCCAACGTTTTGGCTCATATTGAAACTCTGCTTACAACCTCATCATTTCGCTCCAGCCGCTTCGAATGAAGACTTGTCTAGTTCAGCTAATGCTTTTTACGTTTTAGAATGCTCGCTAAACACCAGAGTGTTACCTGGGTGACTGCGCACTTCTATTGGTTTCTAACTACCATTTTTGAGCGTTACTTTTGACTGACCTTTGTCATTTCTCTTATAGTCATCCTTTTTATCCACATGCTTTGATGTTTTCGCGTTCAATGCCAAATGTCTGCTGGTGTCTAAGCCTGTTACTGTTCTTGGGCAGGTAAACTGCCCCAATTTTGGTTTTAACCAAAATTATGAACTTTCGCTTTCTCTTGCCGAGAGCATAACCTTTGAAGCCAATCAGACAGTGTAAACCTTCGCTTCTTCGACTAAAAAATGGCAGTATCTAATTTATTAGCCGAACTTCTAACTTTTTATCATCAGCTCTGATTTCGATGTTTTAAGCAGAACAGATCGTACGGGCATGTTTTGCTTCAGCTCATAGCCCTATTAGTTTAGGCATTAAAATAATCTGTAGCAAGCGGCCTAGGAACTTTTCGCAAGTGCGGTAAACGTTAGAGCCTGTCATGTAGTAAAGTAAAATACGGCAGCTGTTATTTATATATAAAGCTGCTGTAAAAGGTGGCACCATTTCACAATTATAAATGATCACAGCTTAGGTTCAGGTGTGGGGAGAGCACTGTTAGGACGCGTTGTGAGAACTTTTGTCAAGGAAGCACGGCAAAAAATGGCTTTTGCGATGATTAGTACTGGTGGGCAAAATTGTATTTCCCGGTCTTGATTTAGCATTACAAATACTAGCGTTACTCGTTTTTCAACCAAAGACGTGTCTATCAGCTTCTGGTGTTTTTTAAGCTACGAACATATGCAGGTAGAATTTCAAATACGGATTAAATGTTTACAAAATAAAAAGAATCATAAAAATAATGAATGAAATGAGAGATAAGAATGATGTATGCTATGGCTGCCATTACCATGGGGCAGTTCGATAGTGTTTTCAGAAAAGCCTATTACTATGATTGCGACTGAAGCACTGAAATGACATTTCCGGATTTCGCTTTCGCAGTCGAATGACGCCAAAGCAACAAAATTAGAAGGAGGGAATGCAATGGTCAGCTTTCCCTGTTATTCTTTTCCCCAAGATTAACGACTTACTTCGTTTTCAGTATAGCTCCTGTACGAGAGAAAACATTTCAGAGTAAAATCTCGCGCAAATAGGCGCACTCAGCGACAAACCATTCGGCGAATAGCAATCCGTATAACGTTTTCCTTTCTGGAACTGTTAATATCTCCGCTCATTTCCGATAATTGCGAACAGAACGACGTCTCTTAAGGAGCGCCGTGTCGGGAAAAGAGGAAGTCAGGAAATAGCCTCTCTAGTGGTACGCAACATAAGCCAACGACTTTCGTGACTTTGTAGGAAATTATTCTTCTTCGAATACGCCTTTTTTGTTTCTTTCGCACTTCGGATGCGTTTCACCATATGAAAAAGCCCCGGGCCTCTCAGTGTCATCGCATTAGGCCCTCGTTCTGGGCAGCTGCAGTACAGCGTGAAGCACTTTATGCGGCATGCACATCTTATGCGAGGCTAGTCCGACATGAATAATTAATTAGGATATGTTGTCGTGCTGATATTTCTTTGTACTGCGTGGCAAGCCTAGAAACGATCCGAAGTGTGTGATCAGTACGATATATAGAAAAACAGAGGAAGCTGAACGAAGAGCAGGAGGTTATTTGTGTAGTAAGCTAGAGAGAAAGAAGGAAAGAAATGCTCTGATGGAACGACTTAGGTATCAACTGCGCTCTTAGCACGGGCGGGCTGTTGAAGAGAGAGAAGAGAGAAGACACCGGGGACAATTAGAAGAACGCGGAACCCTAAGTGACTTTACGACCAGGTGGTGTCGCGTTACTGCCGAAGCAGGTAATTAACAGCCGTATTGAAGTACCCGGCTAATGAAAATAATAAAAGGAGAATCTGCGTCATAGTAGCACGTCATTCGCAGACGGGCTTGGTGCCTTAGCATACCGAAGTTCATGCAAGATGCGCTGAAGTGGAACGCCATTTTCTGCGCCGCGTTTTAGTGAAAAGAGATTATGTGGGGCTTGTTCCATGCGAAGGCACCAAGGACTTTTATTTCATCACTTATCCCGTTAGTACTCCACTTTGTATCATGATCTGCTGAAAGGAGTGGTTTATTGCAAGAGTGCTTTTGATTTATTTATTTTTATCGTGGAATAATTATATAATTCCTGACAAATGAGATTCTTGCCGATAAGTAATGGTTACAATTAGGTTAAGGCCCCTTAAGGCTCTAGTAAGGCCTTTGTTTTGATGAGACTGTCATGATCAGCTACCATATCATGTCTATGGCTGTATGCATGGGGCGGTTCATGATGTTCTCCAAATGCAGCTCACAAAAATAAAAGAGCTTAGTTGGTAGCTACTTGAAGACAAACTGAAGAAATAAAACTACGCAGGAGACAGGACACAGAAAAGATGCAGACAGGACGAGCGAAGACAAATTTTTGAGCTTGTTATGCTATGTGAAAAGCAGAGAAAACACTTTAATGTTGGCACTGTATGGTAAAGAAATGTTGAGTATGCGCAGCTATGAAAACCTTATGTATTTCAGTGTTATTTGAATAAGAAAAAATCTTTCTATTTTCGGGGGACTTTAATCCTAAAATTGGACCGCAAGAAAAAACTGAGTCCGTCCGAGTTTTGGGAAATTTGGAGAACGGACAGGGAAATAAGCGAAATTTATTCGGTAGTAGGTATGTTCGACTGAAGATAGGCAGGGCAACGCGTGAATCCAGCTACAAGCGCAGAAAATGAAGTGACAAAACGTCTCAGTTAGTGGCAGTGCCGAAAGCTTTTCCTTTGTGCTACTGCACAGAGGATTCGCGTTCTCCCTCCATGAGCTAAAGCCACGAAAAAGATTACAAAATAAGGCCAATACGACGATAAGTATTGAACGCCACCGCGCCGCAGCCTGACCAAAAGGGCGTCTGTGCTATTGTTGCTTCGTTGTTCGATGAATTACTGCTGCTGTGTGCGACATCCGTGATGTTGCGGACGCTGGGGTTGTCTGCCGCACACTGACCGAGCGCAAAGAAGGCTGAGTACAGTTCTTTCTCTGGTGACGCATTTCGGACGGCGCCGCTGCATCAGCTACATGCGATTTGTGCGCCAGTCCCCGACGGCGCACAAATCCCGTCGATTCCCTCTCGCTTTCCGTTGTGTCTCTTTTCGAGCTAGTTGCTATGTCGCAACCAGTTACCATAATCGAATGTTGGGGCTGAAGTTTCACTCACGGTACCGGTACGATATTCAAATCTCAACATTATTTTTCTTCAGTACGAGATACAAGTTTATGCCACTAATTTAGGAGCTTGTTTCCTTCACTTCCATCAAGAAGTGTATTGTGATTGAATAATATTTAAAACCTTTCTTGAATAATATTTAAGACCTTTCTGTTTTAACGCATAGCTTTAGGTATTGATGGCGGCCATTTTTTATCTCATGTCGGCCCTTCGTGAAATACCCCTACCGCTTGTAAATAAATGTAAATAGTATTTCCCCGTAACAGTATGGTGGAGCACAAGAAAAAAAATTCGGCCATTTGGTAGCTATTAGCCAATTACTGCACTTTATTCGTTGTTAGTCCCGACAACAAACAAGGAATAACGAACAATATACTACAAAAAAAAAAACGCGCGGAAAATGCATGAATATTTATAGTCGTTCAGGAAAATTGAGTCCAAGAAAGATATTTTTTAGTGTAAGCAAGGGAATTTTCGCTTGCAGACGAGGAAATCTTTGATGTATTTTTTTTTGCCAAGAAATAATGCGGAAGAACTGCAACGACCTTGGGCTTGCCATTGAAACACCTCACTGCGTCGTTATTTCCATAATGGCAGGCCCAAGAGCTGGTCGCTGTTGGGTTATAGAAAAGCGAATAAAGAGATAGCAGATATTACTTTAAAATCCATTTGCTGTGTGACAGCAGTATTTGCGGCAGTATACTTAGCGGCATACCAGTTTTTCTCAAATATTGAGAATGAATTTCTGTAGGAGTGTTTTGGTTTTCAGTGAGGGCAAGTCTCTGCTTAGTGACAGTTCCTACCATCCATGCTATTTTTGTTTCAAACCAACCTCGAAAGCGACCTCTAATGGGTGCAATCCTTCCCAGGACCCAATTTCTGAACCACTTCAACTCGTCACTCATCTGGAGCACAATATCTTCCATTTGAATAATGTATATCGGGCTAAAAATCCTTTTCGGGTATTTACTGAGAGCCCGACAAAACGAAGACACCCATGCTGTCAAAAAGGTCATTTACTTGACGTCCAAATCCAAAATGATTGGCAGCAATGTCATCGCGTTCGTTGCAGAAGCTTTTGATTTACTAGCGAAGTTTTACTCATCTTCTGTGAAGCCTCTTAGAAGAATAAGAACACACACAGAATAAGTCTGCAGAGAAAAAAAAAAAAGAGAACTGTGGCGCTGAAACCATGAAGAAAAGCATAGCACTTTGCTGGATGGGGACTTGGGGAGGTTTGAAAAGGGTCACGCGAGACCCGCATTGCGGCAATTGCTCGGGAATTCTCGGGAAGGGACGGTGTGAAGTTTAATAATCGTCTCCCGTTTGCGGACAAGGGTGTCCGGGTCTTCCGTGGTAAGACATTTCGATTTCCAATAGTTCCGCCTCATTGTCATGCAGGCAGAACAAAAGTAATCAGCTCGGCAAGCACGGGTCGCTTCTCTGCGTAATGGGCAAAGATTCGCTGCATTCTGCGAAAGTCAGACGTCTATCCTTGGATATTCGGAAGTTAAAGGAGCTTATGTACAGTTTTTTTTTTCTGTTGCTTCAACATGTCGTATCGGTTAAGCGCAGACATGGCTTCGTTGATTTCTAGCGCTGTATCTTCTTTTTTTTTTCCTTAGGCTGTAATAGGAGACTGCTATCACATAGAAAGACGTGACACGATACGTCATTAGCTTTAAACCTGAGGCCTATGCGACGCTTCCGTTCGTGAGTAGCACCGTCACACAGGTTGTTAAATGCCGATGCACGCACAAAAGACGCAGCGCCAAAAAACGGAAGGAAAACGCGCGTTTAGAAATTAGAAGCGAGAAACGTAATCAAGAGAGAACATAGCACAACGCAGACAATAAAGAAAGTAAACACGAAATAACGGAAGCCGGAGTTCGAATAATATTTAGACCAGGTAAAAAAAAAGGAACTTTAAAACTGATATCTGCTAAAACAACCCTTTTGTTTGATAAGTAAAGAACTGAAAGTTGATTTATGAGGGAGCTAAATTAAACGTATATACGGGAAGGCGTTTTCACGGCCTTCTACCAACCGAAAGGAAGGCAGAATGTATCATTAAAGAAAAAAGCTATGTTTTACTCTCTGTATAAAACTGAATTTCTCACTTCCTCAGTTATTTGTTGTAGCGGGGCTTAATCTCTCACTTTCGAAAAGTGATGTTCCTGACATTGTTTGGTTTGGTTCATGGGGTTTTAATTAACGTCCGAAAGCGACTCAGGCTATGAGGGACGCCGTAGCGAAGGGCTCCGGAAGTTTCGACCCCCTGGGGTTCCTTAACGTGCACTGACATCGCACAGTACACGGGCCTCTTGAATTTCGCCTGGAGGTCCGTGTACTGTGCGATGTCAGTGCACGTTGAAGAACACCAGAGAGATAAACATTGGCGACTACCTCATTAAAAACGAGATCATATAAATAGCATGCAAGCGTTGACGTTAAACAAAATGGGTGCAGAAAATACATGCTATTAAAAGAAAGGAAAATGAATAGCAGGAGATGCTATTAATTAAACGAAGGCCTGTTTTCTTAACCGAAGAAAATGCAATTAAAACACATTGAAGGCGTGGATTTCTTCAGAGCGATAATCATATAATAATAAGCAATGAAATATAACTCACGACTGAAATTGATCGCTAGTGAAGCACGATATTGATCCAGAATTATAGGAAATTATACTGCGTTTAATATAAATGAACGAGTGGTTTCCAAAAGGCGTTCTATCTGCTTAGCATTCACGGAGTATGTGACAGCATCAATGAGGGAACTGGAAGATGAGCATGAACGTACACTGTAGAAGTATGCGGAGCATACGGGAACGATTACGTGTATTGGAAAGTATCTCACATCAATGCTGCAAATAAATCGAGGCTATCTTCTTATTCCGGCGGGTCTTGTTGTCGTTGTTGTTCCTTCAGTGGAAACGACACATACCCACGGCGGGGGTTTCGCTAGGGCTTGGTGTCAGCCCAAACAAAAGATGGACTACCCAGGCTCAATTATAGGGGCACTGGAGTGAAGGTGTGTGATAATATTGTACAGAATTTGACGTGGCGACACAGTACTTTTCAATCTTCGTTTCTTCTTATTATTAATTTGCACCGACGGGGAGGAAGAGACTGCGTTGGGTTCATTTGAGACCACACCTGATGACTGGAAAGGGCCAAGGCATGGTCCCATAAATGGTTCTCATTTAGGAAAACCATGTGCTATGGCTATCGATGGTTTCTGTGGAATCATGTACTAAAAAACGAGCGGCTGCGATCGTCCTCTCACCACAGATGTTGAAAGAAACTAAGAAGGTGAAACATTTCGCTTACCGACGACAAACGATTGAAAAAAAAGAATAAACTTTGTTTTTTCAAAGACAAGATAATACTGATTATCCTTCAACTTATTATCCCCCCCCTCTCGGATAACTCCCGCGCGCGTCGGCAGCCGACGCAGGGGCCGAGTGGGTGGGGCCGTCGGAGGAGCGCATACATTTCAGTGTGCAAAAGGGACAAGGAGAAAGGCGCTAAAACGGTGAAATTCAAATTTTAACTACCGATAACTGAGCTTACACAAATAGCATTAAAAAAATTCTTGCTGGAGGATATTTGTGAAGCGGCGTCTTTTAACATTTTAGGCATACCGCACCTTTATTGAGACCCCCCTTTCAGAGCCCCTTTAAGACTAGGATAAATTTCAAGAAACGACTTTGATCATATGGTTCATGAGCCTTGGATACTATTCTCACTGTCTTTTATATCACATTAAAATGTTACATGGTTCTGGTCATATAGCATGCGGAAATGTAGACATCCCTCCACTCTTAGTAATGCAAAAAATTTCTGAAGCCGGCCACATTTAATTATCAAGATCAAGATTGCGCAGTTTTTCTTTATGGCATGTGTGATCACGGCTGCCAGTATCAATCTCAAAGCAGGTCCTCGCAACTCGTAGACTGGGGCAGCGCATCGAAATTTGTTCTCCGTTTTTCTTCGTGCACTGTACTCCATCTGGCCGATCAACTTCCGTCTGCAGAAACAAGATTCACTCGAGAGGCGGCCACAGGATGATACGGAGAGAGAGCCAGTACCGGGTCCTGAATAATAAAGGCAGCACGAAGCCGGAAATCGAAGAAAACGGAAACATCTTAGGCATTGCACAAGTCCGGTGAAAGCAGAAAGCTTTACTGACATACTTTAGTTGACAGTGCTGTATGGCTGTCTGAGACTTAAGCACCCTACAAGCGATGCGTTATCGTAAACGGCAATGTCCGCTGCTATTTGAGCAGAGTAAGTGAGCAGAGTGCTCGTACCAACTCAATACAAGCCGATTTGCCTTGACCTGAGTAGACTGCGATTGTAACTGACGGAACGCGGTTGCTGCATGAAAGTGCCAAACAGAACCCTCACTGTAAATAAAATATTGCAACTCTAACCGTTGGCATGCCACGTGGCTATGGAATGCGTGTAAACTTAGCTCAATCATGTATTGCGCAATGAGAGCAGGATAGGGCATTCCCTGCTCGAAAGGAGCCTTGCGCAAGGCAACGAATGGTGGTTGGAGGAACATGAGGAACGGTACTTCGCTGCTGTCCGGTCTTGTAATTTCATGGCCAAATTCTGGTTTTTCGTGTTCTTATGGGAGCTCCACCAGAGCGCTAGCAACGAACATGACTGCTGATGACGACGGCAACAGATACTCCATGTGTGTTGTTGTTGTTGCTGCGAGTGAAGGAAGGATGAAGAGAAAATTGCACGGGCTTGCCGGCTGGCTGGAGCCGAGCCACCACCGCTGTCACGTGCGGACAGAGGAGAGTTGAAAGATATGAGAGGAACGAGTGAAGGAACAGACGCGCTTCGCAACAACCGCGTCCGCCGGAGCGAAGACGCTCTCTGCAACAAACCGCAGTTGGGCCAAGAATGTAACAAAAAAAAAACATGATCACGCAATAAATGTCGAGCGTAATTGTGATTGCTGTACTATTGAGATGAAAAGTTTATGGAACGCGAGTGTGCGGAATAAAATTTATTTCAGCGTAGCCGCGCAATGCACTCGCCTGAAATGTGACGCGGTATGGAGGACGTATCCGCTGATAATATTTCTGCACCACTGCGTGTCGAGGTATAGATACAACACACATTTTTCTGAGAACACGCGTCCCGTAATATTTTGATCGCGATAGTTTAGTCGCCCACAAACTTGTTTAGAGCGCGCGAACGACGCCGATGCTTGGTGGGCCTGACATAATTTTTAAAGACATAAGGAGTTAAACACGATCCATGGCATGGTCTGTGCATGAGATGGTCTTGTTTACATCTCTAGGCCAGTCGTAAATGACACAAGTGTACTCCAAGGTGAGCCATTGGAACGCTATAGAGAGGCTTGTGGGCGACTGTACATCTTCCTCTTTCGTATTACACAGGCGAAAGGACGAATGCATTCGCATGACAGTCCTCTCTACTGAGCTGCTGCCAGTCTCCCTTGTTTACTAACCTTAACAGATCCCTGCTGCGAGTGAAGGTTTCAGCGCGAATCGCTTTGATCCCGGCAGCTGCAACCAGGAGACCGTAATCAATGGTCGACCTACATAGCCTCCGCAAGGGCAACGGAAGAAAAAAGAATTCCCGTAGA